>NC_139676.1:2277731-2285231 GCF_951799395.1 Argentina silus | reverse complement strand
CCTCCTTGTGAGGGGTCCTCACTGCCAGGACCACGAAGTCTCTCTGGGAGGAGCTCTGCAGGAGGCAACCACATCCCATAATACCCAGCAGTCTATCCTGCTGTCTGTCAGTCTATTGGTCAGTAAACACAGACTGTTAGGGTCCTGACCAATCAGCAGCCCTGATAGAAAGAGGCTAACACCTTACCTGGCCAATCAGCAGCCCTGTGACACAGCCCGCCCCCGCAGCCCTGAGGTTGGACAGATACGACTCCACCGCCTCCTCCACGACGTAACCTCTCCCCATCCTCAACACACACACACACACACTGTTACCTACCGCACACACACACACACACACACTGTTACCTACCGCACACACACACACACTGTTACCTACCGCACACACACACACACTGTTACCTACCGCACACACACACACACTGTTACCTACCGCACACACACACACACACACTGTTACCTACTGCACACACACACTGTTACCTACCGCACACACACACACACACACTGTTACCTACTACACGCACACACACACACACTGTTACCTACCGCGCACACACACACACATACACACACAGTTACCTACCGCGCACACACACACACTGTTACCTACCGCACACACACACACACACTGTTACCTACCACACACACAGACACAGTTATCTACCACACACACACACACACTGTTACCTACCGCACACACACACACACTGTTACCTAACGTAACACACACACACGCACACACACACACACACACAGGTGTGTGCGTGTGTACAGGTGTTCCTCCACCATGAGAAGGTGTCCAGGTGTTCCTACACCATGAGAAGGTGTCCAGGTGTTCCTCCACCTGAGAAGGTGTCCAGGTGTTCCTCCACCTGAGAAGGTGTACAGGTGTTCCTACACCATGAGAAGGTGTACAGGTGTTCCTACACCATGAGAAGGTGTACAGGTGTTCCTCCACCATGAGAAGGTGTACAGGTGTTCCTACACCATGAGAAGGTGTACAGGTGTTCCTCCACCATGAGAAGGTGTACAGGTGTTCCTGATAAAGGGCTCGGTGAGTGTAGATACTGGAAGCCTACATCGATGTTAGCTACAGAATCAACACAAAGCTCCCAGCCTTCCGCCTTCATGTCCGCAGGGACAACAACTTCTGCTGAATGCCATAAATGTAATGTAACTGTAACCTACTTCTCTCTCCTCCTCTCTCCTTCTCTCTCCTCCTCTCTCCTTCTCTCTCCTCCTCTCTCCTCCTCTCTCCTTCTCTCTCCTCCTCTCTCCTTCTCTCTCCTCCTCTCTCCTTCTCTCTCCTCCTCTCTCCTCCTCTCTCCTTCTCTCTCCTCCTCTCTCCTCCTCTGTCCTCCTCTCTCCTTCTCTCTCCTCCTCTCTCCTCCTCTCTCCTTCTCTCTCCTTCTCTCTCCTCCTCTCTCCTTCTCTCTCCTTTTCTCCTCAGCGGCGGTTCTTCAGCCTCCGTCCTCCAGGCTGACGAGCTCAGCTATCTGGCTAGCTCCGACTACGGACGGCTTTCAGACCGTCCCAAACCCTTCCAGGCCTGACACTGTCAGCTGTCCTGCGGCCCCCCGGACCCCCGATCCCCCCGATCCCCCCGATCCCCCCGATCCCCCGGACCCCCCGATCAGAGGAACCTGGTCACTCACCTGCAGACAGCCGCTGATCAGGAGCTCATCCAGTCGCACGATGATGACGCGACTGACTGGAGCACTATGATGACACGTCACTGGATCCGCAAAACATGATTGGCCAAGCCCAGTCCCGCTCCCATGAGGCTCCGCGGTGAGCGGGATCTGTCGCGTGTTGATGACGTAGGAGAGGCTGGAGGTCCGTTCTGATCCACGGAGACAGTTGTGAGTGTGTTAAGGTTCGGGTTCGGGTTCGGGTGAGGTTCTAGCAGGGAGATGTCGGTGCTGCTGCAGGCTCTGGAGCGGCCGGAGGTCAACAAGCTGCCGAAGGCGGTGCAGAACAAGCTCGAGAGGTTCATCACCGACCTGCGCACGAAGCACGAGCGCTTCAAGGCGGACTGCGGTGAGCTAACGGCTAACAGCTAGCATCTCTCTCTCTGTGTGTGTGTGTGTGTGTGTGTGTGTGTGTGTGTGTGTGTGTGTGTGTGTGTGTGTGTGTGTGTGTGTGTGTGTGTGTGTGTGTGTGTGTGTGTGTGTGTGTGTGCGCGCGCGCGCGCGCGCGCGTCTTTCTGTCTAAACCCTTCTTTGGACAGATGAAACTAAGATCAACCTTTACCAGAATGATGGGAAGAAAAAAGTATGGAGAAGGCTTGGAACTGCTCATGATCCGAAGCATACCACACCATCTATAAACCACGGTGGAGGCAGTGTGATGGCATGGGCATGCATGGCTTCCAATGGCACTGGGTCACCAGTATTTATTGATGATGTGACAGAAGACAGAAGCAGCCGGATGAATTCTGAAGTGTTTAGGGAGATACTGTCTGCTCAGATTCAGCCAAATTCAGCAAAGTTGATTGGACGGCGCTTCACAGTACAGATGGACAATGACCCAAAACATACTGCGAACGCAACCCAGGAGCTTTTTAAGGGAAATAAGTGGAATATTCTGCAATTTCTACTAATGCCAGAGAGGATATTTAGCTTTCCTGTATTCAGTAAACAACCCAATAGTTTCCTGTTTGTTACTGAATACAGTGTTTGTTTGTCATCTTGCTAGCTAGCCTTGTCTGGGTAACGTTAGCTAGCCTAGTGGTAACTGATGTTGACCATGCTGAATGTACCTTGCCTTCACGTCCCAACGTCACACAGACACATTCATATCTCCGCTTTGTCAGAAACTACTCTTAGTAGCTGGAGTTGACTACAGCCAGAACCATTAGCCAGGCGGCCAAGCTGACTTACTGAGGAGAGGTGTGTGCTGTCCTGTCACCCCCCCCAGAGCAAGGACAGATGAATAAATCTGTCCCTGTCTCTCTGCCCCTACAGAGCAGCAATACTTTGATGTTGAGAAGAGGCTGACTGACAGCCAGGACCAGGCGGTCTCTCACGCCCGCGTCTACACAGCGCTCCAGTACGAGAACAGACAGCTCGGTAAGTCCCCTGTCTGGAGGGCCGCTCTGATGACCGCTATAGAGATAACTAGTCATTCTCTCTCTCTCTCTAGTTGAGGAGCTGAACAAACTGAAAGGACTGGATGAGGAATCAGGCGAGAAACCAGGAGAAACCCAGGTGAAAACAGACCTCTGTCCTCCTCTCCTCTCTCTTGTCCTCCTCTCCTCTCTCTTGTCCTCCTCTCCTCTCTCCTGTCCTCCTCTCCTCTCTCTTGTCCTCCTCTCCTCTCTCCTGTCCTCCTCTCCTCTCTCCTGTCCTCCTCTCCTCTCTCCTGTCCTCCTCTCCTCTCTCTTGTCCTCCTCTCCTCTCTCCTGTCCTCCTCTCTCCTGTCCTCCTCTCCTCTCTCTTGTCCTCCTCTCCTCTCTCCTGTCCTCCTCTCCTCTCTCCTGTCCTCCTCTCTCCTGTCCTCCTCTCCTCTCTCCTGCCCTCCTCTCCTCTCTCTTGTCCTCCTCTCCTCTCTCCTGTCCTCCTCTCCTCTCTCCTGTCCTCCTCTCAGTAGTCTGGATTACTGCCCTGCTCAGAAAGAAACACATCCAACCTGTACCTCCTCTCTCTCTCAGAGCAAAGCTAAGTATGAGATTGAGGCAGAGAGGAGAGAGCTGGCCCGTCTGCTAGAGAAGAGGAACCAGGAAGTGGACAATCTCACTGGTGAGACGAGAAACTGCCCAGACGGCTGCGTCTCAATACTCTCTCCCCTCCCCTCCCCTCCCCTCTCCTCTCCTCCTTCTCCAAAACGTTGGAGGAGAACATCTAAGGGGAGAAACCTCAAGTCTTCTCCCCACGGTGCCTTTTGAGTAGGAAGTGAGGGAGGAGGATGTGAGGAAAAGAGGCGAGACTATTGGGACGCAGCCGATAGGTGGATTGATTGGTTTAATGGCGGTCAGGTCAAACAATGGCCTCATCAGGCGGGAGCGTCAGTGGATGATCAGATGAAGGTGTTTCCTCCACAGACGACGTCAAGCAGCTCAATGACAAGCTGCTGGAGAGCAACACTGCCAAGGTGGCGCTGCAGCTCCAGCTGGACGAGATCCAGTCATCAGAGGTCTCCATCCAGGTGAGATCCAGTAGATCCAGTCTAGTCCAGCAGCCAGGAGCTACAGGACATCAGGTGGGACCCTGGGGAAAGCACATTTAGTCACAACACCTGTGTGTGTGTGTGTGTGTGTGTGTGTGTGTGTGTGTGTGTGTGTGTGTGTGTGTGTGTGTGTGTGTGTGTGTGTGTGTGTGCGCTCGCAGCACCGTGAAAAGCGTGTGAAGCAGGAGAAGGAGCTGCTTCAGAACCAGAACACGTGGCTGAGCTCTGAGCTGAAGCTGAAGACGGAGGAGCTGCTGTCTGAGACCCGGGACAAGGACCGGCTGGTCCTGGACCTCCGCTGCAGCCTGGAGGCCGGGAGGGACGAGGTACACACACACACACACACACACACGCTGCAGCCTGGAGGGCCGGAAGGAGATGGTAATGGACCCCTAACCCTCTCCCTCCCTCCCCCTCTCCCTCCCCCCCTCCCTCCCTCCCCCTCTCCCTCTCCCTCCCCCCCCTCCCTCCCTCTCTCTCCCTCCCCCTCTCCCTCCCTCCCTCTCCCCCCCTCCCTCCCTCTCCCTCTCTCCCCCCCTCCCTCCCTCCCTCTCTCTCCAGTTGACCAGGGTACAGAGTCAGGTCACCACCCTGAGGAGGAGCAGTGAGGCGCAGCAGAAGAGAGCAGAAGACCTGATGACCAAACTGAAGGAGGTGAAGTCTACACACACACACCACACACACACACACACAGGACGCCTGTCCTGGTCGCTGTAGCTGCATCATCTCTGTCTCCCTCCAGGCTAAAGACCAGCAGACCACCATGGAGGAGAAATACCTAAACGAACTCAACGCCAACATCAAACTGTCCAACCTGTACAAGGTGAGACCCTCCCCTGACTTTGACCTTTTATGTGTCTCTCTATTCTTGTTCTCTCCATGGAATGTCGTGTCTTTGAATACTGAAAAGTACTATACAAAATAAATGGATTATTATTATTATTATTATTATTATTATTAATGCTGAAGGAAGATGAACTCAACAGGGACAGCAGTGAAGTAGACCAGTCTGTTCCTGTAGGGCTTTAATAGGTCCACGTGGTGTGTGTGTGTGTGTGTGTGTGTGTGGTGTGTGTGTGTGTGTGTGTGTTGCAGGGGGCTGCAGCGGATGCTGAGACCAGGAATGAGGAGCTGAACAGAGCTGTGGAGGAGCTGCACAAAGTGGTGAAGGAGTCAGGAGAGGGTCAGTCCTGTTACTACAGACACATGACCCTGTCAGTCCTGTTACTACAGACACACCACCCTGTCAATCCTGTTACTACAGACACATGACCCTGTCAGTCCTGTTACTATAGACACACCACCCTGTCAGTCCTGTTACTATAGACACACCACCCTGTCAATCCTGTTACTATAGACACATGACCCTGTCAGTCCTGTTACTATAGACACATGACCCTGTCAGTCCTGTTACCTATGTTGTTCAGAGTTCTGAATGTCTGATAAACTGTTGATGATGACGCTGTCCTCCTGGCTCCTCCCACAGCCAATCAGAGCCTGGAGAGGAAGCTGTCTGACCTGGAGGAGTCGAAGGGCAGGCAGGAGGCGGAGCTAAAGGAGAAGATCAACAAGATGGAGAAGGAGCTGGAGAATGCCATGCAACACGCTACAGACACACACAGGAGTAAGAACACACACATACACACACAGTGTTAGCATGTCAGAGGCGTGTTAATGATGTGTGTGTGTGTGTGTGTGTGTGTGTGTGTGTGTGTGTGTGTGTGTTCAGGTGCCCCGGTCCTCACAGAGGAGGAACTGGAGTCCATGTGTCCCACTGCAGCTGCTGTAGCCAAGATCGTCAAACCTGGCATGAAGTTCATGGAGGTGAGAGACAGAGAGAGAGACAGAGAGAGACAGAGAGAGACAGAGAGAGACAGAGAGAGACACAGAGAGACACAGAGAGACACAGAGAGACAGAGAGAGACAGAGAGAGAGACAGAGAGAGACAGAGAGAGAGAGAGACAGAGAGAGAGAGACAGAGAGAGAGAGACAGAGAGAGAGAGAGAGAGAGAGAGACAGAGAGAGAGACAGAGAGAGAGAGACAGAGAGAGAGAGAGACAGAGAGAGAGAGAGAGAGAGAGAGAGAGAGACAGACAGAGAGAGAGACAGAGAGAGAGAGAGAGACAGACAGAGAGAGAGAGACAGAGAGAGAGAGAGAGAGACAGAGAGAGAGAGACAGAGACAGACAGAGAGAGAGAGAGACAGAGAGAGACAGACAGACAGAGAGAGACAGAGAGAGAGAGAGAGAGACAGAGAGAGAGACAGAGAGAGAGACAGAGAGACAGAGAGAGAGACAGAGAGACAGAGAGAGAGACAGAGAGACAGAGAGAGAGACAGAGAGAGAGAGAGACAGAGAGAGACAGAGAGAGAGAGACAGAGAGAGAGAGACAGAGAGAGAGACAGAGAGACAGAGAGAGAGAGAGAGAGAGAGAGAGACAGAGAGAGAGAGAGACAGAGAGAGAGAGAGACAGAGAGAGAGACAGAGAGACAGAGAGACAGAGAGAGAGAGAGACAGAGAGAGAGAGAGAGAGAGAGAGAGAGACAGAGACAGAAGGGTTAATGACTCTTAGAAGGCTGAACTCATGTTGTTATGCTCCGCCCCCAGCTGTACAACGCCTTTGTGGCATCTCAGGACGACCTGCAGCAGGAGCGTCTGGAGGCCCGGCGCCTCGCCAGGGTTCTGGACCAGATCGTACAGGAAGTGGAGAGCAAGGCACCGGTCCTGAGACGGCAGAGGGACGAGTACCAGAGTCTGCAGCACAGCATGAGCTGTCTCTGTACCAGACTGGACCTAGCCCGGGAGGTAGGGGGGAGGGAGCTGTCTCTGTACCAGACTGGACCTGGCCCGGGAGGTAGGGGGGAGGGAGCTGTCTCTGTACCAGACTGGACCTGGCCCGGGAGGTGGGGGGGGGGGGATGGTGATTGAGAGAATGTGGAATCTCTACGCATGTATCTGTTTACTAATTGTGTGTGTGTGTGTGTAGGAGATCCACGGCCTCCAGAAGGAGTCAGATGAGGCCAACAAGCGCTGCTCCTCCCTGGAGAGTGACAAGCAGAGGATCGAGAGGCAGCTGGAGGACACGGCCCAGCAGGTAACCTCTGACCTCTACTGAGACTAGAGGACAGGCCCAGCAGGTGACCTCTGACCTCTACTGAGACTAGAGGACAGGTGACCTGTAGATGTTTGTCCTCCTCAGCCCTGGTGAGCGTTGGCGTGCCACAAGGCTCCATTTTAGGCCCAACTTTGTTGTGGTTAGGGTTAGGTACTGCTTCTGTAGACGAGCCGTCGGCTCTGATTTAAATGAGACAAAGACGGTGATGGTCTGACCT
>NC_139676.1:2252731-2272731 GCF_951799395.1 Argentina silus | reverse complement strand
GTGGTGTCTGTGGTGTGTGTGTGTGTGTGTGGGTGTGGGTGTGTCTGGTGTGGTGTGTGTGTGTGTGTGTGTGTAGGTGGCGATGGAGCGGTCGGAGGCAGAGGGCCTCCAGCGTCAGGGAGCCCAGCGGAGGCGTCTGGAGGAGGAGCTTCACAGCCTGAAGGACAGGCTGCTGCAGGAGGCGGAGCAGAGACACGCCCTGGGGCGGAGCATGGACGTACGCACACACACACACACACCACCCACACACACACACACTACACCACACACACCACACCATACCACACACCACACCACACACACACACCACACTCTCCTCCTCCTCCTCATCCCTCTCCTCCTCCTCCTCATCCCTCTCCTCCCTCCTCCTCCTCTTCATCCCTCTCCTCCTCCTCCTCAGGCCCAGCTCTTGGAGGCTAAGAAGCAGCTGGAGGCCCAGAATGCATTGCACCAGAAGACCAGGGAGTTGCTGCGTGTCTCTGGACCAGGGAGTTGCTGCGTGTCTCTGAGCAGCAGGTGGCCCACAGCCCCGCCCCCACCCAGGCCTCCACCAATCCCAGGGCTCCGTTCAGATCCTCACCTCGAGGTAGGTGTCAGTGATTGGTTCTGGTTCTCAGGGTTGGTCACTCTGGAGGTTCCTCTACTGGCCTCTACTGGCCTCTACTGGCCTAGTTATGATGCAAATCAATGCTGGAGCAATCTACAGAGAACATGACAGTTGTGTGTGTGTGTGTGTGTGTGTGTGTGTGTGTGTAGCTCCAGCGCTGGGCCAGGTCAGCCAGCTGGAGAGGGAGCTTGCGGAGGCGCGCGGGGGCGTGGTCCAGGCGGAGGAGCAGAGCTCTGACCTCAGAGAGAGGCTGAAGAACGCCACCGCCAACGTAGAGCAATACCGTACCGTGGTCCTCAGCCTGGAGGAGTCCCTCAACCAGGAGAAACAGGTGGGGGGGGGGGAGGAGTCCCTCAACCAGGAGAAACAGGTGGGGGGGGGGGGAGGAGTCCCTCAACCAGGAGAAACAGATGTGGGGGGGGGGGGGGGGGAGTCCCTCAACCAGGAGAAACAGGTGGGGGGGGGGGGGGGGGGGGAGGAGTCCCTCAACCAGGAGAAACAGGTGGGGGGGGGGGAGGAGTCCCTCAACCAGGAGAAACAGGTGGGGGGGGGGGAGGAGTCCCTCAACCAGGAGAAACAGATGTGGGGGGGGGGGGGGGGAGTCCCTCAACCAGGAGAAACAGGTGGGGGGGGGGGGGGGGGGGAGGAGTCCCTCAACCAGGAGAAACAGGTGTGGGGGGGGGGGGGGGGGGAGGAGTCCCTCAACCAGGAGAAACAGGTGTGGGGGGGGGAGGAGTCCCTCAACCAGGAGAAACAGGTGTGGGGGGGGGGCGGGAGGAGTCCCTCAACCAGGAGAAACAGGTGTGGGGGGGGGGCGGGAGGAGTCCCTCAACCAGGAGAAACAGGTGTGGGGGGGGGGGGGGGGGGATGAGAGTGGAGGGGGGGGGGGGCAGAGGAAGAGAGGAGAGGGGGGGGAGAGAGGTCCAGAGGAAGATTAATCTCTCTCCTCCCCCCCCCCCCAGGCTCGGGCCCCCGTGGAGGCGGGGCTGAGGGAGGCTCAGGAGGTGCACCGCCAGCTGGAGACCAAACTACTGGAGGCAGAGAGGGACAAACACAACCTGCAGGAGGAGGGCAGGAGGGCCGTGGACGCTGTGGAGAAACAGGTACACACACACCACACACTACACACACACACACACACCACACACTACACACACACACCACACACACACACCACACACCACACACCACACACTACACACACACACCACACACTACACACACACACCACACACCACACACACACACACCACACACCACACACACACACACTACACACACACACACTACACACACACACCACACACACACACCACACACCACACACCACACACTACACACACACACCACACACTACACACACACACCACACACCACACACACACACACCACACACCACACACACACACACTACACACACACACACTACACACACACCACACACACACACACACACTACACACACACCACACACCACACACACACACACACACACACTACACACACACACACTACACACACACCACACACCACACACACACTACACACACACACACACACCACACACTACACACACACACACCACACACACACACACTACACACACACACACACACTACACACACACACACACACACACACACACACTACACACACACACACCACACACACACACACACACACACACACAGCAGACTACCTACTTGTTTCCATCCAGAACCTTCCCAGCGTGTCTGAGTAGCCCCTCCCTGTGTGTTGGTTGTCGTGGTGACAGGTTGCGGCGCTGCGGCGGAGCCTGCAGAGCGTGCAGTCAGAGCTGCAGGACGCAGGAGACAGAGCTACAGCTGCAGTCGCTCAGCAGCAGAAGGCCATGCAGGACAGCCTCCAGCAGGTACCCCTGACCTCTGACCCCTGACCCCTCACAGACTCCAGCAGGTACCCCTAACACTGACCCCTGACCCTAACACCAACAGCCTTCAGCAAGTAATACTTACCCCCCCCCCCCCAGGCCAGGCTGGCCTCCGAGGCCCAGGAGAAGTACGAGAGGGAGCTGATGCTGCACGCTACAGATGTGGAGGCGCTGCAGGCGGCCAAGCAGAGCAGCCAGCAGGAGGCGCTGGCCAGGAGGCAGCTGGAGGAGAACTCCCACAACACCTCCGCCGCCCTGGAGGAGCAACACAACACCTGGACACAGCTGGAGAAGACACTGAAGGTAGGAGGCAGGCAGGCAGGCAGGTAGGCAGGCTAGAGGCTGTCCCAGCAGCCTCTGACCTCTGACCTCTCTTCTGTAGGAGGAGCTGTCCCAGCAGCAGAGGAGGGGGGAGGAGCTGCAGAGGCAGAACCTTCTGCTGCACCAGCAGATGGAGGCTCTGGGAGCCAAGATGGCCGCCGCAGTGCAGCAGCAGCAGACCGCCAGAGAGGGCGCTCTCAACCTCTCCTTCAGCGAGGAGGGCAAGACCACCGAGCAGATCCTCCAGATCCTCAGGTAGGGCTAGGCTGGGTTTAAACTGGTTTAGACTTGTTGACGGGTTTAGACTCCTAGTCCTAACCCAAGCGAGAAAAAATATATGCTTTTATATTTTGTATACTTGAGTTTAAATATACTAGAGTATATTAATTGATATTAAAATTTACTAAAGTTGTATTTAATATACAAAAATAGTAAATGATGATGGTTTTAAGCATATGAAGTATACTTGAAATACGTTAAATTGACTCCCCTTAATTCCTCTAAGTATACTTCATAAATAATGTGTCTCTAGCATATGTCTGTGTCCACTTAAATTAGATTTTAGGTATGAGATATATATATATATATATATATATATATATATATATAGATATATATATATAGATCATAGATATATATATATATAGATCATAGATATATGTAAGTTCAACATCAGTAGAAATGAAGTATACTTTTGTTGGGTCCAGAAAAAGGAGTAGAGCAGATCAGAGTTTTGCGCAGTCAAATATTGAGGCTTTTATTAAACGGAATCCAACCTTCTGGGACGCAGAACTGACTGTTTCAGAGCAGAACTGACTGTTTCAGAGCAGAACTGACTGTTTCAGAGCAGAACTGCTTTCTGTTGTTCTGGGTGAGAGGCAGTCAGCCTCCAACAGCTTAGATGTGGACTTAGACCACTTAGACCCTGTTAGGAGGCAGTCTGTCAGGAGGCAGTCTGTCAGGAGGCAGTCTGTCAGGAGGCAGGTAAGTAGACATTTAAATGGATTAGAGGTGCAGGTTGAAGGTGTGTGTCGTGGTGCAGGTTGAAGGTTGAAGGTGTGTGTCGTGGTGCAGGTTGAAGGTTGAAGGTGTGTGTCGTGGTGCAGGTTGAAGGTTGAAGGTGTGTGTCGTGGTGCAGGTTTGTTCGTCGGGAGAAGGAGATCGCGGAGGCGAGGCTGGAGGTGGCGGAGGTGGAGACACTGAGGTACAAACAGCAGGGAGAACATCAGGACAGAGACATCAGAGAGCTGCAGGACGCCCTCAACACAGAGAGAGACAGACTGCAGGTGAGGGGGGGAGGAGGGGGAGACTACAGGTGAAAGGGGGAGGGGGAGACTACAGGGGGGAGGGGGAGACTACAGGTGAAAGGGGGAGGGGGAGACTACAGGTGAAAGGGGGAGGTGTGGGCGCCGGTGGCCATGTTTGTAGTTTGTGGGTCTCTGCTGTAACTGGTGGTGGTCCATGTCCCTGGTCAGCTGACGCTGGGCACGCTGGCGCAGCAGGAGGAGAGGATGAAGACGGTGGAGGACACCGCCGCCCTGGTGGATGCCAACAAGACCCTGAGGGACACCACTGACAGGCTGGAGCAGGAGCTACAGCAGGCCCAGGCCAAGGTACACACACACACACAACCACACACACACACAACCACACACACACACAACCACACACACACACACAACCACAACCACACACACACACACACATATATATATACACGCATACACACTCACACATATACACACATATACACACACATATACACACATATACACACACATATACACACACATATATACACATATATACACACTTATACTCACACATACACACATATACACACACATATACACACACATATATACACACATATACACACATATACACACATATACACACACATATACACACACATACACACACATATACACACATATACACACATATACACACATATACACACATATACAGGGCCGTTGGAAAGTATTTAGACCCCTTCAGTTTTTCTACCTTTTGTTGTGTTATAGACTCAATTTAAAATGGATTAAATTAAAATAATTTGCCATCAATCCACACACAATACTCCAGAATGACAATTTCAGTAAATGTATTAAAATTTAAATACAGAAATACCTCATACCCCCCCCCCCCCCCCCCCAGGGCCGGAGGCTGGAGGCCTCCCTGCCGCCCCTCCAGGCCTCCCTGGCTGAGCTGACTCAGAGGAACACAGCACTACACACACACAACAAGCTGCTGGAGGACGACAACAAACGCTGGAAGACTCGCACTCAGGTGTGTGTGTCTGTGTCTGTCTGTGTGTGTGTGGATGTGTAACTGTGTGTGTGTAACTGTGTGCGTGTAACTGTGTGTGTGTGTGTGTCCTCAGCAACTGGTGGTCCAGCAGAAGGAGAGTGAGGTGGAGGAGGGGCGGAGGCAGCAGGCGGAGCGGGAGGCTCAGGCCCGCAGGCTGCAGGCGCTGGCAGACGAGGCCGCCAGGCTGAAGGCGGAGCTGGCCAGGTCAGTCCACCACGCCACGCCAACATGGCCGCCCAGCTGCACTGCAGCCTCACACATCCTGAGGGGCCAACCATGCAACTGTGTGTGTGTGTGTGTGTGTGTGTGTGTAGGTCCAGTGCGTCAGTGAGCAGCAGCCAGAGCCAGCTGGCCAGCCTGAGGGAGACGGCGACCAAGCTGACGTCTGAGAGGGAGGCGGTGAAGAAGGAGCTGGAGGCCAGGAACCTGGAGATGCTGGAGAAGAACAAAACCATCACCCAGGTCAAGAAGATCGGACGCCGTTACAAGACCCAGTACGAGGAGCTCAAAGCCCAGCACGACAAGGTGTGTGTGTCGTGTGTGCTGTGTGTGTGTGTGTGGTTCTGATTCTATGGTTCTGGTTCATGGTTCTGTCTCACCTCCTCTCAGCTGGTGGCAGAGAGCTCCTCTCAGCCGGGCCAGGACCAGCAGGCGGAGCAGAACCAGAAGGAGGTCCAGCTGCAGCAAGCCCAGAGAGACCTGGCCCAGGCCCGCCAGGACACAGACACAGCCAGGACCGACCTCCAGCAGGCCCGGTCCGAGCAGCAGCAGGCCAAGACGGAGGCAGACAAAACCAGACAGGAGCTGCAGCAGGCCAGACAGGAGACGGATCGGGTCAAGACTGAGGTCAGAACATTAGAGGACCGTCACAACGTGTGTTTAAGGAATGTTTGAGTCAGCTGTCTGAACCAGAACTGGGTTTCCCCCTCAGCTCTGATCTGTTAGCTGGTCATCACAGATGTCTGGCCTGATTAGCATTAGCATGTCTGCTAACAATCTGAACCTTCCAGGTCCAACAGGCCAAGACGGAGGCGGACCGGGCCAGGCAGGACTTGCAGCAGGCCCAGAGGGAGGTCCAGCAGGCCCGGCAGACCTTCGCCCAGGAGAACCAGAACCTGAAGACCTCCCTGAGCCAGGCTGAGAACCGGGCCAAAGACCTGGAGGGACAGCTGGACAACACGCAGAAGGTAGGAGGACACACACACACACACACACACACACACACACACACACACACACACAAGCTGGTAGTATCCTGTGTTTCAGGACTAGTGAACAGGCTGGTTGTGTTTCAGGACTAGTGAACAGGCTGGTTGTGTTTCAGGACTAGTGAACAGGCTGGTTGTGTTTCAGGACTAGTGAACAGGCTGGTTGTGTCTTCTGTCAGATGCTGGCTGATCGTGAGGCTGAGGTGGGTCAGCTGACGCTGCAGCCCTCGGAGACGCAGCCGCAGACGCAGGCGGGGGAGGAGCTAAGCGCCCTGAGGCAGGAGCTGCAGGAGAGGAGGAGTCAGGAGGAGTTCCTACGGCAACAGATGGCCGACAAGGAGGAGAAGACCAAGAAGGCATTCATGGGAGCCAAGCAGAAGATCAACCAGCTCAACAGTCAGTTACCGTGTGTGTGTGTGTGTGTGTGTGTGTGTGTGTGTGTGTGTGTGTGTGTGTACACTCACTGGCCACATTATTAAGTACCGGGTTGGACCCCTTTTGCTTTCAGAACTGCCTTCATTCTTTGTGGCGTAGATTCAACAAGGTGCTGGAAACATTCCTCAGAGATTTTGGTCCATATTGACATGATAGCATCATTGCTGCAGATTTGTCGGCTGCACATCCATGATGTGAATCTCCCGTTCCACCACATCCTAAAGGTGCTCTATTGGATTGAGATCTGGTGACTGTGGAGGCCATTGGAGGACAGTGAACTCATTGTCATGTTCAAGAAACCAGTTTGAGATGATTTGAGCTTTGTGACATGGCGCGTTATCCTGCTGGAAGTAGCCATCAGAAGATGGGTACACTGTGGTCATAAAGGGATGGACATGGTCAGCAACAATACTCAGGTAGGCTGTGGCGTTTAAACGATGCTCAATTGGTACTAAGGGGCCCAAAGTGTGCCAAGAAAATAACCCCCACACCATTAGATATTTGCGTTAACGAGCAGTTGAACAGGTGTACCTAATAAAGTGGCCAATGAGTGTATGTGTGTGTGTGTGTGTATATGATGATGGTGTGTCTGGATGATGATGATGATGATTGTGTGTGAGGAGGAGGAGGAGGAGGAGGAGGATGATGATGATGATGGTGTGTGTGTGTGTATATGATGATGGTGTGTCTGGATGATGATGATGATTGTGTGTGGAGGAGGAGGATGATGTGTGTGTGTGTGTGAGGAGGAGGAGGAGGAGGATGATGATGATGGTGTGTGTGTGTGTATATGATGATGGTGTGTCTGGATGATTGTGTGTGGAGGAGGAGGAGGATGATGTGTGTGTGTGTGTGAGGAGGAGGATGATGATGATGATGGTGTGTGTGTGTGTATATGATGATGGTGTGTCTGGATGATTGTGTGTGGAGGAGGAGGAGGATGATGTGTGTGTGTGAGGAGGAGGAGGATGATGATGGTGTGTGTGTGTGTGTTTTGCAGGTGTGAAGGAGCAGCTGAGTAAGGAGAAGGAGGACCTCCAGCAGGCCTGTGAGGAGATGGAGGTCCGCATGAACGCTCTGAAGTCTCAGTATGAAGGCCGCCTCCAGAGACAGGAGCGAGACCTCCGAGACCTCCGAGAACAACACACACACACACACACACACACCGAGCAGAGAGACGACTCCCAGGAGCAGAGCAACACCAAGGTACCTATTACTGAACCTTAACTTTAACGTTGGGGGGGGGGGTTAGAACCTTTACTTTAGCAGGGTCCGGGTCTGGTTGAGACCAGTGAGTCCTGATTACATTATTTAATAACCTCCATCCTCCCTCCCTCCACCACCCCCCTCCCCTCTAAACCCCTCCATCCTCCCTCCCTCCACCACCCCCCTCCCCTCTAAACCCCTCCATCCTCCCTCCCTCCACCACCCCCCTCCCCTCTAAACCCCTCCATCCTCCCTCCCTCCACCACCCCCCTCCCCTCTAAACGCCCCATCCCCTCTAACCCCCCCCCCCCTCTAAACCCCTCCATCCTCCCTCCCTCCACCACCCCCCTCCCCTCTAAACCCCTCCATCCTCCCTCCCTCCACCACCCCCCTCCCCTCTAAACGCCCCATCCCCTCTAACCCCCCCCCCCAGGCACAGGAGCAGCAGAGAGCAGCAGAGCAGAGACAGATCAGTCTGAAGAGTTCCCCCGCTGCTGACAGGGGCAGGTAGATATACCACACACTCTCCACACACACACTACTATACCACACACACACTACTGTACCACATACACACTACATTAACCCCCCCCCCCCCCCCCCCAGCGCCAGCTCCTCCAGTGCCAGTTCTTCAGACCCCCCCACGGCCAACATCCGCCCCACCACCAGCGTGTCCAGCGGCCCCCCCAGTAAGGCCTGCCCCGCCCCCAGCGGCCCCCCCAGTAAGGCCTGCCCCGCCCCCAGCAGCAAGGCCACGCCCCGTGCGAGCATACGCCCCATGGTCACCCCGGCTACCGTCTCCATGCCAACGCCCACCGCCACCGTCATGCCGACAACGCAGGTTGAGAGCCAGGAAGGTGAGAGAGAGGGGCATTATGGGATGGATGTCAGCTACTTCCTTGTGTGAGTGATGGGTGGGTTGTCATGGATACGTGTGTTGTGTTGAGAGTGGGTCTGAAACACCAGGGGTCTTAGTTACCAGCTCCGGTTGTAGAAGTGGAGAGATTGGGTTAGTGTCTGTGTGTATCTAACCCCCCCCCCCCCCCATCTCTGTGTTAGTGTGTATCTATAGTGTAGTATATCTAACCCCCCCCCCCCCCCCCCCCTCAGAGGGGGGGTCCATCTCTGTGTTTGCCAGTGGCTCCGTTCGCTCCACCAGCCCCAGCATCCCGCCCACCAGCCTGCCTCAGCCAATCAGCTCCCAGACCACCGCCTTCGTCCAGCCCACTCAGCAGCAGCAGGCCACACCCCCCGCAGAGCCAGCCAGTCAGGAGGAGTGGCCCTCCACCTCCTCCGCTGTGATTGGATCAGGTGGTTGTCTATGAAACAAGGCTTTGTGTGGGTGTGGTAGCTCATTGCTCTGGTGATGTGTGTGTATGGTAGCTAACTTCTCTTGGTGTGTGTGTGTGTGTGTAGTGGTAGTGTCTGGTCCAGGAGGACCCCCGGGGCCAAAACGTGTCCGGGAGGAGCAGCCAGAGGCGGGGCCAGAGAGCTTAGACACGCCCCTGGAGGAGCCTGAACAACCACCTGTCAACAAGAGACTACGCTTCATACACAGGATGGGCCTGGAGGTACCACACACACCACACACACACACACAGGCTCTCACACACACACACATACACACATACACAGACGCGCGCACACACACACACACACACATGCACACTCACATACACTCTCTCGTGTGTGTGTCCTCCACCCTTCTGTCCACTCTTTCCTCATCCTTCAACTCTCTGTCCACTGACCTCAAGGCCGGCACCATCCTCTCCACGCGCTCCCTGGCTGTCTGAATCCCTGCTACCTTGTAGAATAGGGCTCTGGGCAGCTGAGAGGAGATGGAGAAAAACTGGCCTTCTTGATGATCTAGAACCTTATCTCTCTCTCCTCCTCAACTACACCTCATCTGCATCAGCTGCTAAAGCTTCTTACTATCATTCCAAAATTCAATCCTCTTCCTCTGACCCAAGGAAACTGTTCTCCACATTTTCCTTGCTCCTCAACCCACCTCCTCCCCCTCCTCCCTTCTCCCTGTCTGCAGATGACTTTGTCACCTACTTTGAAAAGAATGTTGATGACATAAGCAGCTCTTTCTCTCTACCTCTCACCAACAATGCTACCTCTCCTCTCAAACCCACTGAGCTACACCCGGTCTCTGGTTTATCAGCTCTTCCCCCCCTCTCCCCTGATGATGTTCTAAAACTGGTCACATCCAAGCGGGCAACCACCTGCCCCCTCGATCCTATCCCCTCCCCCTTTCTCCAATCCATCTCCAAAGACCTCCTTCCGTTCCTTACCACCATAATCAATTCCTCTCTAGCCACAGGATCTGTCCCAGCGGCCTTCAAGACAGCCAGAGTCAAGCCTCTTCTCAAGAAACCAACTCTTGACCCGTCTGCTGTCCATAACTACAGACCGGTATCCCTTCTCTCCTTCTTATCTAAAACCCTTGAACGTGCTGTCTCTAACCAACTGTCTAACTACCTCCTTCAGAACAACCTCCCTGACCCTCACCAATCCGGCTTTAAGGCTGGGCACTCTACTGAGACTGCTCTCCTTGCTGTCACGGAGGCCCTCCACTCTGCTGAGCTTCCTCCCTCTCCTCTGTTCTCATTCTTCTGGACCTGTCTGCTGCATTCGACACAGTAAACCACCCGATCCTTCTCTCCACCCTCTCAGAACTGGGCATCTCTGGCTCTGCACTCTCCTGGTTTGCATCCTACCTGGCCGGCTCTTACCAGGTGACGTGGAGAGGATCGCTGTCCTCTCCATGACCCCTCACCACTGGGGTCCCCTAGGGCTCTGTCCTTGGGCCTTTACTGTTCTCTCTCTATACCAAATCTCTTGGCTCGGTAATTTCCTCACATGGTTTCTCCTACCACTCCTACGCTGATGACACTCAACTCTTTCTCTCTTTCCCCCCCTCTGACTCACATGTGGCAACACCTGTCTCTGCGTGTCTTGCAGACATTTCTGCTTGGATGTCAGCCCACCACCTCAAGCTCAACCTTAACAAGACTGAGCTGCTCTTCCTCCCAGGGAAGGCCTGCCCTCTCCAAGACTTCTCCATCACAGTAGAGAACTCTACTGTGACCTCCTCCCAGACAGCCAAGAACCTTGGGGTGATCCTTGACAACCACTTATCCTGTGTGGTGAACATCACAGCGACAGCACGCTCCTGTAGATTCTTCCTCTACAACATCAGAAGGATACGTCCATTCCTCACCAGAGAAGCAGCACAACTTTTGGTCCAAACACGTGATCTCTCACCTTGACTACTGCAATGCACTCTTGGCCGGTCTCCCTGCCTCCACCATCAGGCATCTGCAGCTGCCGCCTGTCTGTTGTTCAATCTCCTCAAATTCTCCCATGTCACACCCCTCCTCCGCACCTCCACTGGCTCCTGGTAGCAGCTCACATCAGATTCAAGACCCTGGTGCTCGCCTACCGGGCGGCAAAGGGAACAGCCCCTCCCTACTTGCAAGCAATGGTCAGCCCCCAAACCCCCCCGGGCCGATCACTCTGCTCTTCCACCTCGGCTGGCCGCCTGGCACCGCCGCCTCTACGTGGATGCAGCAGCCGCACCACTCGGTCACGGCTTTTCACTGTTTTGGCGCCCCGCTGGTGGGAGGAGCTTCCCACTGCTGTCATGACTGCAGAGTCACTACCAATCTTCCGCCGTAGATTGAAAACCCATCTCTACATCTTAACAGTCCCTCCTAAAGACCTCTTCACCCCCACTACCCCCCTGTACTAACCCTAACCCCTGACCCCCTGACCCCCTGACCCTGGTCCAGCATAGATGACTTTGTCTTATGATGACTGATGGATCGATGATTCGCTTTACTTACTTTGTTGTAAGTCGCTTTGGATAAAGACGTCTGCTAAATGTCTAAAACATAAAAGTGTGTGTGTGTGTGTGTGTGTGTGTGTGTGTGTAGGAGGATATAGATGAAGGGACAGATGGAGAGTTGGAGGGAGGAGAGAACCAGGACACCCCAGACAACAGCCAAGTAAGTGTGTGTGTGTCTATATATGTGTGTGTAAATGTATATGTGTATATATAACTGTGTGTGTGTATATATACATGTACAGTTGTGGTAGAACATGTATGTCACGGCAGTCTTGAGTTTCCAATCATTTTCTTTTGTCACATTTTCAGACCATGATAAATTCATAAAAGAACCAAACTTCATGAATGTTTTTTGTGACAAAGAAGTATGTGCTCCAATCAATCCATCACAGAAAAATAAGAGTTGTAGAAATGATTGGAAACTCAAGACTGCCGTGACATACATGTTCTTTACAAGTGTATGTAAACTTCTGACCACAACTGTATATATGTAACTGTGTGTGTGTGCGTGTATATATGTGTAACTGTGTGTGTATATATGTAACTGGGTGTGTGTGTGTGTGTGTGTGTGTAGGAGCTGCCAGAGGAAGGCTTCCCTGTGTTGGCTGAGGTAGAGGAGGAGGATGAAGAGGGGGGCGTGTCCCAGTCCGTGCCCTCTGACCCTGTAACCCTGCAGGTTGACCCCCAGGACTCGGCCGAAGCCCCCCATCACGACGTCATCGTCATAGATACGGACAGCAGTGAGAGCCAAGAGGAGGAGGAGGAGGAGGAAGAGGCAGAGAAGGTGAGGATGCTGGTTATTATTAATAATATTATTATTAATGATTATATATCAACTGGGCCAAAATGAACCTTCATGTCCATGGGTCAAGTAGAACACCAGGGGAGGCTGGGGGAGGTAGAACACCAGGGGAGGCTGGTGGAGGTAGAACACCAGGGGAGGCTGGGGGAGGTAGAAGACCAGGGGAGGCTGGTGGAGGTAGAAGACTCATCATTGAGCCTCTATCTGCCAGAGGTCCAGAACCCTCCCAACCTCGAGCAAAGTGGTGTTTCCCTAGCAACAACACTCTGATTGGCCTAGAGATACAGCATCATCAGAGAGACTGGAGGAGGGTAACCTGCTGTTGTGTTTGTCAGGAGAAGGAGGAAGAGGAGGAGGAAGAGGAGGAGGAGGACAGGGATAGAGGGATTGTGGAGGAGAGGAATGAGGGGAGCAGAGACACCCACCAGGCATACGAGGAGGAGGAGGAGGAGGAGGAGGAGGAGGAGACGGAGACGGAGACAGGTACCGAGACTTCAGAGCCCGCCTCCCAGGATGACCAGAGCATGGGAGGAGCTACAGACTCCGCCCACAGGATGGCCGACTCCCAGAGCGGTGAGAGAGGATGAGGAGCTGGGGACACACACACACACACACCAGGGTTCTCCCCAAACAGTGGAAGAGTGTTTCTGTGTAGATAGATTTAGTCATGATAGAGTAACTATCTTTATTAAACTATAGATTTAGTCATGATGGAGTAACTATCTTTATTAAACTATAGATTTAGTCATGATAGTTACTCTGTCTTTAAAGATAAAGTGTTTTGATGTTGTAAAGGTATTGTTGATGGTGAGGATGATGATGAAGATGATGTTGTTGTTGTTGTTGTTGTTGTCGTCAGGTGAGGGCAGCAGCACCACAGAGTCCTTCCCTCTCGCCGACACCCCCAGAGAGCTCCGCCTCCACCCTGCGTCTAGTTCCCCCTCCCTCCCCCCCAGCCTGGACCCCCGCCACGCCCCCCTGCGCCTCCCCCAGTCCCCCCGGCGCCCCCCCCACCCCCTGCCCCCCCGCCTGTACATCCAGCCGCCCGCCCCCGAGCTGGGACCCCCCCCCCACAGGCAGACGGGCCCCCCCAGACGGCAGTCAGTTGGACGAGGACCACAGCTCACCCCCGGGATAGGCAGCATGGTGAGGGGGGGGGGTGTAGTGTGTGTGTGTGTGTGTGTGTGTGTGTGTGTGTGTGTGTGTGTGTGTGTGTGTGTGTGTGTGTGTGTGTGTCTAACTCTCTCTCTCTCTTCAGCAACACTTCTTTGATGAAGATGACAGGATGGTCCCCAGCACCCCCACCCTGGTGGTCCCCCACCGAACCGACGGCTTTGCTGAGGCAATACAGTACGACACAGACACACACACACACACTCGTAGTATAGACACACACACACACACACACCACATACACACCTCATAGTAATTGTCTGATTTCAAATCCAAACTTTGGACTGTAGAGCCAAAAGAAGAAAGGACACTGTATATTATGTAGATATAAACATATTTATTAACGTGTGTGTGTCTGTCTGGTTACTGTGTGTGTGTGTGTGTGTGTGTGTGTGTGTGTAGTTCTCCTCAGGTAGCGGGGGTCCCCAGGTTCAGGTTCGGACCTCCTGAAGACATGATGCAGCAGGCTAGCTCCTCCCACTCTGACCTGGGACAGCTGGCCTCACAAGGAGGTAACACGCACACACACACACACGCACACACACACACGTTAATGGTTGATAATGATGGATGATGATGGTTGATGATGATGGTTGATGATGATGGTTGTTGATGGTTGATGATGATGGTTGATGATGGTGGTTGATGATGATGATGGTTGTTGATGATGATGGTTGTTGATGGTTGATGATGATGGTGGTTGATGATGATGGTTGATGATGATGGTTGATGGTTCTTGATGGTTCTTGATGATGGTTATTGATGATGGTTGATGATGATGGTTGATGATGATGGTTCTTGATGGTTGATGATGATGGTTGATGATGATGGTTGATGATGATGGTGGTTGATGGTTGATGATGGTTCTTGATGGTTCTTGATGGTTGATGATGATGGTTCTTGATGGTTGATGATGATGGTTCTTGATGGTTGATGATGATGGTTGATGATGATGGTTGTTGATGGTTGATGATGGTTGATGATGGTTCTTGATGGTTCTTGATGGTTGATGATGATGATGATCGTTGTTGATGATGGTGGTTGATGATGATGGTTGTTGATGATGGTTGATGATGATGATGGTGGTTGATGATGATGATGGTTGATGATGATGGTTGATGATGATGATGGTGGATGATGATGGTTGTTGATGATGGTTGATGATGATGGTTGATGATGATGATGATGGTTGATGATGATGGTTGATGATGATGGTTGATGATGATGGTGGATGATGATGGTTGTTGATGATGGTTGATGATGATGGTTGATGATGATGATGATGGTGGATGATGGTTGTTGATGATGGTTGATGATGATGATGATGGTTGATGATGATGGTTGATGATGATGGTTGATGATGATGGTTGATGATGATGGATGATGATGATGATGGTTGATGATGATGGTTGATGATGATGGTTGTTGATGATGGTTGATGATGATGGTGGTTGATGATGATGGTTGATGGTTCTTGATGATGGTTCTTGATGGTTCTTGATGATGGTTCTTGATGGTTCTTGATGATGGTTATTGATGATGGTTGATGGTTCTTGATGGTTGATGATGATGGTTGATGATGATGGTTGATGATGATGGTTCTTGATGGTTGATGATGGTTGATGATGATGGTTGTTGATGATGATGGTTGATGATGGTTGATGATGATGGTTGATGATGGTTCTTGATGGTTGATGATGGTTCTTGATGGTTGATGATGATGGTTCTTGATGGTTCTTGATGGTTGATGATGATGGTTCTTGATGGTTGATGATGATGGTTCTTGATGGTTGATGATGATGGTTGATGATGGTTGATCTCTGTGTACCACTCCATCATATCCGATCCTAGATTGATTAAGAACGTCTAATATGTCTCCATTCTGCTGTCAAGTTAAGATGAACCTCAGGTTGACTGATGTGATCACCTGGTCACATGACCCTGACCTGAACTCTGACCCTGACCTGATCACCTGGTCACGTCTGTTGTAACAGAAGCGTTACCCGGCTCAGGAGAGTAGAGCATCTTCTAACCAATCAGAAACAGCGGATAAAGAACTGTTTAACCACACGTCTGTGTGACCACGGTGGAGGTGTCACATGGTCAGGATGTCCTCCAGGCTCAGTACCTGGGGACGAGGGAGGCGGCCACCATCACCATGACAACACTGGAACACCACACCATCACTGTCGTTGTCTCAGCCACATTTAAACACATTTAAACACTTCAATATTTAAACACATTTAAACACTTCAACATTTAAACACATTTAAACACTTCAACGTTTAAACACTTCAACATTTAAACACTTAAACACATTTACGGCCGGTTTTACAGACGAGGCTTAAGCCTAGTCCTAGACTAAAAAGCATCCTCAGTGGCAATTTGCCATTGAAAGTGTGAATTAGTCCAGGACTAGCCTGAAGCCTGAAGCCTGAACCCTGAACCCTGGTCTATGAAACCGGCCCATTAACACTTCAACACGTTTAAACCGCCCTCTCCCCTGATGCCTGTGTTGTGATTGGTCGGCAGGTCTGGGGATGTACGAGAGTCCGTTGTTCCTGGCTGCCCATGAGGAGGAGTCAGGGGGGCGGAGCGTCCCGACCACGCCCTTACAGGTGGCTGCTCCAGGTAAACACACAGACCACACCCCCTCCCACAGGCCACACCCATCATTCACAGGTCACACCCCTTCCACAGAACACACTCCCTCCTTCCACTGGCCACACCCCCTCCTCCAGACCACACCTCCTTCACAGGCCACACCCCCTCCTCCAGACCACACCTCCTTCACAGGCCACACCCCCTCCTCTTCGTTCCAGAAGTGTGTGTTGTTGTTGATTCTGTCTTCTCTGTCGTTGGATCTTTGTTGTGTAAATGAGCATTAACG
This sequence comes from Argentina silus, assembly GCF_951799395.1. Lineage (NCBI taxonomy): Eukaryota > Metazoa > Chordata > Actinopteri > Argentiniformes > Argentinidae > Argentina > Argentina silus. Next base: position 2,256,014 of record NC_139676.1, on the reverse strand, counting down.
TGTGATGACATCATCAGTGAGCGTCTTTGCTGAGTCCCACCCCTCGGATGTGTCTGACATGGCGTCACAGTCGGTTCCCATGGTGACCACCTCCACGGCAGGGCTGGCCGTTCCCGGGGACGACGGAGACGAAGTGTTCATGGAGGGAGAGAGTGAGGGGTGAGGAGGAGGGGGGGGGGGGAGCGCTACGTTAGAACCAGACTGGTGTAATAGAAGAGAGGGTTACCCTAACCTAACCCTAACCCTAATAGAAGAGAGGGTTACCCTAACCCTAATAGAAGAGAGGGTTACCCTAACCCTAACCTAACCCTAATAGAAGAGAGGGTTACCCTAACCCTAACCCTAACCCTAATAGAAGAGAGGGTTACCCTAACCTAACCCTAACCTAACCCTAACCCTAATAGAAGAGAGGGTTACCCTAACCCTAACCTAACCCTAACCCTAATAGAAGAGAGGGTTACCCTAACCTAACCCTAACCTAACCCTAATAGAAGAGAGGGTTACCCTAACCTAACCCTAACCCTAACCCTAATAGAAGAGAGGGTTAGCCTAACCCTAACCTAACCCTAATAGAAGAGAGGGTTAGCCTAACCCTAACCTAACCCTAACCTAACCCTAACCCTAATAGAAGAGAGGGTTACCCTAACCCTAACCTAACCCTAATAGAAGAGAGGGTTACCCTAACCTAACCCTAACCCTAAGAGAGGCACCAATGAGAGGCTTCACATAGTCCCAAAACTTCCTTCAGTTCTTCTTCTTATCTGAGCTAGTCAATGTTAACACACACACACACTGACTGCTCTTTGTAGACCTTAGTAGACACAGGAGTGTGTTCAGGAGTCTTACATTACTCTCTGTGTGTGTGTGTGTGTGTGTGTGTGTGTGTGTGTGTGTGTGTGTGTGTGTGTGTCAGTAGCAGTGGTGAGGCGTCTCTAGAAAGCCAGGGGGACCAGCAGCCAGACGACGGCTCTCTCCCCTCCACCAGCCAGGAGCCCACCTCCTCCTCCACGGGTCAGTACTTCCTCCTCCTCCCCCCCCCCCTCCTCCTCCTCCTCCTCCACGGGTCAGTACTTCCTTCTCCTCCCCCCCCCCCTCCTCCTCCTCCTCCTCCTCCTCCACGGGTCAGTACTTCCTCCTCCTCCCCCCCCCCCCCTCCTCCTCCTCCTCCTCCACCTCCTCCTCCACGGGTCAGTACTTCCTCCTCCTCCCCCCCCCCTCCTCCTCCTCCTCCTCCACGGGTCAGTACCTCCTCCTCCCCCCCCCCCCCTCCTCCTCCTCCTCCTCCACGGGTCAGTACCTCCTCCTCCTCCCCCCTCCTCCTCCTCCTCCTCCACCTCCTCCTCCACGGGTCAGTACTTCCTCCTCCTCCCCCCCCCCCCTCCTCCTCCACCTCCTCCTCCACGGGTCAGTACCTCCTCCTCCTCCCCCCCCCCCTCCTCCTCCTCCTCCTCCTCCTCCACGGGTCAGTACCTCCTCCTCCTCCCCCCTCCTCCTCCTCCTCCTCCACCTCCTCCTCCACGGGTCAGTACTTCCTCCTCCTCCCCCCCCTCCTCCTCCTCCTCCTCCTCCTCCACTGGTCAGTACTTCCTCCTCCCCCCCCCCTCCTCCTCCTCCACGGGTCAGTACCTCCTCCTCCTCCTCCTCCTCCACTGGTCAGTACTTCCTCCTCCCCCCCCCCTCCTCCTCCTCCACGGGTCAGTACCTCCTCCTCCTCCTCCTCCTCCACTGGTCAGTACTTCCTCCTCCCCCCCCCCTCCTCCTCCTCCACGGGTCAGTACCTCCTCCTCCTCCTCCTCCTCCACTGGTCAGTACTTCCTCCTCCCCCCCCCCTCCTCCTCCTCCACGGGTCAGTACCTCCTCCTCCTCCTCCTCCACTGGTCAGTACCCCCCCCCCCTCCTCCTCCTCCTCCTCCTCCTCCACTGGTCAGTACCCCCCCCCCCCTCCTCCTCCTCCTCCTCCTCCTCCACTGGTCAGTACCCCCTCCTCCTCCTCCTCCTCCTCCTCCTCCACTGGTCAGTACCTCCTCCTCCTCCTCCTCCTCCTCCACTGGTCAGTACCTCCTCCTCCTCCTCCTCCTCCACTGGTCAGTACCCCCTCCTCCTCCTCCTCCTCCTCCTCCACTGGTCAGTACCCCTCCTCCTCCTTTTCCTCCACTGGTCAGTACCCCCTCCTCCTCCCCCCCCCCCTCCTCCTCCACTGGTCAGTACCCCCTCCTCCTCCCCCCCCCCCTCCTCCTCCACTGGTCAGTACCCCTCCTCCTCCTCCTCCTCCTCTGGTCACACACACAACACAGTACACACTCCTCCTCCCTCCTCCTCCTCCACTGGTCACTAACCCCCCACCCCCCCCAAGCTGTCACCCTTGTGTATTTATTTGTGTTTGTGTGTGTGTGTGTGTGTGTGTGTGTGTGTGTGTGTGTGTAGACACCAGCAGCAGTGTCCAGGCCAAGCCGTCTGGTCGTCCTCCGCCCCCCAGGACTGCTGCCCCCCCCCGTGGCCTCGGGACTGCCAGGACCCTCCTACGCAGAGGTGAGACACACACACACACACACACACCCTGTCCAGAACACACACCCTGTCCAGAACACACACCCTGTACAGAACACACACCCTGTCCAGAACACACACCAGACAGAACACACACCCTGTCCAGAACACACACCAGACAGAACACACACCCTGTCCAGAACACACACCCTGTACAGAACACACACCAGACAGAACACACACCCTGTACAGAACACACACCAGACAAAACACACCCTGTACAGAACACACACCCTGTCCAGAACACACACCAGACAGAACACACAACCCTGTACAGAACACACACCAGACAGAACACACACCCTGTCCAGAACACACACCCTGTCCAGAACACACACCAGACAGAACACACACCCTGTCCAGAACACACACCAGACAGAACACACACCCTGTACAGAACACACACCAGACAGAACACACACCAGACAGAAGTAGATGAGAAGCGTGTTTATTAGAGATCAGCCTAACCCCCCCCTCCCCCAGGTGTGGCCTTCACTCGAGCAGGAAGAGGACCTTACGGAAGAGGAAACATCCGCTAATGGCGATGATGTCATTTGTTGCTGCGGCCCCTCCCATCATCCAATCATAGTGTCTTAGTCTCCTCTTGCCCCTCCCCTTTAGCGATTGTTAAGAGTCCATCTTATCTTCAGTTATTCTGTGTTGGATCAGGGTTGGTTGTTCTGTTGATTTGTTTTACTAATAAATTTTGAGAAAGAAACGTGTTGATTGTCTTCTG
>NC_139676.1:2247731-2250231 GCF_951799395.1 Argentina silus | reverse complement strand
CATCATCATCATCATCATCACCACCATCATCATCATCACCATCATCATCACCATCATCATCATCATGCTCACCCTCCATCACAGAGGCGGGGTTGGAGGCGGGGTTGGAGGCGGGGACAGGGGAGCTGTCCGCCAGGGGGTAAAGTTCAGGGGTCAGAGGTGAGACTTTAGGGCTGAAGGAGTCGGGGTAGGGGTACATCGGACCGTTATCTGTCTCACACACACACACACACACACACACACACACACACACACAGGGTCAGGATTAGGGTCAGGGTCAGGGTTAGGGTCAGGGTTAGGGTCAGGGTCAGGATTAGGGTCAGGGTCAGGATTAGGGTCAGGGTTAGGGTCAGGGTCAGGATTAGGGTCAGGGTTAGGGTCAGGGTCAGGATTAGGGTCAGGGTTAGGGTCAGGGTCAGGATTAGGGTTAGGGTCAGGGTTAGGGTCAGGGTTAGGGTCAGGGTCAGGATTAGGGTCAGGGTTAGGGTCAGGGTCAGGGTTAGGGTCAGGATTAGGGTCAGGGTTAGGGTCAGGGTTAGGGTCAGGGTCAGGGTTAGGGTCAGGGTTAGGGTCAGGGTCAGGATTAGGGTCAGGGTTAGGGTCAGGGTCAGGATTAGGGTCAGGGTTAGGGTCAGGGTTAGGGTCAGGGTCAGGATTAGGGTCAGGGTTAGGGTCAGGGTTAGTCAGTGTTCTACAGACCTTCCTCACTCTTGCTGGTGTCTGGTTTCCTCTTCAGCTCTGACTTCTTGTTCCACAGAGCCATGGGGGGCGGAGCTAAAGGGATTAATTAAAACACAGGGTTAGTCAATTAATCTAATAATATATATATATAATATACCCTCTAGTCTGTCAGTTAATCTAATAATATATATATATATATATATATAATATACCCTCTAGTCTGTCAATTAATCTAATAATATATATATATAATATACCCTCTAGTCTGTCAGTTAATCTAATAATATATATATATATAATATACCCTCTAGTCTGTCAGTTAATCTAATAATATATATATATAATATACCCTCTAGTCTGTCAGTTAATCTAATAATATATATATATATAATATACCCTCTAGTCTGTCAGTTAATCTAATAATATATATATATATAATATACCCTCTAGTCTGTCAGTTAATCTAATAATATATATATATAATATACCCTCTAGTCTGTCAGTTAATCTAATAATATATATATATATATATATATATATATATATATATATAATATACCCTCTAGTCTGTCAGTTAATCTAATAATATATATATATAATATACCCTCTAGTCTGTCAGTTAATCTAATAATATATATATATATAATATACCCTCTAGTCTGTCAGTTAATCTAATAATATATATATATAATATACCCTCTAGTCTGTCAGTTAATCTAATAATATATATATATAATATACCCTCTAGTCTGTCAGTTAATCTAATAATATATATATATATATATATATATATATATATATATATAATATACCCTCTAGTCTGTCAGTTAATCTAATAATATATATATATAATATACCCTCTAGTCTGTCAGTTAATCTAATAATATATATATATAATATACCCTCTAGTCTGTCAGTTAATCTAATAATATATATATATAATATACCCTCTAGTCTGTAGTCTGTCAGTTAGGGTCAGTTACAGAGAGGGTGTCAGACAGGAAGTGAAACAGGAAACAGAACCTGTTGGTTTCTTCTTCTGGTTCTTCTGGGTCACAGCGGAGGTTACCATGGTGACGTCTAGAAACAGATAGAACAGAACACTTATTCACCTGGTGGAAATAACATTGTCTGCAAGTCTCCTTAACCCTAGTATTACTAAACAGCAACGTTTACTCATCGATTTAATGACCCAGTTCAGATTGATCTGATCAACTGTTTAATAACCTTTAATAAAGACATGAATGTTGCATCAGTCTGCCGTACCACAGTGCTGCTGGTAGTCACGGCAACAGGTGTTGTATCGGGCGCAGTCTGGGTCACACTCACACACCCGACCCCGTCTGAACACCTCCCCACAGCGCCCCCCGCAGGACTCAGCTAACACACACACACACACACACACACACACACACACACACACACACACACATATTAATAAAGACCTACTATTAAAATACTCCAAATACTGGAACTAATAATTGAATTATGTTAGTAGTAATAACATAGTAATAAGCCATTGATAACAATAGTCTTAATAAGCAGGTATAACACAAGCAATAACTGTGTTAATAAGACGATAATGACAATATAAATAATCCAGTAATAACATAATTAATAAGGCTGTAATAACACTAGTCTTACCAGAGGTGCAGACGGCCTCAAAGTCCTGACAGCATTGGTGGTGGGAGAGACAGCTGGAGTCACAATGACACACCTGACCACGTCTAAATACCTCTCCACAACGCCCCCTACAGCTGACTACACACACACACACACACACACACACACACACACAGACAGACGGACAGACAGGCAG
>NC_139676.1:2242731-2245231 GCF_951799395.1 Argentina silus | reverse complement strand
AGTAATCATTCATATTCTCTGTATCAGAAGCAGAACTACAAACATCAGATAAAGTTGTTACTGTCTTCACATTTGGTCCCACCTGTACAACGTCTGTTGGGAATTACTTTTTCATTAGATGACAAATGATATTCATTTGCTTTTGTGACATGTTGTCTAAGTTTTAAGAGTAGTAGTGCATTTTTCAAAAGAAACGTGGCGTTTTGGCAACATGGTAACTGCTTAGGGGAACGTGTTAACCCTAACCCTAACCCTAACCCTAACCCTAACCTTAACCCTAACCGCTTAGGGGAACGTGTTAACCCTAACCCTAACCCTAACCCTAACCGCTTAGGGGAACGTGTTAACCCTAACCCTAACCCTAACCGCTTAGGGGAACGTGTTAACCCTAACCCTAACCCTAACCCTAACCCTAACCCTAACTGCTTAGGGGAACGTGTTAACTGATCTGAAACTGTTTCAATGTGCTGCAGCAACCTGGAACATCTGAACGAGTGACTGAATACATGTTACACTGGGCGACATGCCACCCTGAGGTCCTGGGAACAGAACCCAGTGTGTGTGTGTGTGGGGTGGGGGGGGGTGGAGGGGGGAGGGGGATGGAGAGAGGGAGAGAGGGAGGGGGGAGGGAGGGAGGGAGAGAGAGAGAGAAAGGGAGAGGGGGGGAGGGAAGGAGACAGAGACACTCCTGATCTTTACACTGAATACATGTTACACTCCTGATCTTTACACTGAATACATGTTACACTCCTGATCTTTACACTGAATACATGTTACACTCCTGATCTTTACACTGAATACATGTTACACTCCTGATCTTTACACTGAATACATGTTACACTCCTGATCTTTACACTGAAGACATGTTACACTCCTGATCTTTACACTGAATACATGTTACACTCCTGATCTTTACACTGAAGACATGTTACACTCCTGATCTTTACACTGAATACATGTTACACTCCTGATCTTTACACTGAATACATGTTACACTCCTGATCTTTACACTGAATACATGTTACACTCCTGATCTTTACACTGAATACATGTTACACTCCTGATCTTTACACTGAATACATGTTACACTCCTGATCTTTACACTGAATACATGTTACACTCCTGATCTTTACACTGAATACATGTTACACTCCTGATCTTTACACTGAAGACATGTTACACTCCTGATCTTTACACTGAATACATGTTACACTCCTGATCTTTACACTGAATACATGTTACACTCCTGATCTTTACACTGAATACATGTTACACTCCTGATCTTTACACTGAATACATGTTACACTCCTGATCTTTACACTGAATACATGTTACACTCCTGATCTTTACACTGAAGACATGTTACACTCCTGATCTTTACACTGAATACATGTTACACTCCTGATCTTTACACTGAATACATGTTACACTCCTGATCTTTACACTGAATACATGTTACACTCCTGATCTTTACACTGAAGACATGTTACACTCCTGATCTTTACACTGAATACATGTTACACTCCTGATCTTTACACTGAATACATGTTACACTCCTGATCTTTACACTGAATACATGTTACACTCCTGATCTTTACACTGAATACATGTTACACTCCTGATCTTTACACTGAATACATGTTACACTCCTGATCTTTACACTGAATTCATGTTACACTCCTGATCTTTACACTGAATACATGTTACACTCCTGATCTTTACACTGAATACATGTTACACTCCTGATCTTTACACTGAATACATGTTACACTCCTGATCTTTACACTGAATACATGTTACACTCCTGATCTTTACACTGAATACATGTTACACTCCTGATCTTTACACTGAATACATGTTACACTCCTGATCTTTACACTGAATACATGTTACACTCCTGATCTTTACACTGAATACATGTTACACTCCTGATCTTTACACTGAATACATGTTACACTCCTGATCTTTACACTGAATACATGTTACACTCCTGATCTTTACACTGAATACATGTTACACTCCTGATCTTTACACTGAATACATGTTACACTCCTGATCTTTACACTGAATACATGTTACACTCCTGATCTTTACACTGAATACATGTTACACTCCTGATCTTTACACTGAATTCTCTTTACACCCACTGCTGCTACAAACCTTCTGGATATTCAGAACATTTTAATTTGACTGTATCTACTGTTATTACTGTTATTACTGTTATTAGTATTATTACTTTTATTACTGTTATTACTGTTATTACTGTTATTAGTATTATTACTTTTATTACTGTTATTACTGTTATTACTGTTATTAGTATTAGTGTTCATATTTCTGGTTCCTCTGTCCTGTGGATGAGGGTTGATGTTGGAGAGCTGCTGCCTTCAACATTGTTTACTTTATCTGATGGAATCATAACAATATTAATAATAACAATATTAATAATAACAATGTTTATAATAACAACATTAATAATAACAACATTATTGATCATTCAATA
>NC_139676.1:2235865-2242531 GCF_951799395.1 Argentina silus | reverse complement strand
ACACACACACACACCTCACGGCCCTATTCAGTCTGTCGGTCCTGTAGCTGCGTGGCTGATGGCTTCAGCAGGTGTGTGTGTCTGTGTGCGTGTGTGTGTGTGTGTGTGTGTGTGTGTGTGCGTGTGTGTGTGTGTGTGTGTGCGTGTGTGTGTCTTTGGAGGTCCCTCCATCCTGCCAGAGGTCTGTCTCACCCACACTAACAGACTCCACCCACACTAGCAGACTCCACCCACACTAACAGACTCCACCCACACTAGCAGACTTCTAAACTCCGCCCAACAATCTCCAACCACTTATTGAGGTCCTCTCTCTGATCTCTGTGGTGGAGTGAAGAGGTCATGTGACTGTTAGTATGTTGATGATTAGGAGCAGCAGAAAACCAACTCTCTCATTCAAACCTGCAGTTCCTATAGCAGTGGCAGCAGAGGGCGCCCCTCAGTAAGGGGCAGTAATGACAGTTAATGTTGAAGTAATGCAGCTAAAAAGCTCAACATCGATGTGAATGTATTAAAACACTGGGTGCCTTGACCTGATCTTTAATTGGCCTAAATGATCTGTCCATTGATAATAAATGTCATAACAGACTTTCATCTCTAGTAAGACTCCTCTTCTGATTGTAAAACCTACACCATGCTTAGTGAGGCAGATAGCACATCATTTTTCTACTAATTCCTGACAAAAAGTATGCATTTGCCTCATGTTAACCATATATATATATATATGTTTTTTTAGATAAATAAATGCACCAACATATAACATACATGTAAATAAATCAGTTGCCTTCAGAGCCCATGTATTTACCCTTACTCTCTTTAGCTCCCCTGCTGGTGGGAGTGGCAGTTCTCCTGATGGAGCCGTTTTAGTACAGAAACAGACAATGACAATATTGTGTATCAAATCATGTTGAATATGGTCATATGGTCTTTATGTTAGTAGTTTATTAAATCAGGATGTAATGGATGAATTTGTCCTGGTTGATGAGGTATTAGTATATCAGGACATTCATAAATCAGGACTGGATGTATTTTAGAAAAGGTTTTATTTTAAATTACAGTATATACAAACCAACACTTAACCAGCAGGATGAGAACCTGGTCATGTGATTGGGTGAGTGATGGAGACAGGGAGTTCAGAAACATGCCTTAGAGAGACGCTGATATCAGAAGACAACAATGATGAAACAGCCATCCTGAAGACCGATCTACGATCCACACAGACAGAAACATCGCTGAAACATCGCTGAAACATCACTGAAACATCACTGAAACATCACTGAAACATCACTTATTTACTTTGTTTATCTTTTATTCAACAGAAAAGGGCTGTCCGCCTCTCCACCTAGCTAAGCCCCTCCTCCCTGACCGTCGTTAATATGAGAATATGATATCATAGGTCACCTGATGCCCATTGTCCCAGGCATACAGCTTCCTGTCGTGGGGGTTGTAATCCACCTGGGAGGTGTGTGTGTAGCTGTTGGTGAACGTCACCCTGGGAGCCGTCTGTGTGTGTGTGTGTGTGTCGAAGGCATAGGACACGTTGGCGTGCGTGCGCTCCCAGCTGTCCACCGCGTACAGCACGCCGCAGATCAGGAAGCAGTTGCCGTAGGAACCCCTCCGCAGGCCCGTCCTGAAGGTGGTTTCCACGGCGAGGTCGTTGGGGTTCAGGCGACTCAGCAGGATCACTTCCTGGTGGAAGCTGTCCTCGTCCAGCGCCGCGTAGACCAACCACAGCCCGCCCTCGTCTACCGCCAGGTCCACCTCTGATTGGCCATGCCAGTGGCCGTGGGCATCGGCCTCCTGGTCCTCGGGGAAGGAGGCGTGGTGCAGCGTGCTCCAGGCTGCCACGGAGCGACGCCGCAGGTCGAACTTGATGATGTCACGGGAGAAGGCGCGGTTGTAGTAGAAGGCCCCGTTGTAGATCACGTGACCTGTGCCTAACCAATGATAGGGCAGCTTGTAGGAGTTGGTTGGCTGGCCTGGGGGGACACAGACAGGTTAGTATCGTCCTTATCCTCATCATTACCGGTTTGGTTGGACTCTGAAGGGGAGCTCACCTGGCCAGAGGTGTCAGCAGGGTTGGACTCTGAAGGGGAGCTCACCTGGCCAGAGGGGTCAGCAGGGTTGGACTCTGAAGGGGAGCTCACCTGGCCAGAGGGGTCAGCAGGGTTGGACTCTGAAGGGGAGCTCACCTGGCCAGAGGTGTCAGCAGGGTTGGACTAGTTCTACTACTATTCCTTCTCTGAGGTCTTCCTCCAGTCTTCCCTCTGGTCCACCTCAACACGGCTTCTCTCCCAGTGCCTTCTGTCACACACTTCTCTGTCACATGGTCTGGTCATGTCTCAGGTAGTTTCTATGTCAACTACTTTTTCAGGGCAGTGTTAGTTTGACCTGCTCTCTCTCCCTACAGGGCAGTGTTAGTTTGACCTGCTCTCTCTCCCTACAGGGCAGTGTTAGTTTGACCTGCTCTCTCTCCCTACAGGGCAGTGTTAGTTTAATTCAACTCCTTGTGAATTCATTGGTCATGGAGTTAAAGAGTTCAGAATACCTTCACCAACACTGGCTGTCAGACTACGTACCTCGTTTAAACGTGTCCATGTCCCGGAACTCCATCAGGTTGTTGCCGTAGTGATGATTGGTGATGTAGATAACCTGACCGTGACCTTTGGGGTCCTTCATCCAGGCGCCCTCGCTGTGCCCGTATGTGTTGTGTGTGACAGGGTCAGAGATGGTGGCCAGGGTGTCCTTACACGTGCCTGTCCAGAATGACATGGTTAAAAACGTAAAATATTATTCAGATCCACATTTAGATGTTGAGACCGTCTCAGGGGAGGCTGGTCTCAAGGGAGGCTGGTCTCAAGGGAGGCTGGTCTCAGGGGAGGCTGGTCTCAAGGGAGGCTGGAGGTAGAATGAGGAACCAAACACACTTTAAACAGATAGCGTTGCCTGATACCGTTCCTCATTCCATTCCATGCGTTACAAGGAGCCCATCCTCCATTTTCTACCTCTGCCAGCCTCCCCTGAGAGCGTGGAGACAGCGGAGGTCTACCCGGGTCTTTAGGGGTCTCCAGCCTGCTGTCAGAGGGAGCCTCGGTCCAGCTCAGCCGGGACCTGGGTCTGGTTCTGGTTCTGGTGCTGTTGGCCTGCAGCCGTGGGGATGTAGTGGGAGACGCGGTCAGAGACTGTGGTTCTCCGGTGGTCGATGGTTGAGTTGTGGTTGTGGTAGTTGTGGTGGTGGCTGCAGCGGTCGTGGTCGTAGTTGCTGTTGTAGGCTCCTCAACCTCCTTTGTGGTTGTGGTGGTCGTGTCTGGCTTGGTTGTGGTTGGAGTGGTCGTGGTCATGGTCGTGGTCGTGGTCGTGGTCGTGGTTGGAGTGGTCCCAGCTGTAGGTGAGGGGGTGTGGTCTGGTATGTGCAGCTGGTCATCTATGAACAGGTCCATGGAGCTGTCTTCACTCAGAGCATCGTCTGGGGGGGGACAGGGGGGACAGGGGGGACGGGGGGGACCAGGTCAGTCTACAACCAATCTAAACTCTATTTTAAACTCTGGCCTCTATTCTAAACTCTGTTTGAAGACGAGCATCGATACCAAACACAGTAACTAACCCTAACCCAAACACAGTAACTAACCCTAACCCAAACACAGGCACCATTTCTTATTCAAATCAAATCAAATCAAATCCAAGTTTATTTGCCGTAGATGGTCAGGCAGCGAACTATGATAATGATGATAATAACACACTAATAACACACAATAATAATAACACACTAATAACACAGTAACATGAAGCAGAAACACAACAGCAGGTTGGTTACTACAGACAGCAGGTTGGTTACTACAGACAGCAGGTTGGTTACTACAGACAGCAGGTTGGTTACTACAGGTTGGTTACTACAGACAGCAGGTTGGTTACTACAGACAGCAGGTTGGTTACTACAGACAGCAGGTTGGTTACTACAGGTTGGTTACTACAGACAGCAGGTTGGTTGCTACAGACAGCAGGTTGGTTGCTACAGACAGCAGGTTGGTTACTACAGACAGCAGGTTGGTTACTACAGACAGCAGGTTGGTTACTACAGGTTGGTTACTACAGACAGCAGGTTGGTTACTACAGACAGCAGGTTGGTTACTACAGGTTGGTTACTACAGACAGCAGGTTGGTTACTACAGACAGCAGGTTGGTTACTACAGACAGCAGGTTGGTTACTACAGGTTGGTTACTACAGACAGCAGGTTGGTTACTACAGACAGCAGGTTGGTTACTACAGGTTGGTTACTACAGACAGCAGGTTGGTTACTACAGACAGCAGGTTGGTTACTACAGGTTGGTTACTACAGACAGCAGGTTGGTTACTACAGGTTGGTTACTACAGACAGCAGGCTGGTTACTACAGACAGCAGGTTGGTTACTACAGACAGCAGGTTGGTTGCTACAGACAGCAGGTTGGTTACTACAGACAGCAGGTTGGTTGCTACAGACAGCAGGTTGGTTGCTACAGACAGCAGGTTGGTTACTACAGACAGCAGGTTGGTTGCTACAGACAGCAGGTTGGTTGCTACAGACAGCAGGTTGGTTACTACAGACAGCAGGTTGGTTACTCACTGGTCTCCTCGGCCCCGCCCTCCTCTTCAGATTGGCCTTGGTAGAAGGTCACGCCCCTGATGACCATGCCGTTAGGCCCCGCCTTTCCCTTGATTGGCCACTGTGGCTCCTCCCTCTCATCTGGTTGGCTCCTCTTCAGCACGGGTCGGGTGGAGCCCCGCCCCCCCACGTAGCGCTCCTCATACTTCTTCTGTGGTGGAGACACATGACATCATAACATCATAGCTCCTCCTACTTCTTCGATTATGTAAATCTTTCAGTCAAGAAACAAAAATAGCAAAAATAGAGACAGGCAGGCAGGCAAACAGACAGACAGACAGACAGACAGACAGACAGACACACAGACAGACAGACAGACAGACACACAGACAGACACACAGACACACAGACACACAGACAGACAGGTACCTCTGTGTCAGCGTAGGCTGCAGCCAGCGAGGGTTCCAGCTCATTCAGTCTCTTCTCCATCCTCTGCTGCGATCTTCTCTCCTTCTCTCTCTCCTCTGTCTCCTTCTCTCTCTCCTTCTCTGTCTCCTTCTCTCTCTCCTCTGTCTCTCTCTCCTCTGCCTCCTTCTCTGCCTCCTTCTCTGTCTCCTTCTCTGTCTCCTTCTCTGCCTCCTTCTCTGCCTCCTTCTCCTCACCAGAACGACCTCTCACACTCACCTGCTCTCTCTCTGTGTGGTCACGAGAGAAAGCCTGGACACACACACACACGCACACGCACACGCACACGCACACGCACACGCACACGCACACGCACACGCACACACACACACACACCACACACACACACACACACACACACACACACACACACGGGGTGAGGAGGAGCAGCAACCATAGAGGAGGCAGTGGAAGACTGCTGTGGTGGAATGTGTGTGTGTGTGTGTGTGTGTGTGTGTGTGTGTGACTAGGTCTAGAGGATGTACCTTCTTCTCCATGTTGTCGAGGCGGTGTAGTAGTTTGGTGGTGACAGAGTGCAGCTTCAGGAGGTCCATGCCGTAGAAGGAACCTTCTAGAAGGTCCATGATGGTGGACAGCTGTCAGAGACACAGCACCAGCATCATCACTGTGGCCTTCACTCAGGGGAGGCTGGGGGAGGTAGGAATCGGAGGACGGGCTCATTGTAAGGCATGGAATGGAATGAGGAATGGTATCAGACACGTGTTCTACCTCCACCAGCCTCCCCTGGTGTTCTACCTCCACCAGCCTCCCCTGGTGTTCTACCTCCACCAGCCTCCCCTGGTGTTCTACCTCCACCAGCCTCCCCTGGTGTTCTACCTCCATCAGTCTCCCCTGGTGTTCTACCTCCCCCAGCCACATGTGTTTGATTCCACTCCTCATTCCATTCCATGCGTTACAATGAGCCCGTCCTCTGACCTTCTACCTCCGCCAGCCTCCCCTGGTGTTCTACCTCCCCCAGCCTCCCCTCCACACAATCATAAAGGTTCCAGTATGTTGGATGTAATGTCAGTGTGGGTTATGTGGTGGATGTTGTAGTCAGACAGTGAAACAGGGAGTGTTCCAGAGGAGAGGATGTCTCAGTTTCACCACAAGGTGAAACAAGGGAGGAAACCATGGAGGTGTGTTCCCCCTCAGAGTGTGTGTGTGTGTGTGTGGGGGGGGGGGGGGGGGTTACCTTGACGTCGTCTTTTCCTGCCTCCTGCAGCTTTCTGAAGCGGAAGTCTCCCTCGCAGGGGTTCAGGGCGGAGGGCGGAGCTACACACACACACTTCTTGCAGTCGGACCCCGAGGTGACTGTCTCCACCGTGTAGAAGTCGTCCCCTGCCGCCCCCCCCTCCCCCCCCCCCCTCTTCCCCCCTCCTGCTGCACGCCCTAACGGCTCAGTGGCTTGACCACACAGCGGCAGCGGCAGTCTGAGCCCTCCGACACGGCTTTTCACCTTGTCATAGTCCCCGAGCAGCTGGAGAAGAAAGAAACAGACTGTCATAGTCCCCAAGCAGCTGGAGAAGAAAGAAACAGACTGTCATAGTCCCCAAGCAGCTGGAGAAGAAAGAAACAGACTGTCATAGTCCCCGAGCAGCTGGAGAAGAAAGAAACAGACTG
>NC_139676.1:2228365-2230865 GCF_951799395.1 Argentina silus | reverse complement strand
CTCATGTGTGCTAGCACCAGTCCTTCCATGGTCTTCATGATGTGGGATGTAAAGGCTACCGGTCTATAGTTATTCAGAACACTGGGGTTCCTTTTCTTTGGTACCGGTACCAGGCAAGATGTTTTCCACATTGATGGGGCCTTTTCCAGACTGAGGCTCAGGGTAAAGAGGTACTGGAGTCCTCCACACAGCTGGTCCGTGCAGACTTTGAGCACCGGGCTCACACAGCCCACAGCCTTCCTGGTGTGGAGCGTCCCCAGCTCTCTCTTCACTTGAGCCGTACTGATGAAGACACTGGAGCGGGGGGTGATGGTGGGGTGGTGGGGGGGTCGTTAGCTGTGGCAGTGGTGTCGGGGAGCAGAATGATGGGGGGCGCTGAAGAGTTGTGAAGTGAGGATGGAGGGAATGGAGGAGGAGGGGAATGGAGGGGAGGTGTGAGTGGAGTCAGAGGGGCTGGGGAGGGAGAGGGAAGGGTGAGGGTACTGGATGGGACAAAGGGGTAGGTGAATGGTGTGAAAGGGTCCAGACAGGGTAGGGGGAGGGGAGGGGAGGGGGGCTGGTCCGGTAGCTGAGCAGGGCTGGAGGAGCTGGGAGGAGGAGAAGGAGAAGGAGGATGGAGTGGAGAGTCGTTGGTGGAGCTGGGGGGAGGGAGACAATGAGCCCCTGAGTCAAACCTGTTGAAGAACTGGTTCAACTCGTTGGCCCTGTCCAGATCTCCAGCCACTCCAGGGTCGTTAGCCTGCTTGTAGCTGGTGATCTTCCTCACGCTGCTCCACACCTCTCTTGTGTTGTTGTCCTGCAGGCTGTCCTCCATCTTCCTCCTGTAGGTGTCCCTGCTCTCCTTCAGCTCCTCCTTGAGCTTCCTCTGAACCCACTTCGGTTCTTCCTTGTCACCAGACCTGAAGGCTCTCTTCTTGTAATTGAGGAGGGCCTTTAGATCACTTAATCCAAGGCTTGTTGTTGGGAAAACACAGCACCCTCCTAGTAGGTACAGTGTTCTCCACACAGAAGTTAATGTAGTCCGAGATCCAATGTGAAAGACCATCAATGTCCTCCCCATGTGACTCACAGAGAACTTCCCAGTCCGTTGTCTCAAAACAGTCCTGCAGAGCCTCATCAGCCTCCTGTGTCCATCTCCTCACAGTCCTAGTGGTCACAGAGTGCTGCTGGACTAGAGGCTCATACATGGGCTTGAGGTGGACTAGGTTGTGGTCCGATCTGCCCGGGGGGGGAGGGGAGGGGGGGGGGAGTGCTGTAGAGATGTAGGTGTCCTTGACATTAGCATATAACAGGTCCAGTGTTTTGTTCTCCCTAGTGGAGCACTTCACAAACTGGGAGAACGTTGCCAGTGTTTTTGTCAGGGTGACACGGTTAAAATCCCTGGAGATTGCAATGAAGGCCCTGGGGTGCTGGCTCTGTAGTCTCACCATAACAGTCTCACACGCTGCCTCCTGCTGGCAGAGAGGAGATATATGGGACTACAACAGCAACTCCTCCGCCTCGCTTTTTGCCGCGCTGACGGTGAATCCTGTCTGAAAGCCCTCGGTGGTGTTTGTGTCGGTGTGTGTGTGTGTGTGTGTGTGTGTGTGTGTGTGCAACAGCACAACAGCATGGTGAAACCCCTTGTTTTATTTCCTGTTCCAACCCCCTCCTCACACACACACACACACACACACACACACACACACACATATACTAACACACTCCCTCTCTCTCACACACACACACACACACTCTCTCTCGCTCTCACACACACACACACACACACACACTCTCTGTCTCTCTCTCTCACACACACACACTCTCTCTCACACACACACACACACTCTCTCTCTCACACACACACACACACACACACACACACACACCATATGGATCAGGTTATGCTCACAGACAGACAGAGTCGGCCAGGGAGCTCCTCATGGCTGTAGGCTGAGTTTCCACTGCTCCCGCCTGGAGTTGATTTACACACACACACACACACACACACACACACACACACACACGCACGCACACACACAGAATCTACACTTTTCCTAGATTCTGTCTTCCAGTGGAACAGTTATTGGGTGTTGTCCAATCAGAGTGTAGAACCGTGTTACCGGGGAGACAATGGCAACATTCTTCTTCTTCTGCTGTGAGGAGGCATCAATAAACTAACGCTGTGTGTGTGTGTGAGAGAGAGAGTGTGTGTGTATGTGTGTAGATTGTCCTGAGGAGGCCTCTGTGTGTGTGTGTGTGTGTGTGTGTGTGTATGTATAAATTGTAGTGAGGAGGCCTGTGTGTGTTTCCGCTGGGATCATACATACTGAAACATGGATGACTTCAGTGTAAGTCACTCTGGATAAAAGCTTCAGCTAAACGTCATTTATTATTATTGTTATTGTTATTATTATTATTATTATTATTATTATTATTATAGGTCTGGATTCATCAAGAAACTAATGCTGCCTACTGCCTGTGTGTGTGTGGCTATGTAGTGTAACCCTAACCCCCCCGT
>NC_139676.1:2215865-2220865 GCF_951799395.1 Argentina silus | reverse complement strand
TATAAGATAAAGATATAAGATAAAGATATAAGATATAAGATAAAGATATAAGATAGAGGATAGAAGATAAAGATAGATGATAAAGATATAAGATAGAAGATAAAGATAGAATATAGAGGATAGAAGATAAAGATGGAAGATAAAGATAGAAGATAGAAGATAAAGATAGAATATAGAGGATAGAAGATAAAGATATAAGATAAAGATAGAATATAGAGGATAGAAGATAAAGATGGAAGATAAAGATATAAGATAGAAGATAAAGATAGAGGATAGAAGATAAAGATAGAGGATAGAGGATAAAGATATAAGATAAAGATAGAAGATAAAGATAGAGGATAAAGATAGAAGATAAAGATAGAGGATAGAAGATAGAAGATAAAGATAGAGGATATAAGATAAAGATAGAAGATAAAGATAGAGGATAAAGATAGAAGATAAAGATAGAAGATAAAGATAGAATATAGAGGATAGAAGATAAAGATAGAAGATAAAGATAGAATATAGAGGGTAGAAGATCTTTGAGACTGAAGCCCCCCCCCCCTTCCAGGTGGTGGGCTGTGACGGACAGCTCTACTCCAATCAGACGGTGGATAAGTGTGGTGTGTGTGGAGGGAACGGAGGCTCCTGCTCCCGGGTGTCTGGATCGTACCGGACAGGGATCACCCAGTTAGGTATACCCTCCTTTACCCTAGTAACCCAGTTAGATATACCCTCCTTCACCCTAGTAACCCAGTTAGATATACCCTCCTTTACCCTAGTAACCCAGTTAGATATACCCTCCTTCACCCTAGTAACCCAGTTAGGTATACCCTAGTCACAGGGAGGTAGAAATCGGAGGCTCCTCCGACTTCTACCTCCCCAGCTTCCCCTGGTGTTCTACCTCCCCCAGCCTCCCCTGGTGTTCTACCTCCTCCAGCCTCCCTTGATGTTCTACCTCCCCCAGCCTCCCCTGGTGTTCTACTTCCACCAGCCTCCCCTGGTGTTCTACTTCCACCAGCCTCCCCTGGTGTTCTACTTCCACCAGCCTCCCCTGGTGTTCTACCTCTACCAGCCTCCCTTGGTGTTCTACCTCCCCCAGCCTCCCCATGTCTACCTCCCCCAGCCTCCCCTGGTCTACCTCCCCCAGCCTTCCCTGGTCTACCTCCCCCAGCCTCCCCTGCTCCATGTACCTCCATGTCTGGTTTAATGTTGGTCTGATATGAGGCTTCTGGTCTGACATGGATGGATTAGTTTGGATGTAAAACTACAGATCTAAATGTTGGTGGTTGTGTCTGTGTCTTTATGTGTATTCATGTGTGTGTTTCGTATGTATTTAGTATTTATTTATGTGTGTTGAGTGTTTAGGTGTGTGTGTGTGTGTGTGTGTGTGTGTGTTTATGTTTGTGTGTGTGTGTGTTTATGTGTGTGTGTGTGTGTGTGTGTGTGTGTTTATGTGTGTGTTTGTGTGTGTGTGTGTGTTTATGTGTGTGTGTGTTTATGTGTGTGTGTGTGTGTGTGTTTGTGTGTGTTTGTGTGTGTGTGTGTGTGTGTGTGTTTATGTGTGTGTGTGTGTGTTTATGTGTGTGTGTGTGTGTGTGTGTGTGTGTTCATGTGTGTGTGTTTGTGTGTGTGTGTGTTCATGTGTGTGTGTGTGTGTGTTTATGTGTGTGTGTGTGTGTGTTTATGTGTGTGTGTGTGTTTATGTGTGTGTGTGTGTTTATGTGTGTGTGTGTGTGTGTTTATGTGTGTGTGTGTGTGTTTATGTGTGTGTGTGTGTGTGTGTGTGTGTGTTCATGTGTGTGTGTGTTCATGTGTGTGTGTGTTTATGTGTGTGTGTGTGTGTGTGTGTGTGTTCATGTGTGTGTGTGTGTGTGTGTGTGTTCATGTGTGTGTGTGTGTGTGTGTCCAGGCTATGTGTTCATCACCCTCATCCCTCACGGAGCCACGGACATCCAGGTCATAGAGCGCCGGAAGACTGAGAACATACTGGGTGAGACACAGACTACCAGGAATATACCAGGAATATACCAGGAATATACCGGGAATATACCAGGAATATAGCGGGAATATACCAGGAATATAGCGGGAACATACCCAGAATATACCGGGAACATACCCAGAATATACCAGGAACATACCCAGAATATACCAGGAACATACCCAGAATATACCGGGAATATACCAGGAACATAGAGTAGCTTGCCCTAACCGGGAATTAAACTCACAACCTTTCACTTGTCAACAGACTGTGCTAGCTAGCCCCAAGAGAGTTAAAGGGACACTTCACTTTATTTTACAACCTCATATTCATTATCCCCCCCCCCAGCCCTGTCTGACGAGGCCGGTCACTTCTTCTTCAACGGGGACACGGTGATCGACAACCCTCAGAACTTTCGCGTGGCGGGGACGGTGTTCAAATACCGGCGTCCCGCTACACTCTACTCTGATGGCCTGGAGTACATCACCGCCCAGGGGCCGACTGACCAGGGCCTCAATGTCATGGTAGGTGTCTATCCCAGGCCAGACCAGACCCACAGACCGGACCCACAGACCAGGGCCAGACCAGACCAGACCAGACCCACAGACCAGGGTCAGACCAGACCCACAGACCAGGGCCAGACCAGACCAGACCCACAAACCAGGGCCAGACCAGACCCACAGACCAGGGCCAGACCAGACCAGACCCACAGACTAGGGCCAGACCAGGGTCAGACCAGACCCACAGACTAGGGCCAGACCAGACCAGACCCACAGACTAGGGCCAGACCAGACCAGACCCACAGACTAGGGCCAGACCAGACCAGACCCACAGACTAGGGCCAGACCAGGGTCAGACCAGACCCACAGACTAGGGCCAGACCAGACCAGACCCACAGACTAGGGCCAGACCAGACCAGACCCACAGACTAGGGCCAGACCAGACCAGACCCACAGACTAGGGCCAGACCAGACCAGACCCACAGACTAGGGCCAGACCAGACCAGACCCACAGACTAGGGCCAGACCAGGGTCAGACCAGACCCACAGACTAGGGCCAGACCAGACCAGACCCACAGACTAGGGCCAGACCAGACCAGACCCACAGACTAGGGCCAGACCAGACCAGACCCACAGACTAGGGCCAGACCAGACCAGACCCACAGACTAGGGCCAGACCAGGGCCAGACCAGACCCACAGACTAGGGCCAGACCAGGGCCAGACTAGGACTATATTCATATCATATTCATATCATATTATTATCATGTTCTGTTCTTCAGTACTACAACCTAAATGGGAAGATGCCTCACATCACGTATGAGTACACCGTCCCTCGTCCTGATTGGCTGGAGGCTCTCAGGACCACGCCCCTGGCATCTGTCACTGCGGGGGGGTTGAGGACTGGTCTGGTGGCCCCCCTTCTTCAGGAACCCCCAGGCCCTGAGACCCTGGCCAACCACACCGCTGTAGGACTCACCATCAGAGGCAACGAGATACAGACCCAGGCCCAGGCCCAGGCCCAGGCCCAGGCCCAGGCCCAGGAGGACTACAAGAGGCTTGGGAACCACAGTGCTGTCCAGGAGCCAGGCGACCTGGGACTGGGAGAGGGGGAGGGGGAGGGGGAGGGAGAGGGCCTCGTACTGGGGACTGGTGGACCTGCAGGGCTGGAGGTGGAGGTGGGGGTGGGGGTGGACCCAGAGGAGGCTGGAGTCATGGAGGTGGAGCCTGGAGACCTGGGGGTGGAGCCTGGAGACCTGGGGGTGGACTCTGTAGAGGAGAGGGTGGAACCTGGTGACATGGGGGTGGAGCCTGTAGATATGGGGGTGGAGCCTGCAGACCTGGAATTGCTGGATTCAGAGGGGCTGGGGTGGGAGCTGCAGGCACCACACCTCAACTTGAGTGACAGGCCAGCCATGTTAGTCTACAGACCTGCTAGTGACCTCATCATCTACCACAACCAGCTGGAAGACCACAACCATAAAGACCTCCAGGACCACAGAGACCTCCCTGACCCAACCCCCTACCACGACCACCCAGCCTCCTACCACGACCACCCAGCCTCCTACCACGACCACCCAGCCTCCTACCACGACCACCCAGCCTCCTACCATGACCACGACCACCCAGCCCCAGCCAGCTACAGTGAGTCTGAACCGTGGATGAAGTGTGTGAGGTTGAATGTTTTTTCCCAGTGTGGTTCATTTTGACTGATTCATGTGTCTACTGTACTGAGGGGAGGCTGGTGGAGGCAGAACACCAGGGGAGGCTGGTGGAGGTAGAACACCAGGGGAGGCTGGTGGAGGCAGAACACCAGGGGAGGCTGGTGGAGGCAGAACACCAGGGGAGGCTGGTGGAGGCAGAACACCAGGGGAGGCTGGGGGAGGTAGAACACCAGGGGAGGCTGGGGGAGGTAGAACACCAGGGGAGGCTGGCGGAGGCAGACATCACAGGCAGGGCTCATTGTACACAGGTTTGATACCATTCCTCATACCTTTCCTCCGATTTCTACCTCCACCAGCCTCCCCTGGGTGACTGTAGGCGTATATTCTCTCTACCACTTTTAATAATAATAATAATAATAATAATAATAAACTTTATTTATATAGCACCTGTTACAAAAGTGCTTTACAAATGTGCAGATATCCAACATCTAAGATTTTTCAAGCAATCATTACTTGAAGCTAAACTGGATGAATCAGGGGGTTTAAAGAGAAGCTAAACTGGATGAATCAGGGGGTTTAAAGGGAAGATAAAACTGGGTGTCGTCCGCATAACAATGAAAGGAAATATTGTGTTTCCGGATAATCTGGCCTAGTGGAAGCATGAATGATGAGAATAAAATTGGACCTAAAATGGAGCCTTGTGGCACACCAACGTTCACTTGGGCTGAGGAAGAGACGCACTCCTGGACCAACAGAGACCTGTCTATCTGAGAGGTAGGAGGAGATGTGTCTGGAATCCCTACACAATATCTAAGGCGCTTTATTAAAATTGTATGATCGATTGTATGATCAAAGGTTGCGCTACGATCAAGGAGAAT
>NC_139676.1:2205703-2208165 GCF_951799395.1 Argentina silus | reverse complement strand
CCTCATGTACAGAAGTATTCAGACCCTTTGCTATGACACTCTTAAAATTAGCAAAAATGTCATCAACAAATCACTCAATAAGTTGAATTGAGTCCATCTTAATGCAAGGATAATAGTTCATGTAATTTTGGAATGAATATCTTTGTTTTTATAGGGTGTCTGTTTTGCATAGGAATCAATTACAAACTGTGTAGATTAGGATGTCACTACCAATTTTCTCTTGATCCTGACAAACTTCCCAGTCCTGCCGCTGACAAACACACCCAGAACTTGATGCAGCACCACGGTTCTTCACATGAGAGATGGTGCAGAAACTGCATTGCATGTGCTGGATCAAACTTAATGCTTTGTTGTAAAACCAAATAAACACATTTTCAAGTCTCCCCAGGCCTCAGGGTCGCATTCCTGAGCAGTTTTGTTCCTCTCCATTTGCTCAGTTTGTAATGACAACCTGATCCACAGTTTGTAATTGATTCCTATGCAAATCAGAGACCTGATAAAAACAAAGATATTCATTCCAAAATGACATGAACTATTAGCCTTGCATTAAGATGAGTGTCATAGCAAAGTGTCTGAATACTTCTGTACATGAGGTATTTCTGTATTCTTTTAATTTAATCCATTTTAAATTGAGTCAAAAAGACAACAAAATGTGGAAAAAGTGAAGGGGTCTGAATACTTTCCAAAGGCCCTGTATATATACTAGCTTTAACACCAGTTACAATCCTGTATACAGGTTAAGTGCTTTAACATGTGTTCATATACTTGTCTAACAGGCAGGGGTCATCTGGGGTCACGACCTTTACTAGTGCTGCTGGTGACACTCACGGCCCACTACGTTTAAGTGCATAGGGTGAAGTACACTAGGGTTTAGTGTATAGGGTGAAGTACACTAGGGTTTAGTGTATAGGGTGAAGTACACTAGGGTTTAGTGTATAGGGTGAAGTACACTAGGGTGTAAGACTGTAAAGGGGGAATTAGAACAGTGCCAGACTAAAGGAGGAAGTGATGCAGGGAGGGGGGCTCCGCCCACAGGAAGTGAGGTGGTCACAGGTCGTGGAGGACCTCCAGCACGGTGGCGACAGACCAGGCCTGCGACTCACAGCTGAAGGGGCAGTACTGACCGTTCTCATTGGTCAGCTCTGGCAGGCCCTTCCAGGAAGACCTGGGGCAAGAGGAGAGGAGAGGGGAGGGGAGGGGAGGGGAGATCAACATCTAGTTCTGCAAGCTGGGTGTTGATTTTGTGTGTGTGTGTGTGCCGTGGTCCTACCTCTCCAGGTGGACGTAGTGCTGAGACAGCACGTTCTTCACCAGGTAAACAGTCTGGTCATACATATCCTTCCCCAGCTGCTTGGCAAAGTAGATCTTGGCTCGGAGGAAGTACCCCACAGGCCACAACCACTCCTAGAGGGAGGGAGGGAGGGAGAGGGAGAGAGTGAGGGGGGAGAGAGGGAGAGAGGGGGGGGGAGGGGGGAGAGAGAGAGGGGAGGGAGGGAGAGAGGGGGGAGGGAGAGAGGGGGGGGGAGGGGGGAGAGAGTGAGGGGGGGAGAGAGAGAGGGAGACAGAGAGAGACACACACACAGACACACACACACACATTAGTAAACCGTTACAGTGACAATGTCACAGCCTGTCATTCATAGTGTAGTAACCCTCCCGTCCTGCGAGGGCGCCCTCACCGGTCCCTGGTGGTAGTTGAAGCCTCGGGCCACGTTGTAGTTGTGGTTGTCCAGGGCGTTGTCATAGACACCACAGTACACCATATCACTGCAGGAGGAAACACCACGTCAGCAACACAGGAAAGAAAAGAAATAAAACAAGAAATAATTGAAGCATGAAAGAAGAAATAATTAAATCAGGTGTGCACTAGCCAGGAGGACAGGATGAGTAGAAATATGATTATATAGATATGAGATATGTATGGACAGGTAAATGTTAGGTATATACACGATACTAATACTGGGTAATACTCCCTTTATTACAACACTATACTAATACTGGGTAATACTCCCTTTATTACAACACTATACTAATACTGGGTAATACTCCCTTTATTACAACACTATACTAATACTGGGTCGGGCCTCCCTTTGCTCTAAACAGCCTCAGTTCTTCGTGACGTTGATTCCACAAGATGTTGGAAACATTCCTTTGAGATTCTGGTCCATGATGACATGATTGCATCACACAATTCCAGCAGATTTTTCAGGTGCACTTTCAAGCTGTGAATCTCCCGTTCTACCACATCCCAAAGGTGTTCTATTGGATTCAGATCTGGTGACTGGGAAGGCCACTGAAGAACACTGAACTTATTGTCATGTTCATGAAACCAGTTTGAGACGACTTTAGCTTTGTGACATGGTGCATTATCATGCAGGAAGTAGCCATTAGAAGATGGGTCAATTGTGACCATGAAGGGATGCACATGGTCAGCAGCAATACTCAAATAGGCTGTGGCATTC
>NC_139676.1:2185703-2190703 GCF_951799395.1 Argentina silus | reverse complement strand
GTACTTCTGCATGTGAGCCCACAGGAAGGGGCAGTCCTCTGCTCGGTTACCATAGCGAAGCTTAACGCTGTCGCCCCAGGCGATCAGCTCCCTCCGTATGTACACGTTAGAGCCTGGACACACACACACACACACACACACACACACACACACACACACACACACACACACACACACACACGTATTAAGTATGTAAGTATAGAAGTATAGAAGTATGTAAGTATATAAAGGTAGAAGTATGTAAGTATAGAAGTATGTAAAAATAGAAGTATAGAAGTATGTAAGTATGTAAGTATACAAGAATAGAAGTATAGAAGTATGTAAGTATAGAAGTATAGAAGTGTAGAAGTATAGAAGTGTAGAAGTATGTAAGTATAGAAGTATAGAAGTATAGAAGTATAGAAGTATGTCACCTGGCTCAGCGAAGTTCCTGAGCGGGTCGTCCCCCATCACCCAGCCGTTGTGAGCCAGGAAGTGACACGCCTTGTCAGGCTGCTCCAGCAGCGCCAGGTCCTGGTCCAGGGTCTGCTCCTCCAACGGGAAGGTAAAGTACCTGACACACACACACACACACACACACACACACACACACACACACACTTAAAGTACTGTGTGGTCCAACTGTATATACAGTATATCTCTCTGTGTGTTACACCTTCTATGCTGAGGAGGGCGCTCCAGGCCAGCTTCAACCCTCCACCCCCTCCACCTCTCCACCCCTCCACCCCCTCCACCTCTCCACCCCCCTCCACCTCTCCACAACCTCCATCTCTCCACCCCCATCCACCTCTCCACCCCTCCACCCCCTCCACCTCCCCATCCACCTCTCCACCTCTCCACCCCCATCCACCTCTCCACCCCTCTCCACCTCTCCACCCCCCTCCACCTCTCCACAACCTCCATCTCTCCACCCCCATCCACCCGCACTACTCTCGCGATCGACCGGTCGATCGTAATCGACGTATTGGGCACCCCTGCCCTAGACTCTCTGGTCGATGTCCTTCCCCTGGCACACCTGTCCATATCCACCTTCCAATTCCATGCTGTTTCTGTCACCTCCCCTGTCAAACTTCACATTGTTGTCTATTGTCCTCCAGGTCAGCTTGGCCACTTCTTTAATGAGATGGGTGTCCTTTTCAGCTCCTTCCCTGAGGACGGCACACTGCTCTCACTACTGGGTGACTTCAACATCCAGTCAAAGAAGCTTCACCCGTCTGGAGCACCTGACCTTCTCTCCTCCTTCGGCCTTACCCTGTCCCACTCTCCTCCTACTCATAAGGCGGGCAATCAGCTTGACCTTGTCTTCACAAGATCCTCCCATACCTCCAACCTCACTGTTAACCCTCTTCCAGTTTCTGATCATCATTTCGTATCCTTCTCCCTCCCTCTCAAATCCTCCCCCTCCCAGCCAGTCTCTACCCACACTGTATCCTCTCGTCGCAACCTGCGCACCCTCTCACTCACCACTCTTTCTTCCTCTGTCTTATCCTCCCTACCCTCTGTTGAATCCTTCTCCCTTCTATCCACTGATGCAGCCTCCTCCACCCTCCTGTCCACTCTTTCCTCATCCTTCGACTCTCTCTGTCCACTGTCCTCAAGGTCGGCACCATCCACTCCACACGGTACCTGGCTGTCTGAAACCCTGCAAGCTTGTAGAATAGGGCTCTGGGCAGCTGAGGGGAAATGGAGAGAAACTGGCCTCCCTGATGACCTAGAACCTTCTCTCTCTCTCCTCCTGAAGTACACCTCCTCTGCATCAGCTGCTAAAGCTTCTTACTACCATTCCAAAATGCAATCCTCTGCTTCTGACCCAAGGAAACTGTTCTCCACATTTTCCTCACTCAACCCTCCTCCTCCCTGTCTGCAGATGACTTTGTCACCTACTTTGAAAAGAAGGTTGATGACATTAGTAGCTCTTTCTCTCTACCTCTCACCAACAATGCTACCTCTCCTCCCAAACCCACTGTGCTACACCCGGTCTCTGGTTTATCAGCTCTTTCCCCTCTCTCCCCTGATGATGTTCTAAAACTGGTCACATCCAAGCGGGCAACCACCTGCCCCCTTGATCCTATCCCCTCCCCCTTTCTCCAATCCATCTCCAAAGACCTCCTTCCGTTCCTTACCACCTTAATCAATTCCTCTCTATCCATAGGATCTGTCCCAGCTGCCTTCAAGACAGCCAGTCAAGCCTCTTATCAAGAAACCAACTCTTGACCCGTCTGCTGTCCATAACTACAGACCGGTATCCCTTCTCTCCTTCTTATCTAAAACCCTGGAACTGCTGTCTTTAACCAACTGTCTAACTACCTCCTTCAGAACAACCTCCTTGACCCTCACCAATCCGGCTTTAAGGCTGGGCACTCTACTGAGACTGCTCTCCTTGCTGTCACGGAGACCCTCCACTCTGCTCGAGCTTCCTCCCTCTCCTCTGTTCTCATTCTTGTCTGCAAGACACGCAGAGACACGTGTTGCCACCTGGTATAGAGGGAGAACAGTAGCGCCCTGGTAGGATGCAAGGTAGGATGCAAACCAGGAGAGTGCAGAGCTAGAGATGCCCAATTCTGAGAGGGTGGAGAGAAGGATCGGGTGGTTTACTGTGTCGAATGCAGCAGACAGGTCTGCTGTTTGGATGTCAGCCCACCACCTCAAGCTCAACCTTAACAAGACTGAGCTGCTCTTCCTCCCAGGGAAAGCCTGCCCTCTCCAAGACTTCTCCATCACAGTAGAAAACTCTACTGTGACCTCCTCCCAGACAGCCAAGAACCTTGGGGTGATCCTTGACAACCACTTATCCTGTGTAGCGAACATCACAGCGACAGCACGCTCCTGTAGATTATTCCTCTACAACATCAGAAGGATACATCCATTCCTCACCAGAGAAGCAGCACAACTTTTGGTCCAAACACTTGTAATCTCTCGCCTTGACTACTGCAACGCACTCTTGGTCAGGCTGCCTGCCTCCTCCATCAGACCTCTGCAGCTCATCCAGAACGCTGCCGCCCGTCTTGTGTTCAATCTTCCCAAATTCTCCCATGTCACTCCCCTCCTCCGCACCCTCCACTGGCTCCCGGTAGCAGCTCGCATCAGATTCAAGACCCTGGTGCTTGCCTACCGGGCGGCAAAGAGAACAGCCCCTCCTTACTTGCAAGTAATGGTCAGCCCCCAAACCCCTGCCCAATCACTCCGCTCTTCCACCTCGGCTGGCCGCCTGGCACCGCCGCCTCTACGTGGATGCAGCAGTCGCACTACTCTGTCACGGCTTTTCACTGTACTGGCGCCCCGCTGGTGGAATGAGCTTCCCACTACTGTCAGGACTGCAGAGTCACTACCAATCTTCCGCCGTAGATTGAAAACCCATCTCTTCAGGTTACATCTTAACAGTCCCTCCTAAAGACCTCTTCACCCCCACTAGCCCCCCTGTACTAACCCTAACCCTAAAAACCTCTTCACCCCCACTACCCCCCTGTACAAATATTTAAAAAAAATCTTCTTCTAGCATTGTGACTGCCTATGGCCCTAACCCCTAACCCTGGTCTGAGCATTGATTACTTTGTCTTATGATGTCTGTTGGATAAATGATTCACTTACTTAAACAAATGTATTTGTTGTAAGTCGCTTTCGATAAAGGCGTCGGCTAAATGCCATGAATGTAAATGTAATGTCCACCCCCTCCCTAACCCCTCCACCCCTCCACTCCCTCCCTAACCCCTCCACCCCTCCACTCCCTCCCTAACCCCTACACTCCCTCCCTAACCCCTACACTCCCTCCCTAACCCCTCCACCCCCTACCTAACCCCTCCACCCCCTACCTAACCCCTCCCTACCTGGTGACCAGAGGGTCTTACCTAGTGACCAATGGGTCCTACCTGGTGACCAGAGGGTCTTACCTGGTGACCAGTGGGTCTTACCTGGTCACCAGAGGGTCTTTCCTGGTGACTGGACCCAGCTTGGGCCCATGGTCAGCCAGACGCTCATACACTGCATTTCCCACAATGCAGTTCGCTGCCTGTATAAGAGAGGGAGCAGAACAACATTGTTTACAAACTCTAGAGACTACATTACCCAGGCTACATCACACTCATGTTACTACTACCCCTGGTATTTGTAGTTTTAAGGACAGAATTACAATTATAATGTTGACTATCATCATTCCTACCTGTTCCTGGTGATGGTGTATCTCTAACTGAACTACATTACCCACAAGCCTCAGCTCTACTTGTTCCTGGTGGTGGTGCAGCTTTAACTGAACTACATTACCCACAGTCCTCAGCCTTACCTGTTCCTGGTGGTGGTGTAGCTCTAACCGAACTACATTACCCAAAATCCTCAGCCCTACCTGTTCCTGGTGGTGGTGTATCTGCTGGTACTGTTCCCCATTGATCTCCTCCAGCCTCCTCTTCAGCCAATTACAACACTCCTCTATCGCTGCTGGGGTAGAGCTGCACACACACACACACACACACACACACACACACACACACACACACACACACACACAATGAGAAAAGCGTACTGGCTGATACTTGGCTTTAGACTGGTGGGTCATTCAATGGACAGATGTTTATGTCATGAGCATTCCATCAACGTAGCTTTTACAAGAACACCAAATCATACACACACACACACACACACACACACACACACACACACACATTCACCTGTGTGGTACGAAGGTCTCCAGAGCGGTGTCCATGTCGACCGTGTTGCCATAGCGATGGTGTAGAGGGTCCTGGATGATCTTCAGCTGTTGTTTACCTCCAGTCTTACTGTGGTCCGGCTTGGCTCCTGAGACAACATCATCAACAACAACAACAACAACATCAACAACAACAACAACAACAACATCAACAACATCAACAACATCAACAACAACAACAACAACAACATCAACAACATCATCAACAACAACATCAACAACAACAACAACATCAACAACAACAACAACATCAACAACAACAACATCAACAACATCAACATCAAGGGGAGGGGAGGTTCTCACC
>NC_139676.1:2155703-2180703 GCF_951799395.1 Argentina silus | reverse complement strand
ATGGCAACACCATGGTAACTAGGAGGGGGTAGCGGTACCTTGGTCCAGTCGGAACAGGGTCCTCTCCAGCTTCTCCATGTCGTTCAGAACCAGAACCCTCGTCTGTCTGGCTGACCCACTCATCTCTCTCCTTATAGGCTGATCCTTACAGGCTGATCCTTACAGGCTGATCCTTACAGGCTGGTCCTCTTCACTGGAGGGGTGATGCTGTGGAATTGGTCGAGACTCCCTTTTGACCAAAACACACACACACACACACACACACACACACAGACACACACATACACATACACACACACAGGGTCAGGGTTACCAGCCTTCAACAACTCAACAAACTAAATGCTCCCAAATAAACATATTCACTCTGAGATCAAAAGATCAAGTTCATCAACTCAAACAGTCCCTCCGCTTCCAGTCTGGTCAACAACACTTGATTAATTATTAGTCTTCTTCCTGACTAGTTTATTGATTAGCAGGACATGCATGACGAAATCACAATCAAGAGGAAGCTGAACTTCAAAGGCAGCTGTCTAAAACAGTTAGAGTAGCGTCATACAGCAGTAGTATTATATATATATACTACTTCTGGCTGTTTTGAGATATATATATATATAAACAGCCAGAAAACGCACACCGTAGTTTGGTGAGGCGCAGGCCGGTGGCTGAACCAGACAGCCGCACACCCCGATGCTCATCGTTTATTAAACCAACATTTCTCCAGGGTTTCAACCGACTACAGGCTGTCACTCACAAGATGTCAACACATCTGCAGCCGGCGGTGTTGCTGTCACACTTCAGGATGTTACAAAATCACAACTGCCGCTGGACACTGGATGCACTGAGCCGAAACCAAGTATAACAGTCGAATCAAATCAAATGTCAAGTATACATACAATACAAGTCCAGTTTAAAACTGCTCCATCTCGATTGACAAGATTCAGAGGATTTACGTTTTAGATGTGTTTATTGTAGATGTTTAATAAAGATATTATCCTGCGATCGCGTCTCTCCACCGCACCGTCAATCGTACACGTTAATATTGCGCGTGGTCGTCCGTAATGATCTAATAACTCAAACCGGACAAGGTCAGGAACCGGAGCTGATAAGGCCAATCTATTTTTAACGTCCCGTCCACCTGGTCGAGTGAGTCTGGCACCAAATGACCGGACAACCGTGAAACGGTGTGATCTGCAAAGCCGCGCACACACGCTGTGTTGAAACAGTGGATATGAAATGACAACATGCAGAAATAATTCTATACTATATGCACCTATTAGACTGAACTTCAGACACTCGGAGAGTCCTTGACTGTCGCCAAAACACACAAACTACGTTTAGTGACGTTCCGGTTCGGAGGACAAGGCTCGGTGTGGAAGGGGGCGTGGCATTATAACCCCAACCCGTCGACCGACTACCGGACAGGCATGAAGAGAAGACCCCGACCCCGTGTCATTTACTGGAGGGGATTACAGGAAAACGGCAATACTATTACTAGCATACGTCGCTTGTTCGTGTAGATTTCTACGGAGCAACATTAAACTCCACAATAATCACATCTTCTGAGACAGAAACACGGTAATACGGTAACTTCCTCTGCGCTGCTTCTACATGAACATAACATGTTACACAACACATGAACTGCAGTGA
Organism: Argentina silus; assembly: GCF_951799395.1. NCBI lineage: Eukaryota > Metazoa > Chordata > Actinopteri > Argentiniformes > Argentinidae > Argentina > Argentina silus. The sequence continues at coordinate 2,179,056 of NC_139676.1, read as the reverse complement.
CAGAGACCACGCCCCCCAGCCTGGAGGCTACATCTTAACAGTCCCTCCTCTTCACCCCCACTACCCCCCTGTACTAACCCTAACCCCCCTGTACTAACCCCCCTGTACTAACCCTAACCCCCCTGTACTACCCCCCTGTACTAACCCTAACCCCCCTGTACTAACCCTAACCCCCCTGTACTAACCCCCCTGTACTAACCCTAACCCCCCTGTACTACCCCTAACCCCCCTGTACTAACCCTAACCCCCCTGTACTACCCCCCTGTACTAACCCTAACCCCCCTGTACTAACCCCCCTGTACTAACCCTAACCCCCCTGTACTAACCCCCCTGTACTAACCCTAACCCCCCTGTACTACCCCCCTGTACTAACCCTAACCCCCCTGTACTAACCCTAACCCCCCTGTACTAACCCTAACCCCCCTGTACTAACCCCCTGTACTAACCCTAACCCCCCTGTACTAACCCCCCTGTACTAACCCTAACCCCCCTGTACTAACCCCCTGTACTAACCCTAACCCCCCTGTACTAACCCTAACCCCCCTGTACTAACCCCCCTGTACTAACCCTAACCCCCCTGTACTAACCCTAACCCCACTGTACTACCCCCCTGTACTAACCCTAACCCCCCTGTACTAACCCTAACCCCCCTGTACTACCCCCCTGTACTAACCCTAACCCCCCTGTACTAACCCTAACCCCCCTGTACTAACCCCCTGTACTAACCCTAACCCCCCTGTACTAACCCCCCTGTACTAAAATGAGTGGATTCTGAGGTTATCACAGGAAACCATCTCCCTTCACAACACAGACCATAATGTCATGTTGCTAGGCTACACAGGCTCACGTCTTCATAGTTAGTTATTATTAAAAAATAAAATGTATTTTGTGTAGCTTTTCTCAGTCCTAAAAGACACAACATTCCAGAGAGAACAATAATAGATTGATAAATGAAGAGGAAAACAAAAGCAGTCAGTAAAAACAATAAAAACAAGTTTAAGATGTGTTTTGAGGGACGGTTGGAAGGAGGAGTTACTGCAGCTGAATGAATGAGTGTCATTAATGTAATCGATGTCATTTCATCTTTATTTGTTTATTTTTTAAACACTCTTCAGTACATCACAGGCAGGTAGAACCCCAGTGGAACCTCAGTGGAACCCCAGTGGAACCTCGGTGTCTGTCAACAGGTGACAGACAGGAATCGTACAGCCAAACCACTATAAAACAAATCCAGAAGTTCCAGACATGTAATAAATCCAGCTGTCACCATCAGACACACACAATACTGCACCAAGGCAGGTAAAAATACCCAAAAAGTGAAATTAGTAAAAAAAAAAACTTTACATACGGCGTATAAAAATGTAAATCAAAGGGTTCATTCTTTAAACATTTAGTTCAATATGATAGACACTTGGACTGATTAGTGTATACCAACACCACAGATTCCTACAGTCATACAGGTCAGGTTCTGATCAGGTTCAGGTAAGGTTCAGGTCAGGTTCAGGTAAGGTTCAGGTCAGGTTCTGATCAGGTCAGGTTCAGGTCAGGTTCTGGTCTGGTTCAGGTCTGGTTCAGGTCAGATTCAGGTTCAGGTCAGGTTTAGGTCAGGTTCAGGTCAGGTTCTGGTGCAGGTCAGGTTCAGGTTCTGGTAAGGTTCTGGTCAGGGTCAGGTCAGGTTAGGTTCAGGTTCTGGTCAGGTTCTGGTTCAGGTCAGGCTCTGGTCAGGTTCAGGTCAGGTTCTGGTCAGGTTCAGGTTCTGGTCAGGTTCAGGTTCTGGTCAGGTTCTGGTTCTGGTCAGGTTCTGTTATGTCTGCTGCCTCCTCTTCTTCTACGTGAACATCTTCCTCTGCCTCTTGTCCGCTGGTGACGTCACTTCCTGTGAGGACGCTCCGGAGAGGAGGGGCTGCTTCCTGTTTCTGTAGATCACCATGGCGACGCGCGTGACGAACAGCAGACACGACAACAGCAGCAGAACAACTGGAGAAACAGACACCGAGATAGGAGGTCAGGAGGTTAGGGGTCAGAGGGTTAGGGGTAGGGGGTCAGGAGGTTAGGGGTCAGAGGGTTAGGGGTAGGGGGTCAGGAGGTTAGGGGTAGGGGGCAGGAGGTTAGGGGTCAGGAGGTTAGGAGTCAGGGGTCACGAGGTTAGGGGTAGGGGGTCAGGAGGTCAGGAGGTTAGGGGTCAGAGGGTTAGGGGTAGGGGGTTAGGAGGTTAGGGGTAGGGGGCAGGAGGTTAGGGGTCAGGAGGTTAGGAGTCAGGGGTCACGAGGTTAGGGGTAGGGGTTAGGGGTTAGGAGGTTAGGGGTTAGGGGGTCAGGAGGTTAGGGGTTAGGAGGTTAGGGGTAGGGGTAGGGGTCAGGAGGTTAGGGGTTAGGAGGTTAGGGGTCAGGAGGTTAGGGGTCAGGAGGTTAGGAGTCAGGAGGTTAGGGGTTAGGAGGTTAGGGGTCAGGAGGTTAGGGGTTAGGAGGTTAGGGGTCAGGAGGTTAGGGGTCAGGAGGTTAGGGGTTAGGAGTCAGGGTTAAGGGTCGATTCTGTTGTACTCACACATGAAGACAAAGTTGGGGTCACAGAATTCAGGGTCGTAGTGTTTGGTCACGTTGCCAAGCAACGCCCACATCACCACAGGATACACCGTCTGGACCGAGCGTACATACCGGTCCAACAGGAAGTTCTCCAAACAAAACCTACAATGCACACACACACACACACACACACACACACACACACACACACACACACACAGTGTGTCAAGTTGTTCGCAATTCAACTTGCTCCGACTGAGTCTCAAACTTGTGACCTGCCGAACACACACACACACACACACACACACACACACACACACACACACATTCAGCTGTACTCACCATGCCACCACCTCCGCCAGCAGGACACAGAGAGACACGGAGGCGGCCGTGGTCTCAGCCATGCCCAGGAGGCGGAGCCACAGGGAGAAGTTGATGAGGGTGGCGATGGACGTCCAGGTGGCGTACATGGCAACGCCGTTCTGAACCTGACGACCACACACACACACTGTCAAAGTAGGCCCTACGACACATGCTGTGTGTGTGTGTGTGTGTGTGTGTGTGTGTGTGTGTACCAGCAGGCGGAGGCAGCAGAGGTCCCAGGGGTGTGAGTGTGTGTGTGTGTGTGTGTGTGTGTGTACCAGCAGGCGGAGGCAGCAGAGGTCCCAGAGGTGTGTGTGTGTGTATGTGTGTGTGTGTGTGTGTGTGTGTGTACCAGCAGGCGGAGGCAGCAGAGGTCCCAGGGGTGAGTGTATGTGTGTGTGTGTGTGTGTGTGTGTGTACCAGCAGGCAGAGGCAGCAGAGGTCCCAGGGGTGTGTGTGTGTGTGTGTGTGTGTGTGTGTGTACCAGCAGGCGGAGGCAGCAGAGGTCCCAGGGGTGTGTGTGTGTGAGCCAGGCTGCGTAGACGTCAATACTGAGACTGGAGAAGAACATCATGGAGTAGTTGCTCACGGCAACGAGCGCCAGCACCACCAACGCTGCTGACATCATCCTGCAGGACGACAATATATACATCAATATATTCATACATATATACATAATATTTACATAATATTTACATACATATATACATAATATTTACATAATATTTACATACATATATACATAGATATATACATACATAGATATATACATACATAAATATATACATATATACATAATTATATACATGAATATATACATAAATATATACATGAATATATACATGAATATATACATAAATGAATATGGGCTTAAAGTGCAGACTCAGCTTTAATTTGAGGGTATTCACATCCAGGAAGGGTTTAGGAATTACAGCTCTTTAATATGTAGCCCCTCCTCTTTTTCATGGGACCAAAAGTAATTGGACAATTGACTCAAAAGCAGTTTCATGGACAGGTGTGGGCTATTCCTTTGTTATTTTTTTTATCAATTAAGCAGGTAAAAGGTCTGAGTTGATTCCAAGTGTGGCATTTGCATTTGGAAGCTGTTGCTGTGAACGCACAACATGCGGTCAAAGGAGCTCTCAATGCAAGTGAAACAGGCCGTCCTTAGGCTGCAAAAAACTAAAAAATCCATCAGAGAGATAGCGGCAACTTTAGGAGTGGCAAAATCAACAGTTTGATACATTCTGAGAGAAAAGTGGTGAGCTCGGCAACACAAAAAGGCCTGAATGTCCACGGAAGACAACAGTGGTGGATGATCGCAGGATCCTTCACATGGTAAAGAAAAACCCCTTCACAACATCCAGCCAAGTGAAGAACACTCTCCAGGAGGTCGGCATGTCATTATCCAAGTCTACCATAAAGAGAAGACTTCACAAGAGCAAATACAGAGGGTTCACCACAAGGTGCAAACCATTCATAAGCCTCAAGAATAGAAAGGCCAGATTAGACTTTGCCAAAAAACATCTAAAAAAGCCAGCCCTGTTCTGGAACAGCATTCTTTGGACAGATGAAACTAAGATCAACCTTTACACCAGAATGAAGGGAAGAAAAAAGTATGGAGAAGGCTTGGAACGGCTCATGATCCGAAGCATACCACACCATCTATAAACCACGGTGGAGGCAGTGTGATGGCATGGGCATGCATGGCTTCCAATGGCACTGGGTCACTAGTGGTTATTGATGATGTGACAGAAGACAGAAGCAGCCGGATGAATTCTGAAGTGTTTAGGGAGATACTGTCTGCTCAGATTCAGCCAAATTCAGCAAAGTTGATTGGACGGTGCTTCACAGTACAGATGGACAATGACCCAAAACATACTGCGAACGCAACCCAGGAGTTTTTTAATGCAAAGAAGTGGAATATTCTGGTCTGGCCGAGTCAATCACCTGATCTCAACCTGATCGAGCATTTCACCTGCTGAAGACAAAACTAAAGGCAGAAAGACCCACGAACAAACAACAACTGAAGACAGCTGCAGTGAAGGCCTGGCAAAGCATCACAGGAGGAAACCCAGCATTTGGTGATGTCCATGGGTTCCAGACAAAGTTCTTGCCAAAGTATTAAAAATGCACATTTTATTTATGATTGTTAATTTGTCCAATTACATTTGAGCCCCTGGAAATGGGGGACTGTGCATAAAAATGGCTGCAATTCCTAAACGTTTCATACAATATGTGGGGGGACATGCAGCGTTCGGCCTGTAGAGGGAGCTACAGGACCGTGGCCGGGGTTGTGTCGGCGAGACTTTTGTTGCACACCTGCTGCGAATTAAGTCTCGTCGGCGAATGTTTAAGATGTGTGTGCTTCTGCCATTTCAGTAGGCGAGGTGAGCTGGGAACGGCGGACACGAGAGAGAGACTTTCGCCAGAGGCTGGAAAGCCCAAACAGTATTGACAATTCGCTTAATGAATAAACGGGAAGCTGTTCCCTTAACTCAAACGCTGCGTCTGCCTCTGTGTACAACGGACTTTGTTACAATTGGCGCCTAACCTGGGACACAGAGTAAAGGCGGAAGATGGAGACGCTAACAGCAGCAATATCGAGGATAACGCTCGTCCTCGAGCAACAGACGGCCCTGCAGCAGACCCAGCAGGCGACGCTGGAGGAGCTGACGGCGGCGAGGGTCGCGGACAGGGCCCTCCTCCAGGACTTCACCAGGGCCGGCGGGCCGGCGCCGGGGACCGGAGCGGCACCAGGTCCCCCCAAGGTCCAGCTGCAGAAGATGGGGGACCTGGACGACCCAGAGGCGTTCCTCGCGGTGTTCGAGGGGACGGCAAGGATCTCGGGGTGGCCGGGCCGAGAGTGGGCCTACCATCTGCTGCCCCTCCTGTCAGGGGAGGCGCAGCTCGCGGCCCACAGTTTGCCGGCGGCCGCCCAACGGGATTACACGTCCCTGGCCCGGGCGATTCGGGACCGCCTGGGCCTGACACCGGAGGAACACCGGCGCCGGTTTCGGGCCCTGACATTGGAGGAGGGGTGCCAGCCCTTCACCTTCGCCCAGCGGCTGGGGGACAGCGCATGGCGGTGGCTGGACCCCGAGAACAACTCGGCGGTGGAGGTCGGGAACCGGGTGGTAATGGAGCAGTTCATCGCGGGACTCCCAGCCCGTACCGCCGCCTGGGTCCAGTACCACCGCCCCCAGGACCTCCAGACCGCCGTCGGACAGGCCGAGGACCATCTCTCCCTCCCACCCGGCAAGGGGGGGGGGGCCAACGCCCAGGAGGAGCCGGGGGAGCAGAAGGAGAGAGGCCGGCGCCCGCCCCGAGGACGAGATGGCAGGGGCGCACCTATCCGGAACCGACCCCGGCCCCACAGGGAGCACCTCGAGTGACAGGGGGGGTGTGTTGGCGGTGCGGACGGCCGGGCCACGTGCAGGCCGAGTGTCGAGCGATGGACGTGGGACAGGTCGTCCGCATCGGCGACATACCGGGCCCTCCCCCCGGACCAGGAGCGGCGTATCGTATTCCGGTAAGGATACAACATGATACGCACCAGGCATTCTTGGATTCGGGCTGCATGCAGTCCATGATCCAGGAGCGCCTGGTTCGGCCGGGGGCATTGTTGAAGGCATCGAGGGTGCGGGTGAGGTGTGTGCATGGGGACATTCACGAATATCCGGTGGTCGCTATCGAAATTCATTTTGAGGGGAAAAACCATAGTGTACAGGCGGCGGTTAGCCCACGCCTCACGCATCCCCTGATTCTAGGTGTGGATTGGGAGGGGTTTCCTCAAGCGGTAAAGAGGGCTACCGGGATGCGTGCACGACAGCTAGGGAGGTGTGTGGCGTGTAATGTGCTCTGTGCCGAGGCGGCGCCTCGCGACACTGCCGGGGAGCCGGAGCCGGCGGGGGCGCCTCACCCCGAGACTTCCCCGCCGAACTATCCGCTGCTAGGCGACTTCCCCCTCGAGCAGTCTCGTGACGAGACCCTAAGATCAGCCTTTGACCAAGTGATAGCAATTGATGGTACTTTGATACGGCCAGACACGGTGCGCGCCCACCCCTATTTCGCGATTATCAGCGACAGGTTATATCGAGTAAGTCGTGACTCACATAGTCAGGAGGAAGTAACCCAGTTGTTGGTTCCCCGCAGCCGCCGCGAAATGGTCTTATCAGGCGGCTCATTTCAACCCCATGGCGGGCCATCTAGGGTATGACAAAACACTGCACCGTATAATGGCTCGATTTTATTGGCCGGGGATTCGGGCAGAGGTGCGTAGGTGGTGCGCTTCCTGTCGGGAATGTCAGTTAGTAAATCCCCCGGCCATTCCACGGGCCCCCTTGCGGCCCTTACCATTGGTCGAGAACCCGTTCGACCGCATTGCGATGGATATTATCGGGCCATTTGAACGGAGCACACAGGGTTATCGATTTGTGTTGGTCTTGATAGATTACGCCACCCAATACCCCGAGGCAATACCTCTGCGCAATATCTCTGCCAGGAGTGTAGCGCAAGCATTGTTTCAACTCATCTCCCGCGTGGGAATCCCGAAAGAGATTCTCACCGATCAGGGCACTAATTTTATGTCACGCACCCTCAAGGAACTGTATGGCTTGTTGAACATCAAGGCGATTCGAACCAGTGTTTACCACCCGGCCACTGACGGCCTTTGTGAGCGGTTCAATCGGACCTTGAAGTCAATGATCCGGAAGTTTGTCCACGAGGATAGTCGGAATTGGCATAAATGGCTAGATCCCCTGTTGTTTGCGGTGCGGGAAGTTCCCCAAGCTTCCACCGGGTTTTCCCCGTTTGAATTACTCTACGGGCGTAAGCCCCGGGGTGTCCTAGACCTGCTTAAAGAAAATTGGGAGGAAGGGTCTAGCGACAGTAAGAGTGAGATCCAGTACGTCCTCGACTTGCGCACAAAGCTCCACGCCCTAGGGGCTATCTCACGTGAGCATTTGCTGCAAGCCCAGGAGCGTCAGAAACGCCTGTATGACAGGGGGTCTACCCTACGAGAGTTTACACCGGGAGACAAGGTGCTCGTACTGTTACCCACCTCCAGCACGAAATTACTTGCGAAGTGGCAAGGGCCGTTTGTGGTCACACGTCGCATGGGGGACGTGGATTATGAGGTTGTACGATCGGACCGGGGGGATAGCTTGCAGGTGTATCACGTCAATCTCCTAAAAAAATGGAACGACGTGGTCACGGTTGCTCTGGCTACGGTAATTCCGGAGAGAGAGGAGTTCGGTCTGGAAGTCCCAAAATCGAAAGTTAGCACTCCGGTCGATATTGATAACCATCTCTCTGCTAGCCAGGCCGCGGACGTTGCAGATTTGCAGCTTAAGTTCGCTGACGTGTTCTCTCCCCTGCCCGGTCGGACTACGCTCATCGACCACCATATAGAAACGCAGCCGGGTTTAACGGTGCGCACGCGTCCCTATAGGTTGCCGGTGCACAAACGAAACGTTGTGTGCACGGAGTTGGAAGCCATGCTGGAGCTGGGTGTGGTCGAGGAGTCCCGCAGTGATTGGTGTAGCCCCATTGTGCTTGTCAACAAGCCAGATGGGGCTATACGGTTCTGTGTGGATTATAGACGGGTTAATGCGGTCTCCAAGTTCGATGCATATCCGATGCCCCGGGTCGACGAGCTCTTGGACCGGCTTGGTACGGCCAGGTACTCCACGACATTGGATTGCACGAAGGGATACTGGCAGATTCCACTCTCGCCGGTGTCCCGGGAGAAAACGGCATTCTCCACTCCGCTCGGGTTATTCCAGTTCACCGCGCTCCCTTTCGGGTTGTTCGGAGCCCCAGCCACTTTTCAGCGCCTCATGGACCGTATTCTGCGGCCGCACGCCGCCTATGCTGCGGCCTACCTAGATGACATTGTCATTCACAGTGACACCTGGTCGCAGCATGTGCGGAGTGTGGCTGCTGTTCTGCGGTCCCTGAGGCAGGTGGGGCTGACGGTCAACCCGAAAAAGTGCGTGATCGGGCGGAGGGAGATCCGGTATCTGGGGTACCACTTGGGACGGGGGGAGGTGCGACCGCAGATTGAAAAGACTGCGGCCATCGCCGCCTCTCCCCGGCCCAAGACAAAGAAGGAGGTGAGGGCCTTCCTGGGGCTGGCGGGATATTACCGCCAGTTCGTACCAGGGTTTTCAGAGCTGGCCAGTCCCTTGACGGACCTCACCCGGAAGGGTGCCCCGGATCCGGTCCAATGGTCGGGCCAGTGCCAGGGGTCGTTCGAGGCCCTTAAGGGGGCTCTTTGTGGAGAAACGGTCCTGTATGCGCCTGATTTTAACCTCCCTTTCTCCCTACAGACGGACGCGTCGGATAGAGGGCTGGGAGCAGTGCTGACCCAGCGCGTGGAGGGGGCCGACCGGCCGGTGCTGTACCTGAGCCGCAAGCTGTCGGAGAGGGAGGGCCGGTACAGCACCGTGGAGAAGGAGTGCCTGGCCATCAAGTGGGCGGTCGGCACCCTCCGCTACTACCTGCTGGGTCGCGCCTTCACCCTCTACTCCGACCATGCCCCCCTCCAGTGGCTCCACCGCATGAAGGATGTAAACGCGAGGATCACCCGGTGGTACCTCGCGTTGCAGCCCTTCAACTTTTCCGTCGTGCACAGACCGGGGGCGCAGATGGTCGTGGCAGACTTCCTCTCCCGTGCATGGGGGGGGGAGTAGGTCGTCGGCCGTCGGGTACCCGGCCTGTGTCGGGCGGTGGGGGTATGTGGGGGGACATGCAGCGTTCGGCCTGTAGAGGGAGCTACAGGACCGTGGCCGGGGTTGTGTCGGCGAGACTTTTGTTGCACACCTGCTGCGAATTAAGTCTCGTCGGCGAATGTTTAAGATGTGTGTGCTTCTGCCATTTCAGTAGGCGAGGTGAGCTGGGAACGGCGGACACGAGAGAGAGACTTTCGCCAGAGGCTGGAAAGCCCAAACAGTATTGACAATTCGCTTAATGAATAAACGGGAAGCTGTTCCCTTAACTCAAACGCTGCGTCTGCCTCTGTGTACAACGGACTTTGTTACACAATATTTTTGTTCAACCTCTTGAATCAACCCCTTTATATATATATAAATAAATACATACATACATATAAAAGTGGTTGTGATTGGGTTAGGGTTAGTCACAGCTGATGTGATTGGTTCTTACTCTCGGTCCCAGAGCAGAAGCCAGGTCATGTTCAGGGTCATGTTGGAGATCCAGGACAGATAGAACCCCAGAGGCAGCACTGACACACCCCAGGACCTGGGAGAGAACACATGTTACACACACACAGACACACACACACACACACACGCACACACGCACACACACGCACGCACGCACACTGACCCTCTGCAGAGGTAGGAGGACAGGTAGAGGATCAGAAGGCTCAGCCAGGTGTAGATCAGACCCCAGACAGAGAAGGTCCACCCTGCTGGCGTGATGCCAGTCTCATAACGGTGAGACACGTTCCCTGTGCTGGAGTGGAAGGGACCTGGGGGGGATAGGGTTAGGGTTAGGGTTGGGGAGGGAGGTTAGGGTTGGGGTTAGGGTTAGGGTTGGGGTTAGGGTTAGGGTTGGGGAGGGAGGTTAGGGTTAGGGAGGGAGGTTGGGGTTGGGGAGGGAGGTTAGGGTTAGGGTTGGGGAGGGAGGTTAGGGTTAGGGTTAGGGTTGGGGAGGGAGGTTAGGGTTAGGGTTGGGGTTAGGGTTGGGGGGGGAGGTTAGGGTTAGGGTTGGGGTTAGGGTTGGGGAGGGAGGTTAGGGTTAGGGTTGGGGTTAGGGTTAGGGTTGGGGTTAGGGTTAGGGTTGGGGAGGGAGGTTAGGGTTAGGGAGGGAGGTTGGGGTTGGGGAGGGAGGTTAGGGTTAGGGTTGGGGAGGGAGGTTAGGGTTAGGGTTAGGGTTGGGGAGGGAGGTTAGGGTTAGGGTTGGGGTTAGGGTTGGGGGGGAGGTTAGGGTTAGGGTTGGGGTTAGGGTTAGGGTTGGGGTTGGGGTTGGGGAGGAGGTTAGGGTTAGGGTTGGGGGGGGAGGTTAGGGTTGGGGAGGGGGTTAGGGTTAGGTTAACCTCCTTCACAATATTGGTGTTGAAGCACAATGCATGACTTTGTACATCTGCACTTCTACACCAACTACTATACTACTACTACTACTACTACTACACTACTACTACTACTATAGTACTACTATAGTACTATACTACTATACCACTACTATACTACTACTACTACTACTATAGTACTACTACTACTATACTACACTACTACTATACTACTACTACTACAACTACTATAGTACTACTATAGTACTATACTACTGTACCACTTCTACACCACTACTATACTACCACTATACTATTATTACTACTACTACTACACTACTACTACTATAGTACTACTATACTACTATACCACTACTATACTACTACTATACTACTACTACTACTATAGTACTACTACTACTACTACTATACTATACTACTATACCACTACTATACTACTATAGTACTACTACTACTACTACTACTATACTACTATACTATACTACTATAGTACTACTACTACTACTACTACTATACTATACTACTATAGTACTACTACTACTACTACTACTATACTACTATAGTACTACTACTACTACTACTACTATACTATACTACTATAGTACTACTACTACTACTACTACTACTACTATACTATACTACTATAGTACTACTACTACTACTACTACTACTATACTATACTACTATAGTACTACTACTGCCCCATACTGCTGTTGTGTTCGGCTGCTGGACGTTAATAAACGGAACCGGACGCACCCTTCCCGGCGGCGGCCAGCGCGTTGACCAGCAGAGCAGCGACGTAGACGAGGAGAGACGCGACGACCACCGTCACCCGAGGAAGACCCCCGACCTCCGCCATGCTGCTCGGTCAACACTACACACTGACCTAGGACCTACGGTCTAGGATCTAGTCTACACATGTGGATAGTCCAGTCGATGGAGCTGCTGCTTCCTGGACCGACGGAAACGTCACGTCCTTCTCTGACGTCCGTCCGGCGCAGCGCCGCCTGCTGGTCTTCACTCTATACACACTGTTGAATCGAATCGAATCGAATCAAATCAAATCAAATCAAATCAAATCAAATCAAATCAAATCGAATCAAATCAAATCAAATCAAATCAAATCAAATCAAATCAAATCAAATCAAATCAAATCAAATCAAATCAAATCAAATCAAATCAAATCAAATCAAATCAAATCAAATCAAATACTGATGGGGGGGGGGGGGGCTATGACACATGCTATATCATTACTGTCTGGCTCATCAACACACCCCACCCACTCTGTCCACCTGCTGCTTCACTGAAGTTTCATTTGGCTGCTCTTATTTTGAAGAAATCCTCATTTCCTCATTTCCAGACCTCCGTCGGAGCGACTTGAACTGTGGGGCGACTGTTCTAACGCTGATTGACCGCAGCTCTTCGACGTGCTCCTCCTCTCTCAGACTACAGACCGGGACAACACTGAAACCCATCAGTAATTAGTCATTTATCAACATGTTATGTCAAATTGCCTATTGAATGTCAAACTGCATTAGTTTACTACTTTATAATTGATTATTATCATTGAAACATATTTCTGGTTTTGGATGAAATCATTAAGATTAAGACTTCGGGAATAACATTTTTTTTCCACGCCAGAAAACAGCAGACTTTGATATCCTTCAATAATAAAACTACATTAGGAACAGCTACATTAGGAACAGCTACATTAGGAACAGCTACATTAGTTGTAAATCATTCATGTCCGTCTGACTGAACTTAACGTGCAGAACTTGTTTAAACACTCAACATGTCATCATCCTACGATCAATCCTCAGCAGACAGCAGAACCATAAACAACACAAACGTCCCAGAGATGAAGGTGACAGGAGATCTTTCTGCTCTCAATAATGGATCAGGAGCAAGGATTTGTTTTCTATGAAGCCCAGAAAGGCTTTACGTTTTTTTGATCCATTTTCTTTGTTTTCTAAAGATCTCAAGTTATTTATGTCATTATCTTGAGACAACAAATGTTGTTTATATGAAGAAAAAAAACATTGTGTGTGGGGGGGGGGGGGTTCTAGGTGTTCTAGGGGGGTGTTCTAGGTGTTCTGGGGGGGGGTTCTAGGTGTTCTGGGGGGGGTTCTAGGTGTTCTGGGGGGGGGTTCTAGGTGTTCTAGGGGTGGGGGTTCTAGGTGTTCTAGGGGGGGGTTCTAGGTGTTCTAGGGGGGGGGGGTTCTAGGTGTTCTAGGGGGGGGTTCTAGGTGTTTATATTACAATGAAAACATCCACTGCTTTGACTTTTTTTTTTTTACCTATCATGCCAATAAAGCTGACTTGAAGAGAGAGACAGAGAGAGAGAGAGAGAGAGAAACTGAGAATGAAAGAAAGTGCAAGAAAGAGAGATGGAGGGAGACGTGTGTGTCTGCTGTGTGAGTTAGAGAAGTGTCCACCAGAGGGTGCTGTTGAGCATCAGCAGGGCTCCCCCCACCTCCAGAGGGACGGGGGGTCCTGATGTTCCTGTGATGAGACCCCAGCTCACCTCAGACATCTCTGTTAGACAGGTTCCATCTTAACGGTCCCTCTTAGAGTCCTCTTCACCCCCACTACCCCCCTATACTAACCCTAACCCTAACCCTACCCCCCTGTACTAACCCTAACCCTAACCCTAACCCTAACCCTACCCCCCTGTACTAACCCTAACCCTAACTCTAACCCTACCCCCCTGTACTAACCCTAACCCTAACCCTACCCCCCTGTACTAACCCTAACTCTAACCCTACCCCCCTGTACTAACCCTAACCCTACCCCCCTGTACTAACCCTAACCCTAACTCTAACCCTACCCCCCTGTACTAACCCTAACCCTACCCCCCTGTACTAACCCTAACCCTAACTCTAACCCTACCCCCCTGTACTAACCCTAACTCTAACCCTACCCCCCTGTACTAACCCTAACCCTACCCCCCTGTACTAACCCTAACCCTAACTCTAACCCTACCCCCCTGTACTAACCCTAACCCTACCCCCCTGTACTAACCCTAACCCTAACCCTACCCCCCTGTACTAACCCTAACCCTACCCCCCTGTACTAACCCTAACTCTAACCCCCTGTACTAACCCTAACCCTAACCCTAACCCCCTGTACTAACCCTAACCCTACCCCCCTGTACTAACCCTAACCCTACCCCCCTGTACTAACCCTAACCCTACCCCCCTGTACTAACCCTAACCCTGGTGTGAGCATTGACTCACTTACTTAAACAAATGGATTTGGATAAAGACGTCTGATAAATGTAAATGTAATGCGGCAGTAACATCACAACCACACACACACACACACACACACACACACACACACACACACACACACACACACACACACACACACACACACACACACACACACACACACACACACTCCTCCCCTGGTGTTCTACCTCCCCCGGTGTTCTACCTCCCCCAGCCTCCCCTGGTGTTCTACCTCCCCCAGCCTCCCCTGGTATAGAAGAGGGAGAGATAGAGTTTCTATATCTGAAGACCGTGGCTGAATGTCTTCTTATTAAAGGCAAATATCATCACTAATGATCAGTAAAATGACTCAGAAGATACATTTCACAGACTGGAAATAATTTTCCCAGTGCGCGCGCGCGTGTGTGTGTGTGTGTGCGTATAGTATGTGTGTGTGTGTGTGTGTGTGTGTGTGTATAGTATGTGTGTGTGTGTGTGTGTCGAGTGAGAGCCCTGTCAGTCCTGCAGTCCCCCACCCAGCACCCCCCCACACACACACAGAAACACACACACACATGCGCGAAAACACCCCCCCCCCCCCCCATTCTCCAGATAAACCGCCACAAGGTCATTGGTTAATGACAACGGTTTGTTCACCGGGTCTGTACGGCGTGTCGCCATGGAAACTGCCTGGGTGTCACGTAGCCGTGGAGACACATAAAGACTTGTTTACATGCAGCACGGAGACACAACCACCAACCTCCGTTTCCTACAGCCTCCCACAGCCTCCCACAGCCTCCCACAACCTCCCACAGCCTCCCTCAGCCTCCCACAGCTTCCCACAGCTTCCCACAGCCGGAGAGACACAACCACCAAACCTCAGTTTCCTACAGCCTCTCACAGCCTCCCACAGCCTCCTACAGACTTCTACAGCCTCCCACAGCCTCCTACAGCTTCCCACAGCCTCTCACAGCCTCCTACAGCCTCCCTCAGCCTCCTACAGCCTCCCTCAGCCTCCTACAGCCTCCCTCAGCCTCCTACAGCCTCCCTCAGCCTCCCACAGCCTCCTACAGCCTCCCTCAGCCTCCCACAGCCTCCTACAGCCTCCCTCAGCCTCCCTCAGCCTCCTACAGCCTCCCTCAGCCTCCTACAGCCTCCCTCAGCCTCCATCAGCCTCCTACAGCCTCCCTCAGCCTCCTACAGCCTCCCTCAGCCTCCCACAGCCTCCCTCAGCCTCCCTCAGCCTCCTACAGCCTCCCTCAGCCTCCCACAGCCTCCCACAGCCTCCCTCAGCCTCCCTCAGCCTCCTACAGCCTCCTGAACCAGTCCAAGTTATGCATGTCGGAATTCACATAACTCTTATGCGACATATCTTACGTCAAAACAGGGAGGGCTACACATCACAGGAGCCTGATTCCGAACCACCTCCGCTACTCACAGACTCAGGTAGAATGAGTAGGAAATAATGGAGTTCAGACGTCACAGTGAAATACAGCTCCCACACCTCCCACACCTCCCCACACCTCCCCACACCTCCCCACAGCTCACACACCTCCCCACACCTCCCCACAGCTCACACACCTCCCCACACCTCCCCACACCTCCCCACAGCTCACACACCTCCCCACACCTCCCCACACCTCCCCACAGCTCACACACCTCCCCACAGCTCACACACCTCCCACACCTCCCCACACCTCCCCACAGCTCACACACCTCCCCACAGCTCACACACCTCCCCACACCTCCCCACAGCTCACACACCTCCCCACAACTCACACACCTCCCCACAGCTCACACACCTCCCCACACCTCCCCACAGCT
This sequence comes from Argentina silus, assembly GCF_951799395.1. Taxonomy (NCBI): domain Eukaryota; kingdom Metazoa; phylum Chordata; class Actinopteri; order Argentiniformes; family Argentinidae; genus Argentina; species Argentina silus. Next base: position 2,163,079 of record NC_139676.1, on the reverse strand, counting down.
CACACACCTCCCCACAGCTCACACACCTCCCCACACCTCCCAACACCTCCCCACAGCTCCCACACCTCCCACACCTCCCCACAGCTCACACACCTCCCCACACCTCCCCACAGCTCACACACCTCCCCACAGCTCACACACCTCCCCACACCTCCCCACAGCTCACACACCTCCCACACCTCCCCACACCTCCCCACAGCTCACACACCTCCCCACACCTCCCCACAGCTCACACACCTCCCCACACCTCCCCACAGCTCACACACCTCCCACACCTCCCCACAGCTCACACACCTCCCCACACCTCCCCACAGCTCACACACCTCCCACACCTCCCCACAGCTCACACACCTCCCACACCTCCCCACAACTCACACACCTCACACACCTCCCACACCTCCCCACAGCTCACACACCTCCCCACAGCTCACACACCTCCCACACCTCCCCACAGCTCACACACCTCCCACACCTCCCCACAGCTCACACACCTCCCCACACCTCCCCACAGCTCACACACCTCCCCACAGCTCACACACCTCCCCACACCTCCCCACAGCTCACACACCTCCCCACACCTCCCCACAGCTCACACACCTCCCCACAGCTCACACACCTCCCACACCTCCCCACACCTCCCCACAGCTCACACACCTCCCACACCTCCCCACAGCTCACACACCTCCCCACACCTCCCCACAGCTCACACACCTCCCACACCTCCCCACAGCTCACACACCTCCCACACCTCCCCACAACTCACACACCTCACACACCTCCCACACCTCCCCACACCTCCCAACACCTCCCCACAGCTCACACACCTCCCCACAGCTCACACACCTCCCACACCTCCCCACAGCTCACACACCTCCCACACCTCCCCACAGCTCACACACCTCCCCACACCTCCCCACAGCTCACACACCTCCCACACCTCCCCACAGCTCACACACCTCCCCACAGCTCACACACCTCCCCACAACTCACACACCTCACACACCTCCCCACAGCTCACACACCTCCCACACCTCCCCACAACTCACACACCTCACACACCTCCCCACACCTCCCACACCTCCCCACAGCTCACACACCTCCCCACAGCTCACACACCTCACACACCTCCCCACAGCTCACACACCTCCCCACAGCTCACACACCTCCCCACAGCTCACACACCTCCCACACCTCCCCACAGCTCCCCACAGCTCACACACCTCCCCACCTGAGAGGGGGGGTCTGGGAGAGGAAGGGGGGTGTTGGGTCAGAATGACCACGAACTCGCCAGGGACTGGGGGAGGTAGAACATCAGGGGAGGCTGGGGGAGGTAGAACACCAGGGGAGGCTGGGGGAGGTAGACATCGGAGGAGGGCTCATTGTAATGTGTGGGACAGAGTGAGGAACGGTGTCAGAAAGGCGTGTTTGACGTCTTTGGTACCATTCCTGACTCCGTTCCATGCATTACAATGAGCCCGGCCTCCAATTTCTACCTCTGCAAAGCCTCTCCTGGCATAGTGTGGAAACGAGGATGTGTGATTAAGGGGGTAAAGTGTCCCTGGCGTCCGTTAACAAGCAATTCTTTGACCAGATGAAGAGGAAGAGGAGGAGGAAGAGGAGAGGAGAGGAGAGGAGGAGAGGAGAGGAGAGGAGAGGTTATGGCCCTAACCCCTAACCCCGGTCTGAGCATTGATTACTTTATCTTATGATGACTGATGGACAGATGATTCACTTACTTAAATGTATTTGTTGTAAGTCGCTTTGGATAAAGGTGTCTGCTAAATGCGGGCTCGGCTACTGTCGTCCGCTCGGGTCCACTCGGGGACGCTCGGGTCCACTCAGGGACGCTCGGGGACGCTCGGGTCTCTCCGTCACTCGGCTGTCGGACAGCCTCTGCGACCATTTTGCTGTCGTGTGTGTGTGTGTGTCGGAGCGGCGCTGAGGCTCACAGAACAAACTAAAACGCGTTTTCAAACTTCATCCGGCAATGGACGGGTATGTGTGTCGCAGCTCCGTAAATATTACATTTCGCTGAATCTTTTTAGGATCCATTCGTGTCGCTAAATATGTCTAGCATCGATATATTCATTCAATGTTAGCAAGCTAGCTAATAGCTCAGCGGGCCACGTTTGATGGCCGTCTGTTCGCGTCGCCGAGCTGAGCAGCTGAGCGGCGGCAGCGCCTCGAGATGTTGTTGTTGGCGGTGTGAGAGGAAGGTTCCCGCGGCTGAGCTCCAGATGTTAGACGTCGTGTGTTGGTTGTGAACCTGGCAGAGCTGGAAGTGACCGGCGGTTCGGCGGCTGACAGCCCGCTGCTCCGCGCTTTGTTGTGCGGCGGCTGGGCGGGTTTCCTTTGTCTGGGACCCGATGCGGGTGTTGAGGCCTAACCGCTGCTAACCCGGCTAACCCGGCTAACCCCGGCCTGGAACGGGACACCAGCTCTGCCAACAACCGGTAGACACCCAGGAAGGTTGAACGCGTCCAGCCAGCTCGTTGCTGAGCAGTTTTCAGCCCGTCTCTCCGTGGACGTTATGGGATGAAACTCTTCGCTCATCCGTGAATTTGCCTCGCTAGCTAACCTAGCTAGCATTGTCCAGTTTACAAGGCGAGGTCTCTCTGTGTGTGTGTGTGTGTGTGTGGGGACAGGCTTGTCGTTATTGACCGTTTAGCTCGTTGCTAGGATGATGTGCCCCGTCACCGTTTGAGGGTTTTGAACCTGTCCTCTCCTCTGTTTCAGCATTGTCAGTGATGTTGCAGTAGGTGTGAAGGTAAGTCCTCTCTACCCCTCTCCTCATCCTCTACCCCTCTCCTCATCCTCTACCCCTCTCCTCATCCTCATCCCCTCTCCTCATCCTCTCTCCTCATCCTCTACCCCTCTCCTCATCCTCTACCCCTCTCCTCATCCTCATCCCCTCTCCTCATCCTCTACCCCCTCCTCATCCCCTCTCCTCATCCTCTACCCCTCTCCTCATCCTCTACCCCTCTCCTCATCCTCTACCCCTCTCCTCATCCTCTACCCCTCTCCTCATCCTCTACCCCTCTCCTCATCCCCTCTCCTCATCCTCTACCCCTCTCCTCATCCTCTACCCCTCTCCTCATCCTCTACCCCTCTCCTCATCCTCTACCCCTCTCCTCATCCTCATCCCCTCTCCTCATCCTCTACCCCTCTCCTCATCCTCTCTCCTCATCCTCTACCCCTCTCCTCATCCTCTACCCCTCTCCTCATCCCCTCTCCTCATCCTCTACCCCTCTCCTCATCCCCTCCCCTCTCCTTATCCTCTACCCCTCTCCTCATCCTCATCCTCTCTCCTCATCCTCTACCCCTCTCCTCATCCTCTCCTCTGTTGTGCTACAGTCACCGTGGTACAAGTATTCATGGATGTTTTTATTTCTCCAGAGAGGCTCAGATGAATTGAATCTCTACAGCACAAGTCCTAACTCTGTAACAGGTAAGAGGAACCCTCTGTGTTGGGTGGAGCGGGGAGGCTGGTGGAGGTAGAAACCCATGCATTACAATGAGCCCATCCTCCGGTTTCTACCTCCACCAGCCTCCCCTGCTGTGGACACAGACCAGTTTGTATGTGTGGTAGAACTGGTTTTGTAAGACAGACAGCTGATAGGATGTTGCTGTCGGTTTCTCTAGCTAAAGGATATTATTCTCCCTCTCTCTCCCTCCCTGACTCTCTCTCCCTCCCTCCCTCCCTGACTCTCTCTCTCTCCCTCCCTCCCTGACTCTCTCTCTCTCCCTCCCTGACTCTCTCTCCCTCCCTCCCTCCCTGACTCTCTCTCTCTCCCTCCCTGACTCTCTCTCCCTCCCTCCCTCCCTGACTCTCTCTCTCTCCCTCCCTGACTCTCTCCCTCCCTGACTCTCTCTCCCTCCCTCCCTCCCTCCCTCCCTGACTCTCTCTCCCTCCCTCTCTGACTCTCTCACTCCCTCCCTCCCTGACTCTCACTCCCTCCCTCCCTGACTCTCCCTCCCTGACTCTCTCTCTCCCACCCTGACTCTCTCTCTCCCACCCTGACTCTCCCTCCCTCCCTCCCTGACTCTCTCTCCCTCCCTCCCTGACTCTCCCTCCCTGACTCTCTCTCTCCCTCCCTCCCTGACTCTCTCTCTCTTCCTACCTGCCCCCCCCCCACCCCAGCTAATGGTAATGACAGCAGTAAGAAGCTGAGGGTAGAGGATAGGATGGAGAGTCCTCCCTCCCGGGTGCTGCACATCAGGAAGCTGCCCAGCGAGGTGTCAGAGACGGAGGTCATTGCCCTGGGCCTGCCCTTCGGGAAGGTCACCAACATCCTCATGCTCAAGGGCAAGAACCAGGTGAGGGGGTCTTCTCTGGGGTGGGAGGTCTTCTCTGGGGTGGGTCAGGATGTCTGAACGGCGTGTTGCTGGATTGCATCATCAAAACCCGACTTGCGTTTATTCATGTCAAAATTCGCTAAAACGCTGAATTCACTGAGGAACATCACAACACTTTACCTTCCCTTTTGGTTTTTCACAACGATGTCATTGGCGATCAGAGAGAGTAACTGTCATTCATAAATATATAGTTAATATCATTTGTCTTGTTTACATAGTGGTGCCGCCAAGTTCACAGCATGGCGCAGAAACACTCATTGTTTGGGGAGAATGCTCATGTTCTCTGAGGTAGAAGGTGTTCTCTGAGGTAGAAGGTGTTCTCTGAGGTAGAAGGTGTTCTCCTGGTAGGTGTTCTCTGAGGTAGAAGGTGTTCTCTGAGGTAGAAGGTGTTCTCTGAGGTAGAAGGTGTTCTCCTGGTAGGTGTTCTCTGAGGTAGAAGGTGTTCTCTGAGGTAGAAGGTGTTCTCCTGGTAGGTGTTCTCTGAGGTAGAAGGTGTTCTCCTGGTAGGTGTTCTCTGAGGTAGAAGGTGTTCTCCTGGTAGGTGTTCTCTGAGGTAGAAGGTGTTCTCTGAGGTAGAAGGTGTTCTCTGAGGTAGAAGGTGTTCTCCTGGTAGATGTTCTCTGAGGTAGAAGGTGTTCTCCTGGTAGGTGTTCTCTGAGGTAGAAGGTGTTCTCTGAGGTAGAAGGTGTTCTCCTGGTAGATGTTCTCTGAGGTAGAAGGTGTTCTCCTGGTAGGTGTTCTCTGAGGTACAAGGTGTTCTCCTGGTAGGTGTTCTCTGCGGTAGAAGGTGTTCTCCTGGTAGGTGTTCTCCTGGTAGGTGTTCTCCTGGTAGGTGTTCTCTGAGGTAGAAGGTGTTCTCCTGGTAGATGTTCTCTGAGGTAGAAGGTGTTCTCCTGGTAGGTGTTCTCTGAGGTAGAAGGTGTTCTCCTGGTAGGTGTTCTCTGAGGTACAAGGTGTTCTCCTGGTAGGTGTTCTCTGAGGTAGAAGGTGTTCTCCTGGTAGGTGTTTTTATTCCTTGGTTGAAGGTGTTTGGTTCCGCCACCACAGTGGTCGTCATGGACACGTCAAGCTGTGGCCCTGAAATGTTCCTTTTAATCCTTTGTTTTGGCTGCTGAGACGTGGAATGAACCTCATTGTGTGTGTGTGTGTGTGTGTGTGTGTGTGTCGGTCAGGCATTCCTGGAGCTGCAGACGGAAGAGGCGGCCGTTACCATGGTGAACTACTACACCGCGGTGACGCCTCAGGTCCGCAACGTCCCCGTGTTCATCCAGTTCTCCAACCACAAGGAGCTGAAGACAGACAGTGCTCTGAACCAGGTGAGACAGACAGGTAGACAGACAGACAGCGCTCTGAACCGGGTGAGACAGACAGGTAGACAGACAGACAGCGCTCTGAACCAGGTGAGACAGACAGGTAGACAGACAGACAGTGCTTTGAACCGGGTGAGACAGACAGGTGGACAGACAGACAGCGCTTTGAACCGGGTGAGACAGACAGGTAGACAGACAGACAGTGCTCTGAACCAGGTGAGACAGACAGGTAGACAGACAGACAGCGCTCTGAACCAGGTGAGACAGACAGACAGCGCTCTGAACCAGGTGAGACAGACAGACAGCGCTCTGAACCAGGTGAGACAGACAGGTAGACAGACAGACAGAGCACTCTGAACCAGGTGAGCCCTTGTGCATGGTTCTAACCCCCCCCCCCCCCCCTCCCCCAGAGGGCCCAGGCGGTGCTGCAGGCGGTGTCTGCGGTGCAGGAGGGAGGGTCCCCCAGCTCAGACGCCGGGGCTCTGGACAGCTTGCTGGCCCCGGCCCCCCTCCCCTGTCCTCAGGATCATCATAGACAACATGTTCTACCCCGTCACCCTGGATGTGCTGCAGCAGGTAATCTATCCACCTGGTAATCTACCTATCCACCTGGTAATCTACCTATCCACCTGGTAATCTACCTATCCACCTGGTAATCTACCTATCCACCTGGTAATCAACCAAGCTGTGTGTGTGTGTGTGTGTGTGTGTGTGTGTGTGTGTGTGTGTGTGTGTGTGTGTGTGTGTGTGTGTGTGTGTGTGTGTGTGTGTTAGATCTTCTCTAAGTTTGGGACGGTCATGAAGATCATCACCTTCACCAAGAACAACCAGTTCCAGGCTCTGCTGCAGTTCAGCGAACCAGTCAATGCCCAGCAGGCCAAACTGGTAACACTCACACACACACATCCAGTCAATGTCCAGCAGGCCAAGCTGGTAACACTCACACACACACATCCAGTCAATGCCCAGCAGACCAAACTGTTAACACTCACACACACACACACACATCCAGTCAATGTCCAGCAGGCCAAACTGGTAACACTCACACACACACACACATCCAGTCAATGCCCAGCAGGCCAAACTGGTAACACTCACACACACACACACATCCAGTCAATGTCCAGCAGGCCAAACTGGTAACACACACACACACACACATCCAGTCAATGCCCAGCAGACCAAACCGGTAACTCACACACCTGTACACACACACACATACATACATGGTGTAATGGCTGTTTAGGTAAGAGTATTTTTGTTGTTAAGTTTAGTTTCCCCCCTCCTCCCTCCTCCCTCCTCCCTCTCCCCCCCTCCAGTCTCTTGATGGTCAGAACATCTATAACTCCTGCTGTACGCTGCGTATCGACTTCTCCAAGCTCATCAACCTCAACGTCAAGTACAACAACGACAAGAGTCGGGACTACACCCGTCCTGAGCTCCCGGCTGGTGACGGCCAGCCCCCCGTCGACCCCCGCCGTGGCCGCCGCCCTGGCCAAGGACTCCTCCTCCCTGCTCGGTACGCCACCCCCACCCCCCACCCCCACCCCTGTTCTCTCCTCTCCTCTCTCTCTCTCTCTCTCTCTCTCTCTCTCTCTCTCTCTGTTTCCAGGCCTGTCCCGTGGACCCTCCTCCTCCTCCTCCTCTCCCTGCGTCTCTAGAGGGATACTAGCTAGTGTGTAGGCTGTGTTGAGCGTGCTTACTAGGGAG
>NC_139676.1:2141928-2151928 GCF_951799395.1 Argentina silus | reverse complement strand
GGTTGGGTACAGACCTGGCCTGGTTGGGTACAGACCTGGCCTGGTTGGGTACAGGCCTGGCCTGGTTGGGTACAGGCCTGGCCTGGTTGGGTACAGACCTGGCCTGGTTGGGTCTGACAGCTGAGTTAGTTTTAAAGTGCATTTCCACGTAACATAATAAACATATGTGGGGGCTGGAACATTCCGTACTGTAATCTGGACATGGGGAGGGAGAGTTGCCAAGGGCAACCATACACTGCTCTACAAAGGTGGGTCTTGAGGTTAGTCTTAAAGTGGTAACTGTCCCTGACTTTTAAAACAAACTCAAAAAGTAATTAATTCTATTTATCTATTAGCTATCTGTCTGTTTATCTATCTAAATAATTGTCTATATCTATAAATGTTCCGTCTGTGTTCCTCTTTCCCTGCTGAAGGGACCACAAGATGGCCCTGCTGCAGATGACCCAGGTGGAGGAGGCCATCCAGGGCCTGATCGACCTCCACAACTACGACATGGGCAGCAACCACCACCTAAAGGTGTCCTTCTCCAAGAGCACCATCTAACCCCTGACCCCCTCCCCCCGCCCTGAACCTGCCCCCACCCTGACCCTGCCCTGACACCCTGACCCTGCCCTGACCCCCCTCTCCCCACCCTCACCCTGCCCTGACCCCCTCTCCCCACCCTGACCCCCACCCCGCCCTGGGGCAGCCACCACCTCAAGATGTCCTTCTCCAAGAGCACCATCTACCCCTGACCCTGTCACCGTGGCGACCGCCGTGATGTCACAGACACACCCCCCCCAGAGAAACCCATCTGAACTAGTCATTCCTTATTAAACCCTATCGATGATTGATTATTGATTATCGATCCCCAGCTAGATGAGATGGAGGCTGGTTCTAGGATGTCTTTGAACAGCCCAGTCTAGCCCCTCCCGTCCTTTCTAGGCCCTCCCACACCCAGTCTAGCCCCTCCCGTCCTTTCTAGTCCCTCCCACACCCAGTCTAGCCCTCCCGTCCCTTCTAGCCCCTCCCATCCAGTCTAGCCCCTCCCACTCCCACCCCCTCTAGAGTAGGTGTGATAGCCCCCGCCCTGCCCCTCCTCCAGAGGGAGCTCTGCTCCTCTTTAATAGGTTGAATCAGCGACCATGTGCCTTACACAGAAAACCACCCTTGTTTTGGCCTCCTATGTTTCTGACTACAGTCATAGAGGTTTAGGCACATCCTGTTTGCTTTTACTTTGGTTTGTTTCCTTTTTTCCTCCCCCTCCTCCTCCCTTTTCTCCTCCCTTTTCTCTTCCCCCTCCTCCTCCCTTTTCTCTTCCCCCTCCTCCTCTCTTTTCTCCTCCCCCTCCCTTTCCCCCTCCCCCTCCCTTTTCCCCTCCTTTTTGTACATTGACTTGATGTTCCCACCATTCTGAAATGTTAGATTAGATTAGATTAGATTTTGATTTCTGCGCCTCTGTTGATGATGTCTGAGGAACCTGAGACGAACATGCCCCACCCTACATCGCTGATGCTGATTGGTGCGTCTGAGTACATCGCTGATGCTAGTTCGCTGATTTTAACCCAAACAAATAGAATCATTTAGCCACTTTCTTAGACAGTGATGCTAACAGCAGAGGTCCCAGACCTCGACCCTGAGGGACGCCTGCTCTGGTTCCTGCTCCAACCCAACCATCTCTCTACTGATGATCACAAGGATCTAATGGGTTGGATCAGGAGTGTCAGCGCTGGGTTGGAACAGTAACCTTGACGGTCAGCTCCAGGTGTTGAGTCTGTGACCTCTGTTGACCCCTGACCTGGTGAAGAGGAAGGTGTCCATGTGAGCTGTGCTGTCTAGATGTTCTTCAATCCTAACTAGCTGAGATAAGAGTCCTCCCCCCTCTCCTATTGGTCAGGTTTAGTGTGGTTGAGGACGACCCTGGATACAGGGAGCCGAGCCTCTGACGTCAACATGTAGTCCAGGAAACATACTTCTGGTTTAAGACTACAACCCCCAGCGACCATCCTCACATCTGATATTGGCCGTTCAAAAAGTCCCCCTTTGGGACACATGACAGGGTGGTTTTAGATCTTAACAGGAAGTGAGTTAGCGAGCGGACTCCATTTTGACGGAGAGGCTCGGCCTCCTGTTGAGCATGCTGGTCTGGGTCGTCGTTTTAGTCGTGAGACATTTCACTGTTGCATGCATCAGCCCAGCCTCCACCCTGCTCCTGGAGAGGCCCAGCCTCCACCCTGCTCCTGGAGAGGCCCAGCCTCCACCCTGCTCCTGGAGAGGCCCAGCCTCCACCCTGCTCCTGGAGAGGCCCAGCTTCCACCCTGCTCCTGGAGAGGCTGCTGCCTACACAGACTAGAGGCAGGGGGAGGCTGGTGGAGGTAGAAATCGGAGGACGGGGTCTTTGTAATATGAGGAACAGTATCAAACACGAACGTGACTGATACCATTCCTTATTCCGTTCCATGCATTACAAAGACATTTACATTTGACATTTAGCAGACGCCTTTATCCAAAGCGACTTACAACAAATACATTTGTATAAGTAAGAATCATCTCCACATCCTCCGGTCTGTACTACCGCCAGCTTCCCCTGGTTGAAGTTTAGTGGTGGTTGTAGAGGCGGGGCGGGGCGGGGCGGCCGCTGCTAGGCTACGTGGTCATAGTGAGGTGTGATTGTATGTGGGGACAGACTTCCTGTGGGGACAGACTTCCTGTTGGGACCAAAGTAAATGTGCCTTTCGTTACTTTCTGTTTTGTTTGTAAAAACAGCCGTGTGAAAACAACATGTTTTAAACAAGGAACAATATAACAACAATCTGAATCCATTGTGTTGTCTCTCTCTCTCTCTCTCTGTCTCTCTCTGTCTCTCTCTGTCTCTCTCTGTCTCTCTGTCTCTCTCTTGAATGTCTCTTGTTGCTTTCTACAATCTGCTGTTACTCTGTCACCTCACGGTCCTCAGTGGAAACTGAACATTTAAAAGAGTTTAGAATGTGTGGGGAAAGTTCTGTATATTTTCTACATGGGTTGAGTTTCTACATCTCAATTGTAATAATCCGTCTAGTTTGAAAAAGGCACGATGATTAAAATCTCATTTTCTACCTTTTGTGGGTCGTATGTTTGCTGGTTCCTGACTTCCTGTTCCTCACTTCCTGTCTGTACTACTCTGACCTTTGACCTTCTGTGGCATGCACCAATAAACTCTCTGACGCTCTGCTCACCTCTCTCTCTCTCCTGTCTCTGGCTTCCTGTCTCCTCTCATCTGATCTGACTGTTCTGTTCTCTGCTGTTCTCTGCTCAGGGTGGGAAACCAGTCATACCACTAGCTTATCTTGGAAACTAGTTTATCTTGTTATGCTTAAATGCAGGAGGGAGAATTTGGAGAATCTAAAAACCTGAAACATTTGGGATTTATTAACTGACAAGTTAATTTCCCACCCTGCCCTCCACTCCTCTCTTCTCCTCCGCTGAGCCCATCTCTCTCTGACTCCTGTCACTGCTGTTTACTCTCTGTAACTCTTAACTCTACATATAATCTCTAATCTGACTACTCTACGCAGCTCTGAGCTCCACCCCTGCGTCTCTCCTCTCCTCTCCTCTCTGAGAGGAGAAGGTCTGTTTAGCTGTGATCCGTGAGGTCAGACAGTGAGTTTAGAGTGAGTGTCTGGAAGCTGCTGCAGAGGACGACCAGCTGGCCTTAGGATTCACTAGACCACGGCCACCAGGACCAGTAGAGACCAGGACCAGTAGAGACCACGGCCACCAGGACCAGTAGAGACCAGGACCACCAACACAGGACATTAACACCTTCAGCACAGTATGGCCTTTAATGTAACGGCTCCTTGAGGGGAGGTTGAGTCTGAAGTCTAAAGCTTTGGGTTTGTCAGGAGTTTGTAACTGAACGTCTTGGCGAGGCCCTCCGGTCCTCTGAGGGGGGGGGGGGGGGGTACATGTCAAGTCATTACCCTGAGACGATGAAAGGTTGATCTTAAACAAAGATGTTTCTTGGTTTGGGGAGATTGGAGGCCGTCTGCGTAGTTGTCAGGAGTCTGAATAATTGACCAGATAAGAACCATTATAGATCGGCTACGAGTCAAACTGCCAACAGCTCTGATAGAATGTTCCGTGTGACGAGATCTTCAGCAAAATGTCAGGTCAATTAGTCAGGTCACGTGACCTCATCCTGCTGTTAAACTCTGGCTGACACCACCAGGGGAGGCAGAACACATTTGTTTGATACCATTCCTGATTCCATTCCATGCATTACAATGAGCCCGTCCTCCGATTTTTACACCACGCACACACACACACACACACACCTGAACACGTCGCCTAGCTTCCTGATCACACCTATTACCAGGGGTCAGAGGTCACACTCATGAATACGGCTCAGTGACTCCAATCTGACACGGTATCCAACCTCCTCCCCCTCTCTCTCCCTCTCTCTCTCCTCTCCCTCTCTCTCCTCTCCCTCCCTCTCTCTCTCCTCTCTCTCCCTCCCCCTCCCCCCCCTCTCTCTCCTCTCCCTCCCCCTCCCCCCCTCTCTCTCCCTCCCCCTCTCTCTCCTCTCCCTCCCCCTCCCCCCTCTCTCTCCCTCCCCCTCCCTCTCTCTCCCTCCCCCTCTCTCTCCTCTTCCTCCCTCTCTCTCCCTCCCTCTCTCTCCTCTCCCTCCCCCTCCCCCCCTCTCTCTCCCTCCCTCTCCCCCCCTCTCTCTCCCTCCCTCTCTCTCTCCAGCAGCTCATAGAACAAAAACATCAAGGTGAAGTTTTCATCTCGAAGCGAAAACTGATTATAAGTTTAGAATTCATATCTTTAGCCTCGTTCTCCACGACACCCACGTTCTCAGCTGCATCGTTAGTTCTGGCTAACACACACACACGCATACACACACGCATACACACACACATACACACCTCCTCAGGTGTGTAACCTCTTCTCTCCTGCAGCTCGTTAACAGAGATAATCACCTGACTGCCTCCTACCACAGAGACGTCGTTAATCTGAGAGAACCTTCTTTAGAAAACATGTCAAATCAAAGCAGGAGGTTTCTGTTATAAATATAATATTCTTTACTAACTCCTGGGATTATGAAGATGTTGTTTTATAATGAAATGTTACATATGGAGATATTTCTGGAGACCAGAAGTTGTGAGGAATGTGTGGTTCTGCTGTTTCATCCAACAAGCAGCAGTGACCCAGTCAGTCACCCATTTACTCAAACTTGAAGCTCCTAAAACAGAGTAGATGTTTGTTTAAAACAGAGTAGATGTTTGTTTAAAACAGAGTAGATGTTTGTTGGTTGGTTGTGATAATGTCTCTCCAACGGCACTTTTTCTATTCATATTTCAAAATAAATTAACAAACAGACAAGAAACAGATCATCATCAACCATTTTTATTCAAATCATAAACAAACAAGGCCTTGTTTTTCAACCCAGTCCTGAATTCTGAACAACAACAGAAGCTTTCTGAGGGAGAAGAACCGAAACAGACTTTCTGCGATTCGATCAGAAATATGCAGATAAGTAGAATAAATTACAATTAAATACTATTTCTGTCCAATTAATTTCCAGCCAGTCTAAACCTAGGCTAGAGTAACTAAAAGAAGCTTATTCATATTTAGTCATTTTACTTCTCAGTAATAGTTGAAAAATAGGTAGGTAGGGGGGTAGGGTTACACTAACCCTAACCCTAACTCCATCAACGGTACAGCATGATTGGTTTTATCCATCTTCAGAAATAGTTTATTATTATATTATTTAATTATTATATTCATAACTGGACCTACAGAGGATCAGTGCATCCCTCCATCTCTCCCTCTCCTCTGCTGTCAGGGAGGCTGGTGGAGGTAGAAATCAGAGGCCAGGATCATTGGAATGCGTGTTTGATCCTCATTCCGTTCCTCTGACCTCCAGCGGTGGGATGGGCTCTGGGGCGGTCAGGTGATCACGACCAACACACGATTTTTCTTTTTCATTTTCAGAATCAAGGTGATTTTTCATGTAATTATGATGTCACACCACTGGCTCCTCCTCCGGCCAGGAACAACCAATCGTCTTTAGTTCTGGTAGGGCTCGACCAATCATCCAGCGGTGGTCCTGTCTGGCCAATCAGCAGACAGGGTTGAGGACCTGGGGCAGCCCCCTCTTGGGGACGTAGGGCGTGGTCCTGGTGACCATGCTGATGCAGTCGATGATGGGGCAGACGGACAGGCAGAGGGTACAGCCCGTGCAGCTGTCTCGGACCACCGGGAAATGGGTCTCCGGGTCGAACCTGATGGCCTGCAGGAAACACACAGCGCTTAGAGACGACCACTTCCCTAGCAACCACTGGACGGGTCAGGATCTTGCAGCCAATTGGATAAGGTTATCTAGTCCCCTCCCACAGCCATGGGCATACCTGGTCTCTGTGTGTGTGTGTGTGTGTGTGTGTACCTGGTATCCAGAGTCATTGCAGGTCATGTAGCATTTCCCACAGTTGATACACATCTCCTGATCGATCATCGCCACCACCTGCTCTGTGTTGTCCAGGTCCACATACGTGCCGATGTGCTTCAGAGCCCTGGCTATCACATCCTACACACACACACACGGATGGTTAGATAGATAGATAGATAGATAAACAGGCAGGCAGGCAGGTAGGTTAGATAGGTAGGTAGGTTAGATAGGTAGGTAGGTAGGTAGGTAGGTAGGTGTGTGGGTAGGTAGGTAGGTAGGTAGGTAGGTAGGTAGGTAGGTAGGTGTGTGGGTAGGTAGGTAGGTAGGTAGGTAGGTAGGTGTGTGGGTAGGTAGGTAGGTAGGTAGGTTAGATAGATAGGTAGGTAGGTAGGTGTGTGGGTAGGTAGGTAGGTAGGTAGGTTAGATAGGTAGGTAGGTAGGTGTGTGGGTAGGTAGGTAGGTAGGTTAGATAGGTAGGTGGGTAGATAGGTGTGTGGGTAGGTAGGTAGGTGGGTAGGTAGGTGTGTGGGTAGGTAGGTAGGTAGGTAGGTAGGTGGGTAGGTAGGTGTGTGGGTAGGTAGGTAGGTAGGTGTGTGGGTAGGTAGGTAGGTAGGTAGGTGTGTGGGTAGGTAGGTGGGTAGGTAGGTGTGTGGGTAGGTAGGTGTGTGGGTAGGTGGGTAGGTGTGTGGGTAGGTAGGTAGGTAGGTGTGTGGGTAGGTAGGTAGGTAGGTGTGTGGGTAGGTAGGTAGGTGTGTGGGTAGGTGGGTAGGTAGGTGTGTGGGTAGGTGGGTAGGTAGGTAGGTGTGTGGGTAGGTAGGTAGGTGTGTGGGTAGGTAGGTAGGTAGGTGTGTGGGTAGGTAGGTAGGTGTGTGGGTAGGTAGGTAGGTAGGTGTGTGGGTAGGTAGGTAGGTGTGTGGGTAGGTAGGTGTGTGGGTAGGTAGGTGTGTGGGTAGGTAGGTGTGTGGGTAGGTAGGTAGGTAGGTAGGTGTGTGGGTAGGTAGGTAGGTAGGTAGGTCTCACCTTCACAGCAGGGATGGGTTTCTTGGGCAGGTTGCCCCTGGCAATGGTGGTGTCAGACAGGATGTGGTCAGACTTCTGCTTCCTCTTGTACTCCGCCAACGCCTCTGTCTTCTCCAGCAGGTAGGGACCAAAGCTGGGCAGGCTCTACACACACACACACACACACACACACACACACACACACACACACACACACACACACACACACACACACCATACACACACACACACACACACACACACACACACCATACACACACACACACACACACACACACACCACACACCATACACACACACACACACACACACCATACACACACACACACACCATACACACACACACCACACACCACACACACCACACACACACACACACACACACACACACACCATACACACACACAACACACACACACACCCACCACACACACACACACACCACACACACACACACCATACACACACACACACACACACAAACAGGGAGAATGTGTGTTGGCAAGGGAAGCTGTTGCCTGGTTACAACTGATCAGTCTGACTGTTGGCCTGATGGTAATGACGAGAATCACTCTCTGCATGCACACACACACACACACACACACACACACACACACCTTTCCGAGCAGGTCGTGGAGGCTGGGGACAGGCTTGCCCTTCTGGTGTCTGAGGGTGGGGGGGGACTGTCCGTCCCAGTCTGACAGGCCCTCCATGGCCTTCAGGTACAGCAGGGCCTTCAGACCCAGGCAGTAGTCCTCAATCACGGTGAAGTCCTGATTCTGCACCGCACTGCACACCTACACACACACACACACACACACACACACACACACACACACACACACACACTCTGATGGTTAGATAGATACTCTGGATATATGGATAGATAGATAGAGGGAGGGAGGGAGGGAGGGAGGGAGAGGTAGAGAGATGGAGGGAGGGAGGGAGAGGTAGAGAGATGGAGGGAGGGAGGGAGAGGTAGAGGTTGTTACCTGTAGAACGGAGGCCCCAGCGTGGAGGAACTGGAGGCCGGTCTCAGCAGAGTCGATGCCCCCGGTGGCCAGGATGGGGAAGCCAGGCAGAGCCCTGCCTATAGCTGACACTGCCCTCAGGGCAATGGGCCGGATAGCATTACCTGGGGGGGGGGGGGGGGTTAAGAGGAGGAGGGGGTTTAGGAGGACGGGGCTGTTTCTCTTGTGTCTGTATGTGTGTGTGTGTGAGAGTGTGTCTATGTGTGTGTGTGTGTGTGTAACCTACCAGACACTCCTCCGTAGGTGGTGCGTTGTCCCTTGCCGACGCCAGGCCAGGGAGACCCATCAGCCTTTAGCCCCATCATACCAGACACTGTGTTGGTGGCTGTCACTCCATCTGCCCCTCCTAGAGAACGCAACATCACCACAACATCACTCCAACATCACCACAACATCACCACAACATCACTACAACATCACTACAACATCACCACAACATCACCACAACATCACCACAACATGACGACAACATCACCACAACATCAATACAACATCACTACAACATCACCACAACATCACCACAACATCATCACAACATGACTATAACATCACCACAACATCAATACAACATCACCACAACATCAATACAACATCACCACAACATCACTACAACATCACCACAACATCACCACAACATGACTATAACATCACCACAACATCACTACAACATCACCACAACATCAATACAACATCACTACAACATCAATACAACATCACTACAACATTATCACAGTCTCTGTCTCCTCCTGTAACATTAGGGTTAGGGTTAAGATTAAGGTTAAGGTTAGGGTTAAGGTTAAGGTTAGGGTTAAGGTTAAGGTTAGGGTTAGGGTTAGGGTTAAGGTTAGGGTTAAGGTTAGGGATAGGGTTAAGGTTAGGGTTAAGGTTAGGGTTAGGGTTACAACATCACCACAACATCACTACAACATCACAACAATATCACCACAACATCACCACAACATCACCACAACATCACTACAACATCACCACAACATCACCACAACATCACTACAACATCACCACAACATCACCACAACATGACTATAACATCACCACAACATCACTACAACATCACCACAACATCAATACAACATCACCACAACATCAATACAACATCACCACAACATCATCACAACATGACTATAACATCACCACAACATGACTATAACATCACCACAACATCAATACAACATCACCACAACATCACCACAACATGACTATAACATCACCACAACATCAATACAACATCACCACAACATCATCACAACATCACTACAACATCACCACAACATCAATACAACATCACCACAACATCACTACAACATCACTCCAACATCACCACAACATCACTACAACATCACCACAACATCAATACAACATCACTACAACATCACCACAACATCACCACAACATGACTATAACATCACCACAACATCACTACAACATCACCACAACATCAATACAACATCACTACAACATCAATACAACATCACTACAACATCACCACAACATCACCACAACATGACTATAACATCACCAC
>NC_139676.1:2134428-2136928 GCF_951799395.1 Argentina silus | reverse complement strand
GGGGGGGGGGGTGCAGGCTATTAAGACTAACCAGAAACACCTGTCCAGCCAACTGTCCCATTACTTTCGGGTGCCCTAAAACAGGGGGACTGTGCATGGCAAGTGTTGTAATGTCTG
The DNA here is from genome assembly GCF_951799395.1 of Argentina silus. Lineage (NCBI taxonomy): Eukaryota > Metazoa > Chordata > Actinopteri > Argentiniformes > Argentinidae > Argentina > Argentina silus. The sequence goes on along the minus strand of NC_139676.1, from coordinate 2,136,811 downwards.
AATGGTGAAACCAACATGAGAATATTTACTTCAACCTCATATTATGTTTGTTAAAAAAGCCAAAAGAAGAAAAAATGCTTCATTGTCCCATTACTTACACAGGGCACCGTATATATATACATACATCTAGACATATATACATATATAGATACAGTAGATAACTCTAACTGTGTTGGGTCCTGGTGGTGTAGTGTTAACTCTGTGTTGGGTTAGGGTTAGGGTCCTGTGTTGGGTTAGGGTTAGGGTCCTGTGTTGGGTCCTGGTGGTACCTGCAGGTATTTGTGGACGTGCCAGGCCGCCTGCTTCCCGTCGTTAACAGACTCTACGGTGGTGTTGGCGAGGCCGGCGATGTCGCCACCAGCGAAGACCCAGGGTTCGCTGGTCTGCATGGTCTCAGGGTTGAGCTCTGGAGTCCCCCAGCGGTTCAGCCTCACCGGGCACATGGCCTCCTGGACTACAGATATATAACACATAGATATACATCACATAGATATACATCACATAGATATACTATAGCATAGATATACTATAGCATAGATATAGATATACAACATATAGATATACAACACATAGATATAGATATATAACACATAGATATACGATAGCATAGACATATTACACATAGATATAGATATACAACATATAGATATACAACACATAGATATACGATAGCATAGATATATTACACATAGATATAGATATACAACATATAGATATACAACACATAGATATAGATATATAACACATAGATATACTATAGCATAGATATATAACACATAGATATACTATACATATATAACACATAGATATAGAACACATAGATATACTATAGCATAGATATATAACATATAGATATGATATACTGTACTAAAGATATAGAACACATAGATATGATATACTATAGTATAGATACAGAACATATATATGATATACTATAGTATAGATATAGAACACATAGATAAACTTTAATGATATAGTTGTAGTGTAAAGTGTAACATGCTGGACAGCTGGTCTGCATGGCTAGGAGTGGCCAAAGATAACCCTAACTCTAACCCTGACCCTAACCCTGACCCTAACTCTAACCCTGACCCTAACCCTGACCCTAACTCTAACCCTGACCCTAACCCTAACCCTAACCCTGACCGTGACCCTAACTCTAACCCTGACCCTAACCCTAACCCTGACCCTAACTCTAACCCTAACCCTGACCCTAACCCTAACCCTGACTCTGACCCTAACCCTGACCCTAACCCTAACTCTAATCCTGACCCTGACCCTGACACTAACTCTAACCCTGACCCTAACCCTGACCCTAACTCTAACCCTGACCCTCACCCTGACCCTAACTCTAACCCTGACCCTAACTCTAACCCTGACCCTAACTCTAACTCTAACCCTGACCCTGACCATGACCATGACCCTGACCCTAACTCTAACCCTAACCCTAACCCTGACCCTAACTCTAACTCTAACCCTGACCCTAACTCTAACTCTAACCCTAACCCCAACTCTAACCCTAACCCTAACCTCAACCCTAATCCTAACCCTAACTCTAACCTCAACCCAAACCCCAACCCCAACCCCAACCCTAACCCTAACCCTAATTCTAACCCTGACCCTAACCCTAACCCTAACCCCTAACCCTAACCCTAAACTCTAACCCAAACCCTAACCCCTAACCCTAACCCCTAACCCTAAACCCTAACCCTAACCCTAACCCTAACCCGAACCCTAACCCTGACCCTGACCCTGACCCTGATGACACACACACCTGGACATGTGATGACACACACACCTGGACATGTGATGACACACACCTAGCACGGTTGTGACACACACACATTCCAGTCCTTAACTTTGATCTTTATGAGCGACAGGGAACACACCGATATCACATGTTTGATCGTCACGGCGATGGGCCCCTCGGTCACCTGCCTGTTGCTGGTGATCAGCCCCCCCCCCCCCCCCCCTCCACACACACACACACACACACACACACACACCCTTCATCTAATCTCTCTCTCTCTCCCATATATGTGGATAGAAGGTTGATATCTGATCTCAGTCTGGAACATTCTGCTCTGTCAGAACAGCCTGTCTCCAACATACGCTCTGGGCTACTAAACCTTTTAGATCGACATATCTATACATCTATATATCTATATATCTATACAGCTCGATATCTCTATATCTATACAACTATATATCTATATATCTATACAGCTCTATATCTCTATATCTATACATCTATATATCTATATATCTATACAGCTCTATATCTCTATATCTATACATCTATATATCTATATATCTATACAGCTCTATATCTCTATATCTATATATTTTACATTTACATTTGTATAATGTATATATCTATATGTCT
>NC_139676.1:2063525-2134228 GCF_951799395.1 Argentina silus | reverse complement strand
AGCTGCTGCTGTCCACCTGATCACACCTCCTCCTCACCTCCTCACCTCCTCCACAGCTGCTGCTGTCCACCTGATCACACCTCCTCCTCACCTCCTCCTCCTCACCTCCTCACCTCCTCCACAGCTGCCTGCTGTCCACCTAATCACACCTCCTCCTCACCTCCTCACCTCCTCCACAGCTGCTGCTGTCCACCTGATCACACCTCCTCCACAGCTCCTCCTCACCTCCTCCACAGCTCCTCCTCACCTCCCTCCTCCTCACCTCCTCCTCCTCACCTCCTCCACAGCTCCGTCACATCCATGACAGCTGTCAACGTCATTCCATCGTCATGTTCTCACCCTGACCACTGGCTTTCCTTTACCCTGAGACAGCCTGTTAGGTTAACCCTTCTTTTCTCTCCTCTGTCCATCTGTCTCTCTCTCTCTCTCTTTCTTCTTCTTCTCTCTCTGCCTCTCCACCTTTCTGTATCTCCAACTCTCCCCCCCCCTCTCTCTCCCCATGGGTTTCCACAGTTGGTTTTTCACTTCAAAGCCCCATTCTATGTGTTTTCTCACACCAATCTATATTTTCCCTCCGCTTCTCAGCTTTTCTCTCTCTCTCTCTTCCTCTCTCTGTCCTCTCTCTCTCCTCTCCCTCTCTCCTCTCTCTCTCCCCTCACCCTCTCTCTGTCTCTGTCTCTCTCCCTCTCTCTCTCTCCCTCTCTCTCTCTCATCTATCTCTCTCTCTCTCTCTGTCTCTCTCTCTCTCTCTCTCTCTCTCTCTTTATGTCTCTCTCTCTCTGTCTCTCTCTCTCTCTCTCAGTCTCTCTCTCTCTCCCCTCTCTCTCTATGTCTCTCTCCCTCTCTCTCTCTCTCTCTCTCTCCCCTCTCTCTCTGTCTCTCTCCCTCTCTCTCTCTCTCTCTCTCTCTCTCTCTCTCTCCTCTCTCATCTCTCTCTCTCTCTCTCTCATCCCCCTGTGCAGGACCAGATCTGTGTTCATCTGTATCCACATACGACCCCAGAAGAGAGGGATCAGATGCATTCACACAGAACAATAGATCAGAACAGTGAAGAGACGCATTCATACACCAGGAGAATAGAAATGTTGCTCACCTAGAATTGTTTGTTTCCATCCATCATCATTGCTGTCACAGCCTTAAAAGGTTGCCTGTCAAAGCGATGTTCACAGGGAAACGTCATACAATATTAATCATCAATACTTCAGCTGAGTCTGCTCCTGACGTGTTTCATTATCGCCTGCAGAGAAGACAGGAATGCAACAGATGAACACACATTCATAGAGAAGCTGAGGAGAAAAACAGAGAGTAGATATGAATACAAAAGTAGACATTTGCAGTGTGGAAACATTAGATTTTATGTCTTTCCTGACATTGTACTTCCATGGACAGGTGGTAGATGATATACAGGCCATCCATAGATGATCTACAGGCCATCCATCCATCCATCCATCCTCCATCTATCCATCCATCCATCCATCCTGAGTGGTGGGTACTGACCTCTGGTTCTGGTACCTGTCTCCTGGTACTGTCTGTTCTGGTACCTGTCTCCTGGTACTGTGTTGTCTGGTACCTGTGTGTTCTGGTAGCTGTCTGTTCTGGTACCTGTCTCCTGGTACTGTGTGTTCTGGTACCTGTATCTTCTGGTACTGTGTTGTCTGGTACCTATGTGTCCTGGTAGCTGTATCTCCTGATACTGTCTGTTCTGGTGCTGTGTTCTGGTAGCTGTCTCCTGGTACCTGTATTTTGGTACTGTGTTCTGGTGCCTGTATTCTGGTACCTGTCTCTCCTGGTACCTGTCTCCTGGTACCTGTATTCTGGTACCTGTCTCCTGGTACCTGTATTCTGGTACCTGTCTCCTGGTACTGTGTGTCCTGGTACTGACCCGGGGGTGCTTGTCTCCTGGTACTGACCCAGGGGTGCTTGTCTCCCTAGGTCTCTTCGGCCCGGGCCAAGACTGATGCCCAGGGTACCACGGCCAAAGAGGGCGGCCAGGGCAAAGTGAGTCCCTACCATCGCCACATCACACTCCTCCTCCTCCTCCTCTTCCTCCTCCCCCTCTCCCATTCTCTCACCTGCAGATCAATCTCTCTCTCTCTCTCTCTCTCTCTCTCTCTCTCCTCTGATATCACTCTGAAGAAATTATTCAAGGGACCTGTTGTAGGATTCAGAGGACCGGCTCATTGTAATGCATGGAATGGGATGAAGAATGGTATCATTCCATGCGTTACAATGAGCCCATCCTCCGATTTCTACCTCCACCAGCCTCCCCTGGGGTATATTTTCATACACACAGCACTTCAACCATCATTCTCTAGCCTGGGTGGTCCTCCAGTGTCTCTCAGCGGTGGGTTTGGTCTGTGATGTGATTTGAAGGTCGAAATGAACAAAATAACAACATGAATATGAATTACAGTGGCCAGCAGCTGTCTGTCACCACCTGTGTCTATGAGTTTAGTCTCCTACACACACACACACACACATACAGCTGTAGGCTCTGTGATCTGGGAGCTACAGTCTACAGGGATCTACAGTCAGAGTTGCAGGGCTGGTTATTAGAGCAGTTGTCTGTGAGATGGCTGGTTATTAGAGCAGGGATCTACAGTAGGCAGTTGCAGGGCTGGTTATTAGAGCAGGGATCTACAGTAGGCAGTTGCAGGGCTGGTTATTAGAGCAGGGATCTACAGTAGGGAGTTGCAGGGCTGGTTATCAGCGCAGGCAGTGAGACAAACAGACATTGGCCCTGGATGTGTGTTTGTAATGATGAGTCACCCAGCCTGCTACCTGCCCGCCTGCCTCCTGCGTCATCCAGCGGAAAACTCATCTACCCAGCAGGCATCTCTCTCAGCCGCAGCCTCAGGAGATGAAGAGAGGGAGTAAACAGGGCTCTCTTTCTTTCTTTCTTCCTTTCTTTCTTCCTTTCTTTCTTCCTTTCTTTCTTTTTAACTGAAATTCCCCAGCCAATCAGTCATTGGTATCAGGGTAGAGACAGCAGTCATGTGTGTGTATGCTTGTGTGTGTGTGTATGCTTGTGTGTGTGTGTGTTTGCGTGTGTGTGTTTGTGTGTGTGTGTGTGTGTGTGTGTGTGTGTGTGTGCATGTGTGTGTGTGTGTGTGTGTGTGTGTGTGTGTGCGTGTGTGTGTGTGCATGTGTGTGTGTGTGTGTGTGTGTGTGTGTGTGTGTGCATGTGTGTGTGTGTGTGTGTGTGTGTGTGTGTGTGTGTGCACGTTCTTTCTGTTCACTTATGTCAATGCTTTAATCATCTAGAGTTGGACAGAGACGGTCTGCATGTACAGAAGATGCTGAATGTTGTGTGTCTGACCTTTTTACCAGAATGCCTTAACATGTTATGATTCACACGTAGACGAGCGTCTGCCCTCCTCATGCTGGCTGCTCCTTCCCCCCCCCCGAGTCATTCATGTTCTGTACATACTGACTTACATGCTAGGCAAACTGGCTTCCATTTTGGCACCAAATGTTCCAACATTCTAGAATTTGATGTACTGTACGTTCTCGTTCTCAGTGGAGATTGTTCTGGAACCTTCGGTGCCAACATGGTCGCCCGTGAATGTTCCACGTATGAAACAGAGTTTGCTGATGAATCCCATGTTGCTTTGTATACCTATGGCTCTGCCTCACCCCCCCCCCCCCTCTCTTCCACTAACTAGGCTCTCTAGTGTCCCTTGACCCTCACCCCCCAAAAACCCCACCCCTCTCCCCCACTACCTCTAGTCTCTCTAGTGACCCCCCCTCACCCCCCCCCCCACCATTCCCATCCTCACCCTCTCCCCCCTCCCTCCTCCACTAACTCTAGGCTCTCTAGTGACCTTTGACCTCTCTAGTGACCCCTGGCCTCTGCTGCTGTGCTGTGCTGTTCTCGTAGGTTCAGATAGTCCACAAAAAGCTGGACTTCAGCCACATCACGTCTCGATGCGGCTCCAAGGACAATATCAAGCATGTCCCTGGAGGAGGCAACGTAAGTACAGTCCCAAACCAACCCCTACACCCTACACCCTAGCCCCTACACCCTACACCCTAGACCCTACACCCTAGCCCCTACACCCTAGACACTAGACCCTATCCCCTACACCCTACAAGCTAGACACTACAACCTACACCCTAGCCCCTACACCCTACACCCTAGCCCCTACACCCTAGCCCCTAGCCCCTAGCCCCTACACCCTAGCATTTCCCTGGAGGAGGCAACATAAGTACACCACGTAAGTCCCAAACCAACCCCAACACCCTACACCCTAGCCCCTACACCCTACTACACCCTACACTCTAGCCCCTACACCCTACACCCTAGTCCCTACACCCTAGTCCCTCCACCCTAGCCCCTACACCCTAGCCCCTACACCCTACTACACCCTACTGCACCCTACTACACCCTACACTCTAGCCCCTACACCCTACACCCTAGTCCCTACACCCTAGTTCCTCCACCCTAGCCCCTACACCCTAGCCCCTACACCCTACTGAACCCTACACCCTAGCCCCTACACCCTACTGAACCCTACACCCTACACCCTAGCCCCTACACCCTAGCCCCTATACCCTAGCCCCTACACCCTACCCTACTGCACCCTACACCCTACTGAACCCTACACCCTACTGAACCCTACACCCTATGGGCTAGGGGCTGATTTGGGACTCAGGGCCAGGGCTCTCATATGGCTGCCTTCCCTATAGCTCACTGTCATGTTGTGTGTGAGTGTGTGAGTGTGTGTGTGAGTGTGTGTGTGAGTGTGAGTGTGTGTGTGTGTGTGTGTGTGTGTGTGTGTGTGTGTGTGTGTGTGTGTGTGTGTGTGCGTGTACCGTGTGACCAGAGATAGCTAGCTTTATATCTATCTCTTTCCCTTTCTGTATGTCTCTGTGTCGTTTACTGTTTCATTGAGAAAAACATCTCAACTCCATTTCAGAGGATACGCCTCACAGACCGACATCTCTGCTGCATCTCAGCTGTCTCTGTTTGACTCCATCATCAGGGCTGAACAGTGCTGTGAAGGTGATTCATAGTTCATACTTTGGTAAAACACGGGCGCCATCTTGTTCTGTTGCCCCTCAGGTCCAGATTCTGACTAAGAAGGTTGACTTGAGCAAGGTGACATCCAAGTGTGGCTCCAAGGACAACATCAAACACAAGCCAGGTAAGAATTTCTCTGTCTCTCTCTCTCTCTCTCTCTCTCTCTCTCTCTCTCTCTGTCACTCTCTCTGTCTCGCTCTCTGTCTCTCTCTCTCTCTCTCTCTCTCTCTCTCTCTCTCTCTCTCTATCTCTCTCTCAGTCTCTCTGTCTCTCTCTCTCCCATCTCTCCATCCCTCCATCCGTCCGTCCATCCCTCCATCCATCTAACCCAGTGGGTTCTTCAGGAGGTGGAGATGTGAAGATCGAGGCCACCAAGGGGAATGGGAAGACCAGGTCCAAGATGGGCTCCTTGGACAACGTGGGGGAGGAACCTGGAGAAGGACAGAACAAGGTGAGCCTATCATCCTCCTCTCTTTCTGGAGGCCAGGGAGGCTGGCAGAGGTAGAAATCGGAGGACGGGCTCATTGTAATGCATGGAACGGAATAAAACTGAGCCCATCCTCCGGTTTCTACCTCCGCCAGCCTCCACCGTTGTAGGCCTACATGCTGTTACAGAGGGTGACACAGCCGTAGTTTCATGTCTCAGATGCAGCCATCTTTAACATGGTAGTAGCTGTCCGTGTATGTTGCTATTACAGAGAGTGACGCAGCATTTTCATTGTGCATTTACAGGCTGTGTCCACTAGATGGCACCGGTACCCAGGTTCACCACTGCTTCATACAGGCTCATACATGTTAGGAATGACGGTGCTTCTTATACATACAACAGTAATGTTTATGTGTGTTTGATACCATTCCTCACTCCGTTCCATTCATCAAAATGAGCCTGTCCTCCAATTTCTACCTCCAACAGCCTCCCCTGACTGAGTGTATGGCAAAATATCCCATTCTCTTCTCATCTCTTAAAAAAACCTGCTGTGTCTGCTCCTAGGCCGAGGTGAAGACATCGCCCCCCGGTGGTACTCCAGCTGCTACAGCAGGAACCAACGGGAAGGAGAACGGCTTTAAAGACGCCACACCCTCTCCCTTCGGGGGCGACGGTCTGCGGGACCTGGGCATGGACAAACGCATCCCTGAGACAAGTATGTACCCCACCCCTGACCCAACGCCCCTGGTGGTGGACATCTAAAGCCCAAATAAATCAATTGCCGATAAAGGCAATGATCCTCAGACGTGGGATGCCAGAGTTGTTGGGTAGTAGTTGTAGTTGTCAATCAAATACCGCATTATTTATTTATTATTAATCATTGTTATTATTATTTAGACTTTAGAAAAGTGTAGATGAATTTTTTTCTTGCTGTTGTTATAACAGTTTATTCCTCTCTTTCCCTTTCTGCCTCTTCTGCTTCCCTCCTTTATCCCCCCTCTATCCATCCCCCCTCCCCTCTCTTTCCTCCCCCTCTTCCTCGCTGCAGATTGAGTCTCCCCTGCTGAGCTTTGGCGAGAACGCACGGGGCTCGCACCAACCAACCACGGCGCAGAACTCATCTCCTGGCCCACCCTGATTGGCCGCTTCCCCCCACCCCCATCGCAGCACCTCTCTCAAGTGTTCCTCTGGGGTCCACCAGCCAGCCTCCCCCCTCCTCCCCCTCTCCCCTCCCCTCCACTCCCCCTGCCCAGTTCGGCCCCTCTAACCCAGGCACAGGCATAGGCCCAGGGGGTTCGCTAGGCTAACTACCGTACGCTAGTAGGACAAGGACTCTACACACTCCCAACTCCTCCAACACCTGCCTAATCACCTCCTCACCACCATACGGTATCCCTCCGCCGCTCTCTCCTCCTCCTCCTCCTCCTCCTCCTCCTCCTCCTCCTCCTCTTCGTGGTACCTCTCTGTTCTAGTCTTCTGGTCTCTTTCTGGAGCTAGTATTCTAAAGCTGGGACCAGACCCCCTTCAGAAAGAGCATGGTTGAGGCGTTCAGGCGTCCCTGTGACGTTGCTGTGGCGTTGTCGGAGGGTTGTGGTCTCTGGTCTCCTGGATGGCTCTGGCTTCAGTGTTGCAGTGTTGTGGAGCGGCCTGGTGGAGGCGCTCTGCGTCATTATCATGTGTTAGTTAAGTCACATCAGCGCAGAGTGATATTAATATACTTGCCCGCTTCTTTGGTTCCCGGCAGCACACTAGTCTTCTCCTCTACCTATACTGTACGAGTCTCACACTGCTGGTGTTATACGCGCTGTACTCGTATTCTGTATTCTACCTTATTCTTCTACTCTACTGTTTTGTACGCAGTCCTTAATCTGGATCACAGCGCCCACAGTGAAACACTGTGTGTCCATTTAACTGGAGACTATCACAAACAAGCCACTGCTGTCTACGTGACTGGCCTAGCCGTATAGGTAACACTTCCCCCCCTATTTAACCCTAACCCTAACCCTAACCCTAACCTAACCCCTTAACCCTAACCCTAACCCTAACCTAACCCTTTACCCAAACCCTTACTAAACCTAACCCCTTAACCCTAACCTAACCCCTCAACCCTAACCTAACCCCTTAACCCTAACCCAGACCCCTTTACCCAAACCCTTACTAAACCTAACCCCTTAACCCTAACCCAAACCCTGCTCCCTACCTACCTAAACCCTAACCCAAACCCCTTAACCCGAACCCGAACCCTAACCCTAACCCTAACCCTACTCCCAACCTAAGCCCTCCTGAAGAACAGACCTCTCCCTTTGGGGACCCCAGACCTCACCTGAGATGTAGCTTGTGACATCATAGTGACATCATAGCCTGGCTATTAGAGAAGAAGCCCTTATTGTGAGCATGTGGGACTGTCATGTGATCCCAGTGTACAGGGGCTACCTAGCCACGCCCCCCTCTCCTAGCCAATGATACAACAGTATGTTCTATAATCCCTCGTAACTCACTCCGCCCCCGCCCCCCCCCCCCCACCTGCCACCCCCCACACTGAGAAACCACTCTCAACAATAACAAACTAGTAGGCTGTTGAAACAGTAGGATATTTAACATCTCTCTTTAAAACAAACAAAAAAAAAAACTCTGTATTGTGTTTTTGCGTAAATTATTGTAAACAATAATGAGCTGTGTTGTTATGTTGTTTCATCATCAGATATACCCGTTTCCTCTTCCTGTTACATCTCTCAGAAAGCAATACAGTACAGTGGTGTTCACTGAGGATGCTGCTTCCTCCCACACACACGCCCACACCTGACCTACCGTCTGGTACAGGCAGACAGGCAGACAGGCAGACAGGCAGACAGGCAGACAGACAGACAGACACACGTGACCTACCGTCTGGTACTGACAGACAGGCAGACAGGCTGACAGACAAACAGACAGACAGGCAGGCAGGCAGACAGACAGACTGACAGACAGACAGACAGGCAGACTGACAGACAGGCAGACAGGCTGACAGACAAACAGACAGACAGGCAGGCAGGCAGACAGACAGACTGACAGACTGACTGACAGACAGACAGACAGACAGACAGACAGACAGGAGGCTGGACAGTCAGGAGAGGCAGCATACGGAGTGAGGAAAGGCCTGTTTGGCCTAGCAGGGGGTTGGGATCCTCCAATGATGTTTGTGCTGTCCTCCAGTGACCTAGTCTCTGTAGTCATGGTGACGGGGCACGACGTGTAGAGAGTCACGTTGAAGGGCAACAAGAACAGATAGTTTTACCTTTACCTTTACAAAACCCAATCACAGTTTAAAAAGTCAATCTAGACTGAAGTTTGTTGAGGACAAAACGTCTTAAATGTGTTTGTAAAAGTAATGTAATAAGAAAATATTGACTAGGATTGGATTTGACTGGCTGCTATAACGCTGTTGGTCCCTCTGTCAATGGAGACAGTACAATAGGGCACAATCGCTTCATTAAATGTTTTCCTTTAATTAACAAATAAGATGATTTACTCTGATTAACATGCTGTAGGTTTCCTAAAGCGGTTGTTGGAAGTGTGTAACACGGTTATGAATGAGGATCGGGGGCGGAGCCTGTCTCATTTCCCAATGACAACAGTTAGACTGCTGTAGGAGGTTGTCGGACATGTGATGCGTTGCTGGGCAGAGTCCAAGGGAACCCCATTGCCTTTAAAACACTGGTAGAACGGCTCCTAAAGCACTAAACGCCACCCCCTTTTAGACCCAACGCTGGCACACCACTCCTGTGAGAGAGATATTGGCCACTGGACACCAGGGGAGGCTGGTGGAGGTAGAAACCGGAGGACGGGCGGGCTCGTTGTAATGCATGGAACGGAACGACCATGATGCCACAGGTGTTTTGGTGTTTGATTCCGTTCCTCATTCCGTTCCATGCGTTACAACGAGCCCGTCCTCCGATTTCTACTTCCACCGGCCTCCCCTGCTGGATATAGATGGACACGTGTGATCATGCCTCGTGGTCTGAAGGCTGAACTGCAACAAGGCTGCAGTTCCCAGAACCTCACTTGTGTCCCAACACCCTATTATTAAAACCACTTGTAACTACTTGTATTTAATTCAACACATACTGTGATAATGTGATGCTGCTTGATGTCAATAAAGTTTGATTAGGATCTATTGGAATGTGTGCGTTGCTACGTATGGAAGAAACAGTAGTGATTAATAACGGCATAGATAATCAATGAGCAAATGATCAAATTATCGAGCACCTTATGATATTTACGTGGTATTTCTTCCCCCCAAAACACTCCCTCGGTTAGAATCCTTCCCACTGAATAAGTCTAACACTGATTAAATAAAGCACTTTGAATCCCCAGCAGTGATGTGTGTGTATGGTGGTGACTGAACTAAGCTCGATGTTGGAGGGGGGGGGCTGTTGGCGTAGTGGGACGGCGAAAGATCGGTCTCTAGTCTCCACGGTGACGGTAACCTTGGTAACCTTGCTCACTGGACAGTCACGTTACCGGACGTCGGTCGGTGTGTTCAGTAGCAGTGAGCCGGTTGCCATGGTCGTCGCCTCAGGCTTAGTTCCAGATCCACACTCGCGGGCTACGAGAGGAATGACCTGACGAAGCGGCTGAGTAGTTGGCGTTCTGGTGTGGATGTTGGAATGCGGCTTCGCTCCCAAGTCAGTTCCCCTTGTGCCTGTTAGTCAGGCGTCCATTTTATTAACCCTTCCCTCCCCGGTGCACCTGTCCCCACGCCAGTCGTTTGTAAATAGACATTATTCTCACACGTTTTTACCACAGCAGAATAAACCAACCAGAGTTGTCGAATCAGCCGCAGGATCTTGACACGCTGACAGAAGCTTTCACGTTCATGAGCCCGTTTACCGACGTGGTGTTGTGTCACTTTGTTGCTTTTTGGAGTCTGCCTTTGTCAAGAAGGGCTGAAGTACAAGAATGTTTTTAAAAATGTAATGTATTAAAGATGCAAGATATGAATATTATGTATGAAGTTTTCGTTTTCGTTTTCTTAAAGATTCACAGATTAAGACACTTACTAAATCCAATTTGACTGCGAGAAGGAAGGAAGGAAGTGTGTGTTTAGTCCAGTATGGGGACAGCAGGCCGAGATGGTAATGGACTGGCTTTAGCTCGGTGGGTTAACTCAGTTACACACAGAGGACGTGGGTTTGAACTCAGTCTGTCACATAAACAACTCCCATATGCGGCACCTGACACACACAGCCCTTGAATGTCGTGTAGACGTCCCTTCCACGCACGCACACACACACGCACACACACACACACACACACACACACACACACACACACACACACACACACACACACACACACACACACACACACACACACACACACACACACACACACACACACACACACACACACACACACACATCCATGTGACACTAACAGTATAAACTAAACTGTCTTTCGGCATGTGTTATGTAGAGAGCTCCTGTGCAGCAACAAGGAGCTTGTAGCTGTGCTTCCTCTTCCTTCAGTAGGGCACGCCTAGTGTGTCTTATTCTATGAGACTACGGATTGTAGGCATCTGTCATAGATGAAGTTAGTTCATTGTCCCCGACCCCCCCTCCCCCTCCCCCTCCCCTCCCCCTCCTACTCCTCAGATTTGAGATGTAATGTAATTTGGTATGAAAGAGATGTTCATTGTGATTAATTGTTAACTAGTGATGTGATTATTAATCATGAAATAAAAGACAAGTAAAACCTGTTTGTGTGTGTTTGTGTATTTATTTACTCAATGACATTCTACGGTATCTATGGTGCATTGTTTGGTACTTGGAATTTGGTATTACTATCATCATTGTTTATGATAACTATCAAATATCAAATAACTATCATATCTGCTGTATAGTAATAATAAGAATTATAATAAGAATTCATTTATTTTGTATAGCGCTTTTATCAGTACTCAGACACTACATAGAACAACAATAGATAGATAAATAAAAAGTAAAACAAAAGCACAATCAGTAAAAACAACAATAAAAACAGTTCAAGATTAAAAGCAAGTTTAAAAAGATGGGTTTTGAGGGACTGTTGAAGGCGAAGAGCGTACTGGATTCTATGATGGTTCAGGAGAGTGTTCCCAAGAGTGGGGGCTGCAGCGGAGAAAGCCCAGTCCCCCCAGGTCAGGTCCCCCCAGGTCAGGTCCCCCCAGGCCCAGTCCCCCCAGGCCCGGTTCCCCCAGCCCTGGTCCCCCCAGGCCCGGTCCCCCCAGGCCCGGTCCCCCCAGGCCCGGTTCCCCCAGCCCCGGTCCCCCCAGGCCCAGTCCCCCCAGGCCCAGTCCCCCCAGGCCCGGTTCCCCCAGCCCCGGTCCCCCCAGGCCCGGTCCCCCCAGGCCCAGTCCCCCCAGGTCAGGTATAGTAAACCTGTACTGTACAATACATAAAGTATCTGACGTTACACAGTGTCTTAATGTCAAAGAACAGGTACACTGCACAGAGGGGAGACAACATGGTGATGCGTTGAGACAACGATGGCCTTTAAACGCAGACCAAGGAGACTCAAGAGCCAGCTGTGACCTTCTGACGGTGCCAGTCAGAGAGAACAGAGCTGTAACTCTGGCCTAGTCTTGTTGACAGGGCATTGTTTCCTCCCTCGTATCCTTGAGGACAAAGATAACGCTGTGAAATTCCTGCTGTCTGCCTTGCAACGTTTTACTGACCCCCAGCACCAGGTCACCTGAGGAGAAACCCAGTCCTCTATGCTACAGTACAACAGCTACACAACGTTGGTTCACATTGGTAGTGCACTTCTCAGTAGTACTGGGAAACTCTTCATAACTGTGTATGGTACTACTGTCTGAAATTCTCGGGTATTTGAAATGACATGGTAAAATTGTAATAACTACATGATAATACATCTTTTTTCATCTGTTTAAACTTGCTTTTAATCTTTAAATTGTTTGTATTGTTGTTTTTACTGACTGTGCTTTTGTTTTACTTTGTATTTTTCTATCTATTCTTGTTCTCTCCATGGAATGTAGAGTCTTTGAGTCCTGAGTGTTTCTGATATATTTCCATCGATCTGAATGACCTACAGTCTCAAAGGCCGTTTCTGAAAGGCCATCTTAGTTCCACTTCACCGCCTATTCCTGCCTTAAACTGCTACGAGAACGCAGATGAACTGTACTCTGTAACTTAAACCCAGACAGTCTTTTCACACCATAGTATTATTAGAGTTCTCACTTCTCCAGATGGGAGAGGCAGTCCAGTAGCCTACTAGGCACCTGCTGTGGGTCCTCAGAGTCAGCTGTCCACCATCTCTGACCCAAGTGTCCCATGGGGCGAGGGGGGGGGGCAAGGGAAGGTGCGAGGCAGAGGCACCTTGTCCCACGTTAAGTCTGTGACCACCTGACCCAGCTTGGGTTTCACACGGGGGACTATTGTTAGGTGTTTGTTCTTCTGCGGTGGCAGAGTGAGAAGGTCACATTTGAAGGGGAACAGGATGTATCCTTGTGTCCTCTCCTCTCAGCTGACACCAGTGGCTCGAGCTCCTGCCTGCTGGATCTGGATGGTCTGAGGCTCCTCTATGTGTCCATTCAGACTCCAACAGAGGACGACGCCTCGGCCCGCGCTCTCCACTGATGAGCCTCTGAACATGACATTCAAGGGAGAACACATGGCTAAATGTGTAGCAGAAGGTGGAAGATGGGAAGTTCATATTGTCGTATTGTAGCTTAGATGTAGACGTGCTGTTTTGATCTAAGAGGATGAGGACCCATTGCTGCGGTTTATGCATTGCAGCACCTCTGCTTAGTTGCCACGTGTCCTTATGGGACACATAATCTCCAATACATGATCTCCAATCCTTGAAAGGTAAGTGAACGTATCTTTTTTTTTTTCTTCACAGTAAAAATATGAAATAGGATTTTCTTCTGCATGACACAGGTTTATGTTCTGATGTTGGCCATGTGATAGGCTTTTAGTAGGAATTAACAGCAGATCATGTCCAACTTGAGAGAGGAACATCTTTACATTGTACATGTGAGACTTCCTCAGGCCTGGCCTGCACCTGGCACGTGTTTACGCGGGCCTACGGTACCGCGCGCAGCCACGCTAGCCCGCCAAACGGCCAAACGACCTGTTCTGCACGCGCTGAGTTTGAACTCTTTACCGTTAGGCGTCGTGGAGGAGCAGCCGGCTAGCTAGCGCAGTCTGCCACGGTCACATTTACACCGTTTTACTAAACCGTGTAAGTAAAACCGGTTTAGCCGACCGGTGTGTGTGTATGTATATTGTATACAATAATTATTTTCACCAGTTTTTGGTTCACTAGCTGGCGAAATTATCGTGTTGAACCGAACGCCCGTTACCCTAGCTAGCCGGTGCCTCAGATTACCCTCTGAGCTACCTTCGCTAACAGGTTGAGTAAATGTAGGTAAGTGGAATAGAAAAGTGTAACTGGAAAAGAAAAGCATTTTGTTTCAGTTCAACTTGGCTGGCAGCACTGTGGGTTAGTTCAAATGTTTCTTAACTGAAAAGCTAAAAAATAAAATAAAATAAAAAAAGGAAGGAAGGAAGATGTGTGTTGTCATGGTGACCCACTGCAGGAGACCACTGTCTCTGAAGACCTCTGGAGATGCAGAGAGGTAAGGAATCTCAAATGTATTTAAGCCAATAAAATGTCTAGTTTTTTCATTTTGAATGCAAAAACTATTATATGCAAATCAGATTTAAAAAGCCTGAATTAGATGTTTTTTTTAAAAACAACAACTGCCATCCGTTTTGATGGCATGATAAATCAAACATATTTGTTAATGTTGCTTAATATGCAGCAGTTGCTTTGTACACTTTAAACTGTCATGGAAGGAATTATGTTTGATTGATTGTGTCAGCGTTTGACCTACATACAGTAGGTGTCAGCACTGTTTCAATGACACCCTCCCTGTGTCTTGGCCACAATGGATTAGATTTACGCCTTAATGAAGTTATGAACTCATGTGACTCTTTCTCTGTGTAATTCAACCTCTGCCTTCATACATTCAACCTCTAACAGAGGTCCCCAGTTAGCTCTGTTACAGGCCTTGAACATTCCATTCCTGTGTGTTCAACACCACTCTAAGCCCAGCCATTCCCAGCTGCCCATAGTCCTCCTCTGATCAGTGATTTACACCGCCTTACACAAAGCACCTTGTCAGGGGCTGCAGCCTGACTCCCGGGGTCTTAAACAGGCTCCTATTATTAGTTATGTGGCATCTTTAACAATAGCACGTGAAGGACAACGAGACTGGTCTGTCCTGGTCTCTGGACCGCCTCTGATGTTCCATTGTCTGAACTCCTCTGTTATACTTTTAATGCAGGTTATTCTCATAGCCAACACTTGAGGACATGTGTGTGATCACCATTAGTTTAAAACACTAATTAATATGTTATTGTCTTTTTTTTTCCCCCACTTTGTTTTCCTACAGTTGGGACATTTCACTCACTGTTCATTCATGACAGACTTACACCACAAGGGGGCAGCAGTGAACCTGTCAGAGTCCTACTCCTGCTGGCTGTATTTGACTGCTTCCACCTCCGTCAGCAACACTGAGGCTGCAGGGGGAGGCACACAGCTCCATGCCTGTGGTCCTGCGCTTAGTGGCAGGTAACAGCACACAAATATAGGAGATATTCAGTCTCAAAGCCGTTGTTTTCTTGTTTAATAATTACAGACGGATGTTGTGCTGTGTGGTAGGCTGTTGATTATTGTTTCCTAGAGAAACCTCAGACACGTGTGGTTAAGAAAACAAAAACAGGAGGTTAACCTTGTTCCTCACTGTATGTGAATGTGACACGAAATCACTCTCACATTGTCTATGACGTCTGTGATGTTGTTCTGGAGATTAGAGTCTATTCAGCAATGATATGATTTGATATTATAGTGGGAAGCAAGCGTGTCACTCCCATAAAAAGGACAAAGACACAGGACATGTTGATTTGAATGCAATTGTACTTTATTCTACAATAATGTTGTCATTTGCAGAGCGTGGAGGGGGACTAAACCACAGCAGAGGCCAACGTCTCAGAGGTCCACCAGAGAGCTTCACTCCTCATCATGACCTTTCTGAGACGGGAAGGAACCAGAGTAGAGAGAGACGTCAGGGAAAGAAGATGGCGGTAAGAATTGTACAGTAACTGTTTTAAATACAGTCGAAACCCAAACAATGTTAGTCACCGATAACAGATTTATTCAATCATATCTAATCTCATATTTAAACAGGACTTTGCATTTGCCCATCCAATCAAAACAATCACCCCCATAACCAAGTAAATAACTGATCAGATGCAAGTTGATTGAAAGCAAGCCCATATAGTGCTGTAAGGGTTGAATGAAAGCAAGCCCATATAGTGCTGTAAGGGTTGATTGAAAGCAAGCCCATATAGTGCTGTAAGGGTAACTGTCACTGAGGCTGGGTGACTATTCATTGCGATGATTTTGAGGTAAAAATTCACAAGGTAGGTTGGAATGTTGAATGTTGAATAACAATCTGGAGATGGAAACCCATTCCATAACAGGTTACTGCATAGAGTCCAAATAGTCCAAATCTAAATAGTCCAAGTCCAAATAGTCCAAGCTAATATAACTAATAACCAACCCAACAACCAGGTGAACCAACTGAAGCCATCTTAATGTGTGTGCATGAGGTAATGTGTGTAATGTAAAGAGACTTCAACTCTTTCCATTCACTTTGGGACCTGAAGATGTTAAGTCAGTCCTGTAAACCGGATGCAGGAATTGTACTGTAAACAGTACAGAATAGCCCAATGGTGGGATCACTTCAACTAACACACTGACACAGGGGAGGTTCCCCTTTAGAGTCTAAAATGACCGACTGGAGCTGCATTCATATCCGGCTCAGAGGGCTGAGTTGTCTTTCTCTTGATCCATAACACCACACAGCGCCAAGTTACAGTGTTTCCTTGTGACCAGTAATAAAGTGATATTTTGACATACTTGGACCATACTGTCATGATGTTGAATAAAAGAGATATATTATGTGTTTGTCTGATTTCTTTGGTCTGATTTCTTTGATTGATAAAAACATGAACTGAAAATACTGTTTTACAGTGTTTCCTTGTGACCGGTAATAAAGTGATATTTTGACATACTTGGACCATACTGTCATGATGTTGAATAAAAGAGATATATTATGTGTTTGTCTGATTTCTTTGGTCTGATTTCTTTGATAGATAAAAACATGAACTGAAAATACTGTTTTACTTAGAAATGACACTGTATGGCCCTTTGCCTCGCCACGTACAGTCTGTTACAGGTTTTTGAACCAGCAGAGGAAAAAAGGATTTGAACACGAATCTGACTTTGAACTGACCTTGGAGCCCACGTCACGGCTCTTGGCACGCAGCTTGTTGACCTGAGACTCAGCGATGTCGGCTCTCTCCTCAGCCTCGTCCAGCTCATGCTGAACCTTGCGGGACTTGCCCAGGTGAGTGTTGGCCTGTTCCTCCTGTGACACAGAGACACAGACACAGTTACAGCTGAAGCTGAGAGGCAGACAGTATCTCAGTATGGTCTCATGTATGGTCTCATGTCCACACGTACCGCCTCCTCTGCAGCTCTCTTGTAGGCTTTCACTTTCAGCTGCAGCTTATCCACCAGGTCCTGGAGACGGGCCATGTTCTTACGGTCCTCCTCCGTCTGTAAAGACAGAAGCCGTAAATGTCAGTTTACTGTGTGAAATGCCCTAAACTGCATGTCAGTCAAGGTAATGGCAATGCTGAAAGATTACCTGGTAGGTGAGTTCCTTGATGCGTCTCTCATATTTACGGATTCCTTTGATTGCATCACCACTCTTCTTCTGCTCACCCTCGACCTCATTCTCCAGATCCCTCACCTGACAAAGTCATGACAACACTGTTACAGACCCAATCATTTATATTTTGTATTGATGAGTGTCCCATAACTGCATGTGTGTACTGCAGTGGAGGCTGATACAGGGAGAAATCGGTCACACGTGTTTGATACCATTCCTCATTCCTTTCCATGCATTACAATGAACCTGTCCTCTGATTTATCCCAACAGCCTCCCCTGATGTTCTCCCTCCACCAGCCTTCCCTGATCTACCTCCACCAGCCTCCCCTGATGCTCTCCCTCCACCAGCCTCCACTGATGTTCTACCTCCACCAGCCTCCCCTGATGTACTGTAAACTGTGCTGTAAAGTGACTTACTCTGGCCTCCAGCTTCTGCACTTGCTTCTTGCCCCCCTTCATGGCGATCTGTTCAGCCTCATCCAGGCGGTGCTGCAGGTCCTTGATGGTCTGCTCCATGTTCTTCTTCATACGCTCCAGGTGAGCACTGGTGTCCTGCTCCTTCTTCAGCTCCTCTGCCATCATGGCTGCGTCAGTAATGGCCTTCTTGGCCTTCTCCTCAGCATTTCTGCACTCCTGTACCGCCTCTTCCACCTCAGTCTGAAGCTGGGACGTATCGCCCTCCAGCTTCTTCTTCTGGTTCAGCAGGCTGGTGTTCTGTAAAGGGATGTGTTCACAGGAAATACATGTGTGAAACACTAGGACACTTATAGAGGAAATATATAATACAATGTAATGGTGATAGCAATGCTAAGGTTGTGGGTTCGATTCCTGCTGGGACCCCACAGGAGTATATACTGAAACAGTCTGCACTTACTGTACTGAAAGTCACTTTGGATAGAAGGCATATAGTATTATTATATGTTCAAACCTGTGAGTGCAGCAGCTGCACCCTCTCACTGATGTCTAGCAGCTCCTGCTCAGCAAGCTTGCGTCCTCTCTCAGTCTGCTCAAGCATGGTTCTCAGCTCCTCCAGCTCTGCCTGCATCAGGTTGTTGCGTCTCTCAACAATGGCAATGTTCTCCTTCAGATCATCATTGGAACGCAGAGAGTCATCCAGCTGGATTTGAGCATCCTATGAAACAAGACGTTAACCAGTTAGACAAAAATCTTTGTGTACCGTAATAGAGATTATTTATATTTTTCACTTATATACCTCAGGAAATGCTCTACTTATTTACCTTCAGATGAGCATGAACAGACTTCAGTTGCTTCTGGGCCTCCGCTGCCTGTCTGTTGGACTGGCTGAGCTGGATCTCCATCTCATTGAGGTCTCCCTCCATCTTCTTCTTCAGCCTGAGGGCCTCATTCCTGCTACGACACTCTGACTCCAGAGAACTCTGCAGGGTATCAATGGTCCTCTGCAAGTTCCTCTTGGACTGCTCCATCTCTTCATCCTTCTCAGACAGCTTGCGCTCAATGTCAGCCTTTATCTGGTTGAACTCAAGCTGGGCTCTCAGAATCTTACCCTCTTCATGTTCAAGAGAAGCCTGATGGATCAAATGGATCAAATGTATCACAGTGGCATATAGAATAAGTATATCAAGGATTGTGTATTAACACTGGACAGAGAGCCCCTACCTCAGCTTCCTCCAGTGCAGATTGGATCTCACTTTTCTCCTGTTCCAGCTGCTTCCTTATTTTCTCCAGCTCGTGGATGCTCTTTGATCCCTCACCAAGTTGCTCAGTAAGGTCAGAAATCTCCTCTGTGAGGTACAGACCATTCAGTGTCATTTAAATTGCTTTGTTGGCAGGTATGAAATTACATACAGTTTGTACCTGTCTAAACTGCCTGGAAACTCACCTTGCAGATTCTTGTTCTCCCTCTTCAAGGTCTCCAGATGATCCAGAGACTCCTCGTAGGAGTTCTTCAGCTTGAAGAGCTCCGTGCTCAGAGACCTGGCCTCCTTCTGGGAGCTCTCCAGCTCACACTGAGACTCCTCAAACTTCTGCTTCCACTCTGACAGGACCTAGATTAAACCATTTCAAATCAGATGTAAACAAATAAATAATCATGATATTGGCCGGGCTCTTATTGAAGTTATCCATGCATCTACAGTCTGGGTTAGACTGTTTACTTTATCAAAGTTTCTTTGCTTCTTGTCCAGAGCGGCAGCTGCAGCATTAGACCTCTCCACGTCCACCATGAGATCTTCAATCTCATTCTGCAGTCTGTGTTTGGTCTTCTCCAGGGAGGAACACTTAGCATTCACTGCCTCCACAGCCTCCTCAGCATCCTGCAGGCGCAGAGCCAGCTTCTTCCTGGATGAATGAGGCAGATACAGGAGAATTATGTAGTGTTGAAGTTATGATTCATTATTGAAACCATGACATATTCTTACTGCTAATGGCTGCATGGTCAGCTATCAGACAAACTTTTTGTTCGTCTTACATTTTAGTAGAAACATAATACAAACAAAAAGCTTATCTGCTAGAAGAGAAACTCTCTCTTTGAAGAAGAAGAGTGTTCAATGTCAGAGTTAAACATAAACATGATTGAATATAAACATGATTGTCTGTATTTCTTACTTGGCCTCCTCCAGCTCCTCAGTCCTCTGGATGGCGTCAGTTTCATACTTGGTTCTCCACGTAGCCACCTCAGCGTTAGCCTTGGACATGCCGCGCTGCAGCTCAGCCTTGGCCTCCTGCTCCTCCTCATACTGCTCCCTCAGCAGGTCAGAGTCATGGCGGGCAGACTGCACTGCATGGGCTAGTGCATTCTTAGCCTGGGAGATTTCACACATTGTGTCTCATTAAAGCAGGACAACAAGGTACCCAACATAAAGGCATAGTTGAAACATTGTATTTTATACACTGTAGCTTTAGGCGGTGTTTCTGTCCCACCTTTGTTTCCTCCTCCAGTTGTCTTTTCAGGTCCTCAATATGCTGACTGTAGGACAGCTTCCCTCTTGTCAGTTGAGACACCAGGGAGTCCTTTTCCTCCAGCTGTCTCGAGAGCTCCCCTGTCATATTACAACATTGTGAAGAACATTGTCACTGCCTTGATCAGCATGGAAGCAGGCATAGTCACTGAATATTTCATTAGTGTTTGTCAGAAGAGGCAACCATCTGTAACACCTTGTGATGTGTTGCCCCCTGTACCTGCCTCAATACAGTTGTGTCACTAGAGTAAAGAGTTACTAGAGGGTCACTCATGTCAAAAGTGACTCAATCAACTCACCATTCTCTGTCTGCAGCTTAGCTTTATGCATGCTGAAGTCATTGATGTGGCGCTGGGCCTCCTCGTATTTAGACCTGTATTCACTCATCTGATCCTCCAAGGTCCTGCACGCCTTCTCCAAAGTTGTCTGAAATTAATTGTAAGATATTATATGTAAATAATCCATCAAGGCAGACCAACAAAATCACCAGGAAAAGGCTCTGGTCAGTGATAAGCACTTGTAACAGGTTTTTGTTTGATTTTACTGTAGTAAGCGATATATTAATAACATTTGATTTGATTGGAGGATATGAAATGCGACCGTAGGCCTACTGTACCTTATTCTTAACAATGTGCTCCATGTTGGAGACCACATCATCCAGCTCCAGCCTGAGCTCACTCTTCTCCTTCTCCAGCTTCTGCTTGACTCTCTGCAGGTTGTCTATCTGCTCCCCCAGGTCAGCCACACTGTCAGCTTGTTTCTTCCTGAGTGTGGCAGCGGTGGCCTCGTGCTGCAGAGTGGCCTCTTCAAGGTCTCTGCGGAGTTTCAGGAACTCAGCTTCCCTCTTCTTGTTCATCTCAATCTGGACAGAGGTCGCTCCCCCAGCCTCCTCCAGCCTCTCACTGATCTCCTCCAGCTCTCTGGCCAAGTCCGCTCTCTGCTTCTCCACCTTGGCTCTGGCTGCTCTCTCTGCCTCCAGCTCCTCTTCCAGCTCCTCAATGCGAGCCTGAGAGAGGGAGTAAAGTTATCTTTACAAATCAATTCCTCGTTTTATCATGTGTTATTTATGACATGTTATCATGTGTTATTTATGACATGTTATCGTGTGTTATTACATGATGTTATTGATGATAATTACCTGCAGCTCCTTCAGTTTCTTTTGAAGCTGAATGCTAGCTGCTTGTTCATCCTCTATTTTACTGGTAAGCTGGCTGAACTCGAAGTCCTTCCTATGGTGAAAAGGTGTATTTTGAGCAAACAATAGATAAAGCCGTGAATGATTGAAACTGAAATGTAAGAAAAGAAACCATTTACTGACTTTTTAAGACGCTCCTCTAACTGCTGCTTGTCATTCTCCAGGTCCATTAGGCTCTCCTGGGTCAACTTCAGGTCTCCCTCCAGCTTCCGCTTGGCTCTCTCAAGGTCCATTCGAACCTTCTTCTCTTGTTCCAGAGAGCCTTCAAGCTGCAGTGGGTTATAGGAGAACAGAATGGTTATTTGTCTGTATCTTATGTATCGTATAAACATGTAATCTAATCTCTATGTAGGACCTTACGTCATCAACTTGCTGCTCCAGCTTGGCCTTGGCCTTGGTCAGAGTGTTGACTTTGTCTTCTTCACTCTGCAGGTCATCCAGTGTTTGCTGATGAGCTTCCTGTAAGGCTTTCTTCTCCTTGGTCAGCTTGGCAATGATTTCGTCCAGAGCTGCCATCTCCTCAGTCATGTTTTTCACCTGTAAACAGACAGGGACGGTTGAGAACATGACTGCATTGATAATAATGTATTTCAGTTGAAACGTTCTGAATACAGGTGAATATGTACCTTGTTCTCAGTGGCATGCTTCTCCTTCTCCACTTTAGCCAGAGTGAGCTCCAGATCATCAATGTCCTTCTTTAGCTCAGAGCACTCATCCTCCAGCTTCCTCTTCTTAGCAGTCAGCTCAGCATTCAGCTCCTCCTCATCCTCCAGCCTCTCAGTCAGCTCTTTGGCTTTGGCTTCCATCTGGATCTTGTTCTTGATCAGCCCCTCACACCTCTCCTCAGCGTCACCAAGGTTATCTTGCTCCTGCCATTTTGTAAATGTAAAACAGAAAGATGAGATAGTACGCCTTGTAATTATCCCTGTCTAAAGCATAAGAAGTCAGCTATTGTCCGTGGACTGAAAACTTGATATTTCGTACAGTATATGGTAGACGTACACAACATGAGGTTTAGAAATGTCATGATGCAGTAATCAAAGTTCTTTCAAGCTCACCGACTGGACTTGAAGCTGTAGGTCATTCTTCTCTTGAAGAAGAGAGACCATTTTCTCCTCTAGTTCCTTCCTGCGAGCTTCAGACTTGGCATACGCCTCTTTAAGCTTGAGGAATTCCTCTTTCATGTTGGCCATCTCCTTCTCATTCTCAGCAGATTTCAGCAGAGGCTTGATCTTGAAGAAGAGCTTCATCCAGGGCCAATTCTTGACCCCCATGAAGGCACGTACATTCCACTGGATTACAAGTAATGCATCCCTGCGAACAATTAGAGAAGATGTTTAGCGAAGTTTCAAAAATACTGCACGGGACCATGATGCAAATCTCATAAACTATCATGAATTATTATTTAGCTTTTAATAACATGCAAAAAGCAATGCCCTCTAATTTTGCAAGGCCTTATTGAAAGCTTATTTTCAGACCTTCGTTCAACAATCTTCTGATATTCAATTCTGGCCAGGAGACCTCGGGATCTGGACTGGATTCCAGTGATGATGAGTGACAGACGATCATCTCTCATCTCCTCCAGCGCTCCCAGGAGACCAGCCTTGAAGAACACCTACAAGAGATTGTATATAGAGTACATCTAAATAATTCCCTTATCAGAGAATTGTAACTTTTAAGATATTGGTCAATGACTCACTTCTGGGCACATCAAAATATTTAATTTCTAAATGCTTATTTCCGCAGTGTATAGAATGGCAACAAGAAACACTGATCCTGAAGATGATTTGCCTACCTTAGTGTGTCCAAACTTGTATTGACTGTGATCAATGTCCAAAGAGCCAAGTAGTTTCTCTGCTCCTTTCTTGCTGTCAATGAACTGTCCATCAGGGATGGCAGCAGGATTCAGGATACGGTATCTACATGAAGCATTTCATAGTCAAATATCAATACAGTATATCACAGAGGAAATGTCTCCCAAAACAAGTGAACTGATGTACTGTATACCTCTGTTTGAAGTCTCCGTACAGGATCCTGTTGGGGAAGCCCTTCCTGCAGATCCTGATGCCTTCCAGCACACCGTTACAGCGCAGCTGGTGCATGACCAGAGGGTTCTCCATGGCCCCAGGATTCTTGGTCTCGTTGGGGATGATGCAGCGCACAAAGTGGGGGTGGGTGGACCTCAGGTTGGTCATCAGCTTGTTCAGGTTCTCCTGTGGTGGCAATGAAATAGAGAATTAGACTTGATGAACTTGGATTAAAACCCATCACATTTAATGGTGAAACGTATGACACAGATTACCACCACCTTTCAGTTTGATTGTCTTTTCTACAGATACACCTGTATCCCATCTGCTTTAGATTTAAGTTAGACTAACTTTGAAGACTATTTCGTAAGCACCCTGTGCAAGGCTGACTAACTTTGAAGACTATTTCATACGCACCCTGTGCAAGGCTGACACCGTCTGGAAAGATGATCCCTTCTTCTTCTTGCCTCCACCCTCAGCTGGTAGAAAGTGGGAAGGATATGGACAGTGATTACACACAAGACAAGTGGTCTTGTAGCTGTGTACACACAGCCGGTGCTGTGTTTATTATAGTTGATACGGCATTAAGATTAATAATGTATTGCAAAGTATCTCTCTCATTTTGAACATGTATTCTTACTTGAGTCTGCACTAGAATAGTTTTGGAAGAGCTGGGACAGCAGCTTCAGGCTAGACTTTTGGTAAAGTCCAACAACAGTCTCATTTAGAGGATCCTTGTTCTTTACGAGCCAGTTGAAAATGTTGTAGTCCACAGTGCCGGCATAGTGAACCAGGGAGAAATGGGCCTCTGGTTTCCCCTTGATAAGCCTGGGCTTCTGGAAGTTGTTGGATTTTCCAAGATGGTTGTCATACAGCTTGGCTTTAAAGGTAGCATCACTGGCCTTGGGGAACATGCACTCCTCTTCAAGGATGGACATGATACCCATGGGCTGAAGGGGAGGGAAATATGAGCAGGGAATTATGATTGTAAGAACGTATTTGATCCACTGGAGTATGTTCATAGATTGATTTTGTGTCAGCCTATATCATTGAAAAAAGCTTGACCTCTCACCTTTTCAATGAGATCAATGCAAGCCTGCAAGTCCATGCCAAAGTCAATGAACGTCCATTCAATGCCCTCTTTCTTGTACTCCTCTTGCTCCAGCACAAACATGTGGTGGTTGAAAAACTGTTGCAGCTTTTCGTTGGTGAAGTTGATGCACATCTGTTCAAATGTGTTGTACTGCAATAGGGAAGTAGAATACAATGATGAGAAACCTTTGTAGACATTAAACATGAGTAATGTGAAACTTTATACTGTACATTAACATAGGCTACAACAAAACTCACATCAAAGATCTCAAATCCAGCAATGTCCAGTACACCAATGAAGTACTGGCGTGGCTGCTTGGTGTCCAGCGATTGGTTGATTCTCACCACCATCCACAGGAACATCTTCTCATACACTGACTTTGACAGTGCACCAATAGAATAGTTCACCTTTCAATAAGAAACACATTCCAAAGGTTACAAACAGAGCCTTTCCTTTTAATAACCATGAATGTTTAAGTTATTCATGTTTTTCCAGTCTTGGTCGTTTGTTGCGTCATGCTCACCTGCTGGACATTCTGCCCCTTGGTGACCCACTCGTTCCCTACTTTGACCCTGGGGTGACAGAGACCCTTGATGAGGTCCGCAGAATTCAGACCCATCAGATATGCTGATTTGTCAGCATCTGAGGAAATGATATTGACATAAAGACAATGTAACTCATGATAAAGGTATTTTTGCCCAAACTGAGATGTTTAGTTCTTGTGTGTGTGAATCTCACCCTCAGTGCCGTCGGCCTCCGCCTGCTCCTCCCGCTGCTTCTGCTTGAACCTCATGTTGCCGTAGTGCATGATGGCTCCGACCATCTTGTAAATGCCGTTCTTCTCCTCCTGAGTGAAGCCCAGCACATCAAAAGCATCCTAAAAGAGAAAAAAGGGGATATAATATGCTACCAATGCATCAGTGTTTACATTGTGGGAGGGGATAGATACAATGTGAACTGGTTATTCCAGTATTCTTCCTCAACAGGGGAGGCTGGTGGAGGTAGAAATCGGAGGACGGGCTTATTGTAATGCATGAATAACGTGTTTGATACCGTGTTTGATGCCATTCCTGATTCCATTCCATGCATTACAATGATCCTGTCCTCTGATTTCTACCTCCACCAGCCTCCCTGTCCTTCACTCACATCAGTAGCCATTAGCTCATCAGCATCAATGATGGAGGCGACGGTTGTCTCTCCCTGGGAGATGAAGGCGTAGTCGTAGGGGTTGTTGGTGATGAGCAGCATCTCTACGAAGCAAACAGAGGTGTCACAACATTTCCCATAATCCACTGGGATCCCAGGCCATGTTTTACCGCCGGTAAGTATTAGTTATTTACCTAGCAACTCAGGTTTCTTTTGGGACAGGATCTGGTAGAAAATGTGATAATCTCTCTCAGCCTTGAGCTGGAAAGTCACACGAGATTTCTCTAACAGATCTGTAATGAAAGATGCGTTACATTCAGTGGATAGAGTTAAACATTGTTGTGTATCAAAGAGTATTTGATAGACATATGATTTTAATAAAAGCTTCCTTACAAGTCTCAATGTCAGCGGAGGCTAGCTTTCCACTGGCATGGAAATGAATTCGGATGAATTTGCCCTGAAAACGAGAACCAGTCATTAATTTTGGCATTACGATAAACATAGTGAATATGAAGGCTCTTATACGACATACTGTATTATGTTTTCAATAAATAAATGTCATCATATTGGTTAGTAAACAGAAACTTACAAATCTAGAGGAGTTGTCATTCCTGATGGTCTTGGCGTTACCAAAGGCCTCCAGCGCTGGGTTAGCCTGGATGATTTGATCCTCCAGGGTACCCTGAGAATGTCACAGATACTCATGTTAGCAGTTTGAAGGGACTAGAGTAGAGTAGACATAGTGTTTCTGTTACTATGTCTGGTCCCCTAGAAGTAACCATAGCATAGCTAACCCTAACCCATAATAGAACATGTTATAACATGTTATAACCCATAATAGAACATGTTATATATATGACTTTTAATGTAACCTTTTTCTCAGAGCCTGCGTCCTTCTTTGCTGGTCCTCCGGCAGCGATGCTGGCGAAGTACTGGATGACTCTCTTGGTGTTGACAGTCTTCCCGGCACCAGATTCTCCACTGAGGGCAGAAAGACAGTTAATAACAGTAATAATAACAGTAAGAATCCACGACACTGAATCGCTCCAAAACAACCTGATGTCAAAACGTTTTATCCACTGTTTATCATTGAGGCAGCTTGATACACAAACTGATATTTCAGTAGTTTAGTATCCACGATCCACATCAGGGGAGGCTAGTGGAGGTAGAAATTGGAGAACTCAAACACACGTTTGATACTATTCCTCATTCCATTCCATGCATCACAATGAGCCCATCCTCAGATTTCTACCTCCACCAGCCTCCACTGATCCACATTATTTATCAGAGTACATGCCCACTGCTGTACAGCAGCATAGAACTGAGGTCACTGACAGAAATGTACCACAAGAATAAACTGCTTCATGAAAAAGAAGGAAAACTCACGTGATAAGAATGGACTGGTTCTCCCTGTCTGAAAAGAGATAAGGAGATGGTCACATTCTTCTGTACAACGATTATAATGTGCCATATTCGTGGATAATATTGCAATTCTTAGGTAACTACAATGTAATTACACTTATACACAATATTTTATATTTAACCCTAGTTATTAAAGGAATGTACAGTACAATGAATGGTCACACCATTTTAGTCAGTGTGTTTACCTGCCAGCATGTACTGGTAGGCGTTGTCAGAGATGGAGAAGATGTGGGGAGGAGCTTCACTCCTCTTCTTCCCTCTGTAGGCAAGAACCACCTGCTGGTCGTACACAGGCAGCCACTTGTAGGGGTTGATAGTCACGCAGAACAGCCCTGAGTAGGTCTGTGGAAAGGTACAAATACACAAACAGAACATTATTTTATCTTATTTTGATGACTTCTTTGCCTGTCCAGCATGGGGGTGCAGTTGAATGTAGATGTGATATACAGAATATGGAAAACGAATGTAAAGTTTTTCTTCCGGTGTCAAGGAATCGGGAATCCGTTAGTGCACTCACGTAGATCATCCATGCTGCGTAACGCTCTTTGAGGTTGAACAGCACAGCGGGCTCGTGCAGGAAGGTGAACATCGCCATGTCTTCAATTTTATCAAACTTTGGCGGGTTCTGAGGATGGACATCCACATCCTTCACAGTCACCGTCTGCAACAGAAGGGTCGGCGTGATCAGTAATAATTGTACAATCATTTTAACAGATTACATACTTCACCTGTTTGATATGTGAAGAGACATTCACTCAGGTAGCCTAGAGGTCAGAGAGGCCGGCCAGCAATCGGCAGGTCGCTGGTTCGATCCCCACTCCAAGAGGGAGCCGGGTGTGTGCTGGTAACTGGAAGGTATCTAAGGTTACTACCACTGCTGTTGTGCCCTTGAGCAAGGCACTTAACCCCTAACTGCTCCCAGGGCGCCAAATATGGCTGACCCTGTGCCCAGAACCCAGAGCTCTGTTCTCCCTTGGGGGTGTGCACGTGTGTCCTCTGGGAGGGGGTGTGTGCAGTGCGTGTGTGTTGTCTCGGGGGGGGTGTACATACCACATTCCTACAATTGATGAGAATTGATTGCATGGCCAAATAAATAGTCTTCTTCTTACACGTTTCACAATTAATATTTAAGTAGTTCACAATTCAAGATTCAAGATTCTTTATTTGTCACGTGCATACAAGTATACAGTGAAATGCAAATAACAATAATGTTACAGTAAAGCCAAATACCTATTTTCAAGATTTGGTAGTAGTTCTTCATAGGTGTATCATTATTCCTTTATATTGCATTTCTTTTGCAAGTGAGATCCAAATATGTTTTAATATAATCCCATGCTGTCCCTAGGTGTCCTTGTTGAGCAGCTGGAGGGGAAACAAGCTCCCGGTGTACTCACCTTCCCCTTTGCAGTTTCAGCGGTGACTTTGTCCCCATCTCTGCTGGAGATAGAAGCCTTGACGTATTCCTCTTCAACGTCCGGCACGAAGCACTCCTTCTTCATGTCGAAGGGCCGGGTCTGGGCCTCCAGCCGCTCCCTGTCTGACTTCCTCAGGAAGGAGGCTGCGCCCCCGAACACGGCCATCTGAGCGTCTCCCATGGTTCACGCTGTCTGGAGGGATGACATCAACTCAGTTACTCTTCTTTTTTCATTTTCGAATTTAAGGAAAATTAAGAGCTGGTTTTTAGGTTTTCAATTACATTATTTCCTCAGCATCGCTGAAATAACAGGACTATTTCCATGTTATTTGTTTGTTTGTTTGTTTTCTTTCCCCTTGTATTATTTTTAGGGCTTTCTGTCCACTCTCTCCAGTGATGCTAAGGTATTGTTTCCAAAGCAGTTTTAACCGAATTCACCAACTAAAAAAGAAGGTTAAATACAGAGTCAATAACACCCTGATATCACAATATATTTAAATGCTCTTACCTTATCAACCCCTACAGAGACAATAGGTGGTGTATTGGTCCTGTGGAAATAAAAACATAAACCCATAAGACACTCATCCCCTATTCACAGTTCCATGTCCAGACCCACGATATGCTTCATATTCAGAGTCAAAGCTGTCAAGTCCAAGTCATTGTCCATCCAGCCCTTTGTCTTACCTTGAGATAGAATGGTGACCTACTGGGGACCAGACCATGTGTCCTCTTTATAAACAAAGCCCCTCTGCCAAATATGGACATGCATCTCTGTGGCCAGGAATGTTATTGTGTCTGTGCTTGGTTGGGGTGCGAGGAGGGAGGGGGTTAATGAGTGGCGGAAAGCAATATAGAAATCAGCAGTTCTTATCAGTGATGGAGACTCTGACGACCATATTTGGTGATCCGTGGCGTGTTGTTAATAATCACTGAGATGCTCGAGAGGAGAGGAAGGATACGCCATCTTTAAATAGTTCAATAGTTTATGGAGGAATGTTTTTGGTCGTTCTCAAAGTGTACTCATAGACAGAAATGAATATTGTTCCTTTCACAGTGTCCAATGTTGCTGTAGAAATGTCCGTAGCACGTGTTCTATCCAGCTAGCTCATATTGTTGGGATTAATGGTGCCTTTGTCTCCTCAAATTCAAAACCTGATTCAAATTAAGGATGAAAGTCAGATTGTAGACTTTACTTTGCCAAGTGAAGGCAGTGGCTTTTATTCAAAAATAGATCAGTGTGTTCATCCCTGTCAAGCCAACTGAATAAGATTCTACACAGCACAGTAGCGACGCAAATATCTCAAGAAGATGATTCAGATTCTCCACATCTCTTACTACCACATGGATACTTACAGTATACAATTCTATATATACAAGCTACTGGTGTTGTTAAGAAACACAAAAGAAGGTATCGTGTTTCACTATGGGATATTCTAGAACAATATGCCGTGCAGGGTTCTCAATTACCCAGAAGGCTTAGGAGGAGTTAATGTGCGACATTGGTAACATATTGTATTTGGTCATCACAGGCTGGAGCATAAACAGCAATATCAGATGGCCAACAGACAGGTCTAAATAAAGAACCTTTAGACAGTGAGATTAAGCAGGCGGCAAGTGTCAACCAGCACAGACAGGCGTCTGTCACAGGTGACATGCTTTAGGTCCGACGAGGGGATCATTGTAATGACTGCTGTGGAGGGCTGGAGCGTGGACCAATGTGAGGCCAAGGTCACTGGCGGCCTGTTCTCCATGCCCACCCAGCAGCCAGTGAAAGCTCCTTGGTCCCTCCGCTCCAGTGCTGTTGACATGGCATTGTGTCTTCGAGGACAAAGATAACCCTGTGACATTCCTGCTGAGGACCTCTCACTGATGCAGGGAGACAGCTTGCGAGGGGCAGGGGGATTTCGCTGTCCTGTCGTAGAGTGTGTGTGGGACCAGGGGGGTTTCCCTAGACGTAAATACATGCTGGATGACAGGTATATGCTCAGAACCATCAATATGTTATGTTACATTAATTCCAACAGGTGTGGCGTCAATGCTGAGCTGGGCAGGGCCAAGTTTGTGGTGGTTTTTCATTAAATCATAATAATGACCTGGTGGGAATTCGGTCCATCATCGTTTGATGAAGTGTCAAGGAGCACAAAAAACTGTTTCTCCCAAAGTGATGAAAAGATCTCCCTGCTGTTGTACAAGTTATGTAAATCTGACTCGCTCATTGATTTGTATGTATTGTGTGATTGTATATCATTGAGTGTATTTTAATTCGTTTGCCTGCCATGATCATATTTTTTTTTTTATTTTTTTTTTTTTATCCTTTAATAATTTGTTTGCTTGCTGTATTCATATTTGAGTTATTAATCATCATCGACGATAATCCTGCAATCAAAAGTAAAATGAAAAGCTCGTAACTATTCTCAGCCTTTGAAAGGTCAATAGATAAAAGAGGAGTCAAGTGCTCCTGGGACTGTGGTAACAAGTGTGGAGATAATTTCCACCCTGATAGCTTCCTCGGGCCTGCAGCTGACAGCTGGCGTGAAGGTGGCAAATACCACTGCTGGCTAAGGACCCAGCGAAGCAGGGGAGGCTGGCGGAGGTAGAAATCGGAGGACGGGCTCATTGTAAACGCATGGAACGGAATGAGGAATTGTATCAAACACGCTGCGGCCGTCACATCGTGTTTGATGCAGTTCCTCATTCCGTTCCATTCATTACAGTGAGCCTGTCCTCCGATTTCTACCTCCACCAGCCTCCCCCGATGACCTAACACTGACCCATCACACCACACAAAGTCAAACCACCACTGATTAAACGCCGTGTTTAATGTATGAATCGAGAAATTCAAACCATTGGTTTCAAATGGGGCATAACCACAGTGTTTATACTCTTCATTGGCTGTTACTGAGTTGATTAAGAGAGTGGGATAGTATGGACAGTATGTATGTTACATTCACCGTCCCCATGTCCCTCACAAACTACACACATACTAGAACTGTTCCTCTCCCCTTCCATTGCCCCCCCCCAATCACCACCTCCACTTGAGCATTCTGTTCCTAAGTCTTGTTTGACACGGCTAAGAGCCCCCTGTCCAGACACCTTATAATTACCATGTGTACTCTGTGTCTAACTGGCTGCCATTTTAACTATGACACCAAGTAAAACAATAGCAGATTAACACTGCCTTCAACGCATTGGAACGTTAGACCCACTTAGGGCAAGTGATGCTTTTAGAAAGGGTGGGCATTTAAAGGTGATTTTTTGCAGGGATTTATTTAGTCATCCATTTTACTTTTCATTCCAATTAGGAAGTGCGAGCATGTCCCAGGGATACCTACAGTATAGTTAGCAGTGTTAGCATGTCCCAGGGATACCTACAGTATAGTTAGCAGTGTTAGCATGTCCCAGGGATACCTACAGTATAGTTAGCAGGGCTAGCATGTCCCAGGGATACCTACAGTATAGTTAGCAGGGCTAGCATGTCCCAGGGATACCTACAGTATAGTTAGCAGGGCTAGCATGTCCCAGGGATACCTACAGTATAGTTAGCAGTGCTAGCATGTCCCAGGGATACCTACAGTATAGTTAGCAGGGCTAGCATGTCCCAGCTACAGTATAGTTAGCAGGGCTAGCATGTCCCAGGGATACCTACAGTATAGTTAGCAGGGCTAGCATGTCCCAGGGATACCTACAGTATAGTTAGCAGGGCTAGCATGTCCCAGGGATACCTACAGTATAGTTAGCAGGGCTAGCATGTCCCAGGGATACCTACAGTATAGTTAGCAGGGCTAGCATGTCCCAGGGATACCTACAGTATAGTTAGCAGGGCTAGCATGTCCCAGGGATACCTACAGTATAGTTAGCAGGGCTAGCATGTCCCAGGGATACCTACAGTATAGTTAGCAGTGCTAGCATGTCCCAGGGATACCTACAGTATAGTTAGCAGGGCTAGCATGTCCCAGGGATACCTACAGTATAGTTAGCAGGGCTAGCATGTCCCAGGGATACCTACAGTATAGTTAGCAGTGCTAGCATGGCCCAGGGATACCTACAGTATAGTTAGCAGGGCTAGCATGTCCCAGCTACAGTATTTGACCACTGGGGGTTTGCAGGTGTCTGTAATGAAAGGAGTGACAGGTCTCATTCACACCCAACTAGTATCCTGTTCCTCTCTCCCTCCTCCTCCCACTGACTCCTACCACTGTAATCACCGGATCAGCGTCCAGCAGCAAGACAGGCTGAAGCCTGAAGGGACCCCGAGGACGGCGCCCCAGACAGCACTGAGACAGCCTCTAAGACACCAACAGGTAAGGACCCACCACCTTGAATTCTCAGCTCAGGCTGAACACTTTCAACTGAGGGCATTTTAGCATAGACTTGATGTGGACTCAATATGGACAAGGCGGAATGCTACAAAAATGTATTATGGTACCTAATCAAATGTGTTTTACAGTAATCAGAAAGAGTGTCAACCTTTACACACCATTAGGATAAGCGGAGGGTTGCAGAGGGAGTTGACATATCGCTATGTGCTCTATAATCATGGTCCCTGCAGCGGTCTTGAGCCGTCATACTGGAATTACCAGCAGGAAGAGGCAATATGGGTGTTGACTGTGTTTGGAGGGGATTTAATTTAACGACCATATTTGAAGAATGTTTCAATCAAATTTGTAATCACCCTCTGGTTTGCTGTAGGCTTAGGCCTACATAGTGCTGTACTTTCACCCCAAATCTCAAACATTTGGACCCCTTTTTAACAGTTGAGATGATGTTATATGGGGACAGTAGATGCCTTGCTGCGGTGCTGTGTTAAAGCCCCAGCCCTGTGGAGGAGTATCTGTGTTTGAGTGGCACAGGGACCCATGGAGACCAGCTGCCTGCAGCTACATGCCATAGTTTACAACCTGGCTATCAGCACTGGTTTATTGCGCGACCTTGACGCCCCGGCTCTTTAGCTTCCCTTAACTCTCTATTTCCAGAACAAGAGATTTGTTTTATCTCTCTCTATTTTAGCAGCAGTCATCACCTCGCATTTCAAACACTTAAACCCACCCGGCCCTCTTCACGAGCTGTTCCCCAGGGCTCTCCCCCCTACCCCACCTCCCCCGGCCCTCTTCACGAGCTGTTCCCCAGGGCTCTCCCCCCACCTCCCCCGGCCCTTGACCCCACCTCAGATAGCCTCGTCATCACCCCCCAACTCTCATAGCCAGGAATGCCGACACCCTTGGTGGTTACCGCCTCATTAAGACCATTGAGTTGATTTAGCTCATATGAATACATTAGTTTAGAGTTTTAGCCTTTTACTGAAAAATGGAAAATAAGAAATCAGCCCACAACAAATGTACAGAATTAACTATTTGCATCAGCATTTGAAACATGTGTTTAATACCTATATAATAATTATTGATGGGTGACGATGAATTGACATTAGAACCACCTCACTGACCAATGATGGACCATTCATTCATAACAGTGCTGAGAAACAAGGGAGGAGACAGAACTGAGACTGCTTGAGGAGGTTTATTTCAAACGATCACAGGAGGTGAACAGTGATAGTTGAGGGGATTCTACAGGACTGCACACAGCAGACAAAGGATTCAGACGGGTCCAACGCTTCACTCTTCACTCATTCCTCTCTGCAATGACATGGAATGTGGGGAAGAAAGGAGCAAAAAGAGAGGAGGCAGTGAGTGGCTGAGAGGAAGCCCACAGTGGTTAAACAGAGAAACAGCCAAAAGATGTCAGCGTGTGACAGGGACAGATGGAACACATCTTCAAGGTGTTTGAACTGACCTTGGAGCCCACGTCACGGCTCTTGGCACGCAGCTTGTTGACCTGAGACTCAGCGATGTCGGCTCTCTCCTCAGCCTCGTCCAGCTCATGCTGAATCTTGCGGGACTTTCCCAGGTGAGTGTTGGCCTGTTCCTCCTGTGACACAGAGACACAGACACAGTTACAGCTGAAGCTGAGAGACTCCAAGAGGTAGACAGTATCTCAGTATGGTCTCATGTCCACACGTACCGCCTCCTCTGTGGCTCTCTTGTAGGCTTTCACTTTCAGCTGCAGCTTATCCACCAGGTCCTGGAGACGGGCCATGTTCTTACGGTCCTCCTCCGTCTGTAAAAAATATTACCACAGGTTTTAACTCACCTATTATAAAGTTAGCTTTTGGTCAGTTTACAGCATATAAAAGAGACAGTCAGTGCCTATGTTGCCAAGGATACCTGGTAGGTAAGTTCCTTGATGCGGCGCTCATATTTACGCATGCCCTTCACAGACTCATTGGTTTTCTTCTGCTCTGATTCCACCTCCCCCTCCAGCTCCCTGACCTGGAAAAGGCACAGACAACAGTTACTTTTGGGAAATGGCCTTTCAGTATTTTTTCATGACATTTCATTGAAATGTAATCGAATTTAATTTAATTTAATTGACACTGACTTACCCTGGCCTCCAGTTTCTGCACCTGCTTCTTGCCCCCCTTCATGGCGATCTGTTCAGCCTCATCCAGGCGGTGCTGCAGGTCCTTGATGGTCTGCTCCATGTTCTTCTTCATACGCTCCAGGTGAGCACTGGTGTCCTGCTCCTTCTTCAGCTCCTCTGCCATCATGGCTGCGTCAGTAATGGCCTTCTTGGCCTTCTCCTCAGCATTTCTGCACTCCTGTACCGCCTCCTCCACCTACAATCAAATCAAATCAAATGTTTCACGTACATCGCATACAGCCGTAATTGATATAGTGAAATGCTTTGAGATTTTGCTCCTCAATCAACAACAGTCATCAACAATCAACAAATCGACAATACAATATAATCTAGTAATAATAAATTCTGACCTCAGTCAGAAGCTGGGATGTGTCACTCTCAAGCTTCTTCTTCTGGTTCAGCAGGCTGGTGTTCTATTCAGAGATGTTAAGAGGTGTTATTAACAGGCTGGTGTTCTATTCAGAGATGTTAAGATGTGTTATTAACAGGCTGGTGTTCTATTCAGAGATGTTAAGATGTGTTATTAACAGTGTAAAGCAACAGCAAAATGGATACATGTCATTTTCAGTGTCTGTGCCTTACCTGAGAGAGCAGCAGCTGCACCCTCTCATTGACGTCTAGCAGCTCCTGCTCAGCAAGCTTGCGTCCTCTCTCAGTCTGCTCAAGCATGGTTCTCAGCTCCTCCAGCTCTGCCTGCATCAGGTTGTTGCGTCTCTCAACAATGGCAATGTTCTCCTTCAGATCATCATTGGAACGCAGAGAGTCATCCAGCTGGATTTGAGCATCCTATGAAACAAGACGTTAACCAGTTAGATTTGTTTTAGACAAAAATCTTTGTGTACCGTAATAGAGATTATTTATATTTTTCACTTATACACCTCAGGAAATTGCTCTACTTATTTACCTTCAGATGAGCATGAACAGACTTCAGTTGCTTCTGGGCCTCCGCTGCCTGTCTGTTGGACTGGCTGAGCTGGATCTCCATCTCATTGAGGTCTCCCTCCATCTTCTTCTTCAGCCTGAGGGCCTCATTCCTGCTTCTAGTCTCAGCCTCCAGGGAGCTCTGCAGGGTATCAATGTTCCTCTGCATGTTCCTCTTGCACTGCTCCATCTCCTCGTCCTTCTCAGCCAGCTTGTGTTCAATGTCAGCCTTTATCTGGCTGAACTCAAGCTGGGCTCTGAGGAGCCTTCCTTCCTCATGCTCCAGGGAGGCCTAGAGCATTAAAAGATGCTGCTGTGAATCCACACATCTATACCAAGGGAGGTCAAGGCAGAAATCAGAGGACCAGCCTCCCCTGATCTATACAGAGGGTTTGATACTGTACTCCTACCTCCGCCTCCTCTAGAGCAGCCTGGATCTCTGCTTTCTCCTGCTCCATCTGTTTACGGATCTTCTCCAGCTCATGGATGGTCTTAACTCCCTCGCCAAGCTGTTCAGTCAGATCAGCGATCTCCTCTGAGAAACATAGTAGAATGAAGGAATATGAACATACAGTATATCCACATTGGCCACTTATGCAGTATGAATATACTCTCCAATGTTTTATTCTCTCTCTTGTTTTTGGCAGGTACAGGTACAGTTTATACCTGTCTGGAAACTCACCTTGGAGGTTCTTGTTCTCCCTCTTCAAGGTCTCCAGATGATCCAGAGACTCCTCGTAGGAGTTCTTCAGCTTGAAGAGCTCCGTGCTCAGAGACCTGGCCTCCTTCTGGGAGCTCTCCAGCTCACACTGAGACTCCTCAAACTTCTGCTTCCACTCAGACAGGACCTAGATTAAACCATTTGAATACATGTTATTTGAAACGAGCTTGTGACTCTTCATAAGGTTTTTAGTGAAATATCTTTGTCTTCAGAGAGACCTGTGGTTTGGGAAAACGGATTATATACTTTGTCAAAGTTTCTTTGCTTCTTGTCCAGAGCAGCAGCAACAGCATTAGACCTCTCCACGTCCACCATGAGATCTTCAATCTCATTCTGCAGTCTGTGTTTGGTCTTCTCCAGGGAGGAACACTTAGCATTCACTGTCTCCACAGCCTCCTCAGCATCCTGCAAGCGCTGAGCCAGCTTCTTCCTGGATGAATGAGGCACATACAGGAGAATGATGTAGTGTTTTTGCTATGTTATGATTCATTATTGAAACCATGACATATTCTTACTGCTAATGGCTGCATGGTCAGCTATCAGACAAACTTTTTGTTCGTCTTACATTTTAGTAGAAACATAATACAAACAAAAAGCTTATCTGCTAGAAGAGAAACTCTCTCTTTGAAGAAGAAGATTTTTCATGTTTTCAATGTCAGAGTTAAACATAAACATGATTGAATATAAACATGGTTGTCTGTATTTCTTACTTGGCCTCCTCCAGCTCCTCAGTCCTCTGGATGGCGTCAGTTTCATACTTGGTTCTCCACGTAGCCACCTCAGCGTTAGCCTTGGACATGCCGCGCTGCAGCTCAGCCTTGGCCTCCTGCTCCTCCTCATACTGCTCCCTCAGCAGGTCAGAGTCATGGCGGGCAGACTGCACTGCATGGGCTAGTGCATTCTTAGCCTGGGAGGGACGAGGACAGAAGGCTTTGTTTTCTTGGGGATGGGATTATGATCATGATGGATGAGTTAATAACCTTAGCTGTATATTACCTTGACTTCCTCCTCCAGCTGTCTCTTCAGATCCTCCAGCTGTTGGCTGGAGGAATTCTTCCCCCTGGTCAGCTGAGAGATCAGAGATTCCTTTTCCTCCAACTGACGAGAAAACTCAACTAAAAGCAAGTGTAGGAAAAAACGTTAGTCTTTTAGACATTAATCTCATCTATTGCATTATCGGAAGGCTACATTGATTCTACTCTACCGTTCTCAGCTTGAAGCTTGGCTTTCTGAGTTGACATGTCATGGAGGGATCTTTGGAATTCATCAGATTTGTTCCTGTATTCATTAGCTTGATCCTCTAGAGTTCTGCTCACCTTCTCCAAGTTAGTCTTAACAATAAAAAACAAATATTTTCAGTTTATTTCTCAAATGCCAGATAGTGGCTTGCACATACAGATCATGTTAAGATCATGAAATGATGTGAAAATAGATATTAATTGTTAACCTTTGATTTAACAAGGTGCTCCATGTTGGAGACCACATCGTCCAGCTCCAGCCTGAGCTCACTCTTCTCCTTCTCCAGCTTCTGCTTGACTCTCTGCAGGTTGTCTATCTGCTCCCCCAGGTCAACCACACTGTCAGCTTGTTTCTTCCTGAGTGTGGCAGCGGTGGCCTCGTGCTGCAGAGTGGCCTCTTCAAGGTCTCTGCGGAGTTTCAGGAACTCAGCTTCCCTCTTCTTGTTCATCTCAATCTGGACAGAGGTCGCTCCCCCAGCCTCCTCCAGCCTCTCACTGATCTCCTCCAGCTCTCTGGCCAAGTCCGCTCTCTGCTTCTCCACCTTGGCTCTGGCTGCTCTCTCTGCCTCCAGCTCCTCTTCCAGCTCCTCCACACGAGCCTAGCACCAGAGAGAACAG
This sequence comes from Argentina silus, assembly GCF_951799395.1. Taxonomy (NCBI): domain Eukaryota; kingdom Metazoa; phylum Chordata; class Actinopteri; order Argentiniformes; family Argentinidae; genus Argentina; species Argentina silus. Next base: position 2,095,785 of record NC_139676.1, on the reverse strand, counting down.
TGTCATCATAGGAGAACGTATAGAAACAAATGTAGAGTTGGAATAAAGTGTACTGTGTAGTAAGTAACCTGCAGCTCCTTCAACTTCTTTTGGAGTTGAAGGATTGCCGCCTGTTCATCCTCAATCTTACCGCTCAGCTGACTGATTTCAAAGTCCTTCCTGTGGAAAATATTTTGTTTCATCAGTGGAATTGTTAATTAATTCCTAAACTGAACCCAGTGGTTAATACGTAATTATTTGCATATGTATTGATATTGTAATACCAGTAATACAACAGTAGTGTTATTTGTTTTGGTATAATCATACTTTTTAAGATGCTCCTCTAACTGCTGCTTGTCATTCTCCAGGTCCATTAGGCTCTCCTGGGTCAACTTCAGGTCTCCCTCCAGCTTCCGCTTGGCTCTCTCAAGGTCCATTCGAACCTTCTTCTCTTGTTCCAGAGAGCCTTCAAGCTGCAGTGGGTTATAGGAGAACAGAATGGTTATTTGTCTGTATCTTATGTATCGTATAAACATGTAATCTAATCTCTATGTAGGACCTTACGTCATCAACTTGCTGCTCCAGCTTGGCCTTGGCCTTGGTCAGAGTGTTGACTTTGTCTTCTTCACTCTGCAGGTCATCCAGTGTTTGCTGATGAGCTTCCTGTAAGGCTTTCTTCTCCTTGGTCAGCCTGGCAATGATTTCGTCCAGAGCTGCCATCTCCTCAGTCATGTTTTTCACCTGTAAACAGACAGGGACAGTTGAGAACATGACTGCATTGATAATAATGTATTTCAGTTGAAACGTTCTGAATACAGGTGAATATGTACCTTGTTCTCAGTGGCATGCTTCTCCTTCTCCACTTTAGCCAGAGTGAGCTCCAGATCATCAATGTCCTTCTTTAGCTCAGAGCACTCATCCTCCAGCTTCCTCTTCTTAGCAGTCAGCTCAGCATTCAGCTCCTCCTCATCCTCCAGCCTCTCAGTCAGCTCTTTGGCTTTGGCTTCCATCTGGATCTTGTTCTTGATCAGCCCCTCACACCTCTCCTCAGCGTCACCAAGGTTATCTTGCTCCTGCCATTTTGTAAATGTAAAACAGAAAGATGAGATAGTACGCCTTGTAATTATCCCTGTCTAAAGCATAAGAAGTCAGCTATTGTCCGTGGACTGAAAACTTGATATTTCGTACAGTATATGGTAGACGTACACAACATGAGGTTTAGAAATGTCATGATGCAGTAATCAAAGTTCTTTCAAGCTCACCGCCTGGACTTGAAGCTGTAGGTCATTCTTCTCTTGAAGAAGAGAGACCATTTTCTCCTCTAGTTCCTTCCTGCGAGCTTCAGACTTGGCATACGCCTCTTTAAGCTTGAGGAATTCTTCCTTCATGATGGCCATCTCCTTCTCATTCTCAGCAGATTTCAGCAGAGGCTTGATCTTGAAGAACAGCTTCATCCAGGGCCAATTCTTGACCCCCATGAAAGCACGAATGTTCCATTGGATTGCAATTAATGAATCCCTTGAAGAAAATAATCAGCAACTTTAACATATGTATATATACATTTTTACATTTACATTAAAGTCATTTAGCAGCCGCTTTTATCGAAAGCGACTTACAATAAGTACATTTGTCTCGTGAATCAACTAGTCATCGTCAGTAAAACCTTTGACAAGTGCCATTGTCAGTCACAGTAGAGTAAGGAAGAAAACTGCAGTGGCATATATATTCATATCAATATATATTAATATACTAATCAAAACCTGGAATTAATCCATGTGGAATATTTCTTTGAATAAATGTATATGAATAAACTGTACATTTATTCCAGGTGTATTTTCTCTTGTGCATACAGTAACCAACAACACTACCTGCGCCCCACCATCTTCTGGTATTCCATTCTGGACAGAAGACCGCGGGCCCTGGCCTGGATACCAGCGATGATCTTGGACAGACGCTCATCTCTCATCTCCTCCAGCTGACCCAGGAGGCCAGCCTTGAAGAACACCTGGCAACAACACGGCGTTGGAGTGACGTCCCTCCTGTCTATTACACACATTTCTGGTTTTAGGTTAAACTAGTTTATCTCACCTTCGTGTGTCCAAACCTATACTGATTGTGATCAATGTCCAAAGAACCCAGGAGTTTCTCAGCTCCTTTCCTGCTGTCGATGAACTGTCCCTCTGGGTTGGCAGCAGGATTCAATATGCGGTACCTGTCATTAGAAAACTAGTTAATGCTGTTTAAATGATGGATTCCATTATGTAAAAACAAGCATGACAATGGGCTACCTCTGTCTGAAGTCTCCGTACAGGATCCTGTTGGGGAAGCCCTTCCTGCAGATCCTGATGCCTTCCAGCACACCGTTACAGCGCAGCTGGTGCATGACCAGAGGGTTCTCCATGGCCCCAGGATTCTTGGTCTCGTTGGGGATGATGCAGCGCACAAAGTGGGGGTGGGTGGACCTCAGGTTGGTCATCAGCTTGTTCAGGTTCTCCTGTGTGACAGTAAATATATAATTATAGAACTGGTCATCCTGAATGGCATGAATGGAAGCGTGCAAGACCTTCCTGTACATTCTCAACCCTGAACACTACAAGCCTCTCCTTAGAGTACGTCATCTTAGCCATGTCTCTGATATATATTTTATAAACAGACCTGTAGCTCCAAACCCCCAATCCAGCCAGAGAGCTGGTGGTCCTCTATGGCTCAGTTGGTAGAGCATGGTGTTAACAACGCTAAGGTTGTGGGTTTGATTCCCACTGGGACCATATATACTGAAAAATGTATGCACTCACTGCAATGTCAGTCACTTTGGATAAAAGCTTCAGCTAAATAGCATATTATATTATATTAGAGCTGTTATACATGGTTTCTCCATGGAAGGCAAAGACACAGTCAATGCATTTTACTGTCACGGTTCATCTCCTCTGTGATCCTTATCTCTATAAAACAGTGCTAGGGAAAAGACAAACACACCCTGTGAAGTGCTGACACAGTCTGGAAGGAGGCTCCCTTCCTCTTCTTCTCCTTCTTCCCGTCTCCAACTGAAAGAGAACGCAATTAGCTACACACCATGACATCACAGACTCATTCAGACACCCACTGAGTGTTTTACTCTCAGTGAAGATCTCTCATATTATCCAGGTATATCTTAACTCCGGTGGAGGCTGGGGGAGGATGGGCTCATTGTAATGCATGATATCATTCCTCATTCCGTGCATTACAATGAGCCCATTCTCCGATTTCTACCTCCACCAGCCTCCACTGCTTAACTCTCATAAGGAGTGAGAAGGACCACGTCGACTGTACCTGAGTCTGCCCCAGCATAGTGGGCAAACAGGATCGCCAGTAGCTTCAGTGAGGACTTCTGGAAGAGTCCCACCACAGTCTCATTCAGAGGGTCCTTGTTCTTCACCAGCCAATTGTAGATGTTGTAGTCCACAGTGCCAGCATAGTGAACCAGGGCATAATGGGCCTCTGGTTTCCCCTTGATAAGCCTGGGCTTCTGGAAGTTGTTAGATTTTCCAAGATGGTTGTCATACAGCTTGGCTTTAAAGGTAGCATCACTGGCCTTGGGGAACATGCACTCCTCTTCAAGGATGGACATGATACCCATGGGCTGAAGGGGAGGGAAATAGCACTTACTTTAAAAATGTATTATGTTTTCAGGAGTATAAATTCACATAAATTATGTTATTGATGTATGTATGATAATTTCCACTCCTCTCACCTTTTCAATGAGATCAATGCAAGCCTGCAAGTCCATGCCAAAGTCAATGAACGTCCATTCAATGCCCTCTTTCTTGTACTCCTCTTGCTCCAGCACAAACATGTGGTGGTTGAAAAACTGTTGCAGCTTTTCGTTGGTGAAGTTGATGCACAGTTGTTCAAATGTGTTGTACTGTAATTATAGAAAACATATGGGTTAGGTTTCAATCATAAAGGTTGCACTTCATATCTTATCAATAAGGCTGACAGTGATGTTTAAGGACTCTGAGGAAAATGTCCTCTCTCGAAACTCACATCAAAGATCTCAAACCCAGCGATGTCCAGAACACCAATGAAGTACTGGCGCGGCTGCTTGGTCTCCAGCGATTGGTTGATTCTCACCACCATCCACAGGAACATCTTCTCATACACAGCTTTGGCCAGGGCTCCTCTGGCGTAGATCACCTGAGGCACAGGACACAACATCCAGTCCCCTCACAGTACAACACAAGGTCCTGCTATGAAGTAGCCTTCCACTCACCTGGTCCACAGTCTGCCCCTTGGTGACCCACTCATTCCCTACTTTGACCCTGGGGTGACAGAGACTCTTGATGAGGTCCGCAGAGTTCAGGCACATCAGGTATGCTGCTTTGTCAGCAACTGAGGAAAGGATTCAAGTACACTTTGCAATGAGATTAACACTTTACCCACTGAGTCACAGGACTAGCTGGTGTTTACCCCCAGTGCTTTTGATCCAGCCCATACCTTCAGTGGCCTACAGGCGTGAGGAGCTGACGCCACTGAGGGTAAGATTCATCTGAGGAAATTGATATTCTGAGGAAATTGATATTAATTGAATATTCATCTGATATTGACATAAAGACATTCTTCTAGTCTTTAAGTAACTTCAAGATGTATTTTAGCCCAAACTGAGATGTTTAGTTCTTGTGTGTGTGAATCTCACCCTCAGTGCCGTCGGCCTCCGCCTGCTCCTCCCGCTGCTTCTGCTTGAACCTCATGTTGCCGTAGTGCATGATGGCTCCAGTCAGCTTGTACACAGAGTTCTTCTCCTCTTGGGTGAAGCCCAGCACATCAAAAGCACTCTGAAGATGGAGGAGGAGATACTCAGTGATGGGAGTAGGAAATCAGTATTAAGATATTTGGCAACAATCAAGATGTCTCTAACCTACACTGTAATTACTTACATTTACATTTACATTTATTGCATTTAGCAGACGCCTTTATCCAAAGCGACTTACAACAAATACATTTGTTTAAGTAAGTGAATCATCTATCCATCAGTCATCATAGGCAGTCACAATGCTAGAAGAAGGAATTCTTTTAATATTATTATTATTATTTTTATTTTTTTAACAGTGATTACTTCACTGTGATTACTTCACTGTAATTACTTAACTGTGATTACTCACTGTGATTACTTAACTGTGATTACTTAACTGTGATTACTCACTGTGATTACTTAACTGTGATTACTTAACTGTGATTACTCACTGTGATTACTTAACTGTGATTACTTAACTGTGATTACTCACTGTGATTACTTAACTGTGATTACTCACTGTGATTACTTAACTGTGATTACTTAACTGTGATTACTCACTGTGATTACTTAACTGTGATTACTTAACTGTGATTACTCACTGTGATTACTTAACTGTGATTACTCACTGTGATTACTTAACTGTGATTACTTAACTGTGATTACTCACTGTGATTACTTAACTGTGATTACTCACTGTGATTACTCACTGTGATTACTTCATGTGATTACGGGTGAATATGGTGAAGTGAATACGACACTCACATCTGTTGCCATGAGTTCGTCAGCGTCGCTGATGGAGGCCACGGTGGTCTCCCCCTGGGAGATGAAGGCGTAGTCATAGGGGTTGTTGGTCACCAGCAGCATCTCTGCAGTTCAGTAGAGAGACATAGAGACACAGGTGGACATTCACTTACATTATTATAATATCAGGGGAGGCTGGTGGAGGTAGACATCGGAGGACGGGCTAATGCGTGGAACAGAATGAGGAATGGTATCAAACACGTGTCCTTGCAGAACAATGAGCCCGTCCTCCGATTTCTACCTCCACCAGCCTCCCCTCCATACTATGCAAATACCAATGTATGCACCATTGTAGTTGTGTCCCTGTACTGACCCAAAAGCTCAGGTTTCTTGTTTGACAAGATCTGGTAGAAGATGTGGTAGTCTCTCTCATTCTTGAGCTGAAATATTACACGAGACTTCTCCAGCAGGTCTGGAAAGAATCAGATTCAGGAGAGTAGCTAGATTAGCATTAGCCGTTAGCAACATTCGGTCTTCTCTCGGCTCTTAAATCTGTTCTATTAATGTTCTTACATGTCTCAATATCAGCAGAGGCCAGCTTTCCTCGAGTGTCAAAGTGAATCCGGATGAATTTACCCTAAAAAGAAAAATACATATGTTTGTTGTTTGTTTTCTGGTGAGCCATGAACACAAAATGTCATTAAATCTCGTTATCTAACAGACTTACGAATCTAGAGGAGTTGTCATTCCTGATGGTCTTGGCGTTACCAAAGGCCTCCAGCGCTGGGTTAGCCTGGATGATTTGATCCTCCAGGGTACCCTGAGAATGTCACAGATACTCATGTTAGCAGTTTGAAGGGACTAGAGTAGAGTAGACATAGTGTTTCTGTTACTATGTCTGCAGAAACGAGTACAGCACCAACATCTGCATGCTGAAGCTGTAACTGGTAGAAGACCTTGTGGGCTGCAGCATCTTTCTTCCCGCCACTGGCAGCAGCGATGCTGGCGAAGTACTGGATCACTCTCTTGGTGTTCACAGTCTTCCCTGCACCAGATTCTCCACTGGAGACAAACAGAAACCTCTCTTTAGAAGACGCCATTTGTCATGTTCTCTGGCGTAACATGTTAGAGCATGAGTATGTGAAGTTGTTGATAGTTGAGTAGAATAAAACTACTGTACATACGTGATCAGAATAGACTGGTTCTCACGGTCTATGAAAAAATACATAATGCAATATTATATATATATATATATATTATACCAACATCAGAATTCAGTATCACAATCGTTAATAGAATCCATGAGTGTTTACCTGCCAGCATGTACTGGTAGGCGTTGTCAGAGATGGTGAAGATGTGGGGAGGAGCTTCACTCCTCTTCTTCCCTCTGTAGGCAACAACCACCTGCTGGTCGTACACGGGCAGCCACTTGTAGGGGTTGATAGTCACGCAGAACAGCCCTGAGTAGGTCTGTGGAACATAAACATTGTTCTAGAATACTATTTGAATTGGAAAGCTGGAACCATAACAATACTACAGCAAGGGATTCATATAGATGAAAGATGTCAACTTAACTCAACTTAACTGCCAAAGAATCCCGGAAACCTCACCACCTAGAGTGGCAAGTGTTCTATGTGGTGTTTACCTAGCAACAATACTTTGATTGGCTACAAAATGATTATAATTTATGCATTTTTTGTTGAATAAAGTTACCCGTGGCACTCTAGAATGTTGACCATTTGGGCGACTATTCACCCTCGGCACTGAATGAGTTAACAGTATTGAAAGGTTAGAACGGACGGTAAACTGTTAGGGTCTCACGTAGATCATCCATGCTGCGTAACGCTCTTTGAGGTTGAACAGCACAGCGGGCTCATGCAGGAAGGTGAGCATGGCCATGTCCTCGATCTTGTCAAACTTGGGAGGATTCTGTTGCAGAATCTGCGAGGCGTTGATGGTCAGAGTCTAGTAGAAATCAGAGAGGATAGAAATGAAGTTGTTAGTCAACCCCTTTAATCTGCATCCCGTCCTCAACCGCTGTCTTGGAGAATCAGGGCATTTTAGACATGTTCATCCTGAGAGCAACATGATCCTGGAAATGTTTTGTTATTTAACAAATTTACATATTTTCTTGTATTTATTTATTTTGTTTATTATATCTTAACTATAAATGGTACAATTTCTCAACAAGCATTTCTATTTTTCTATTTTATTCAAATACAGATGAATTAAACATTTAACAGTTTAACCTACCATGAAACAAAGTAAAAAGACAACAAACCACCCCTCCATCCTCAAATAAACAACAAAAATCTATACAAAAACCTTATTGACATATTTCCAAAGATGTATGTTATTTGTGCTGTTCTATTTGGGGTCGTTATCCAAACAAAGTGACCCTTTTACACTCCTGCCAACACGTCAAAGAATGGCCACATGATTGAGATGCCTGTTTCACCATCCTGTAACTCAACCTACTGTAGCCTCCATGGGCTAGTTTCCCAGACACAGATTAATTCTAATCCTAGATTCGTCAGCAATGGAGATTTTCTATTGAAAATGTGACTTCGTCAGGACGAGGCCTAATCTGTGTCCAGGAAACCGTCCCATTCCAAAGAATGTTGGAGTGTTTCTGCGCCACGGTGAACTTGGCGGCGCCACTATGTAAACATTAAATTTTTTAACTGTCATTTAGTCCAGGACTAGTCTTAATCTGTGACACAGCATTATAACATGCAGTAAACACTTCAACACAAAGACAAACAGCAGCTTTTTACACAGAGATAAACAACATGTGTCTTTCCTCAGTGGCCGCAACACTGACCTTCCCATTCTGGGTGTCCACAGTGACGTTTTCTCCGTCCCGCCTGGTGACGGACGCCTTGACGAACTCCTCCACCGGGTCCGGCACGAAGCACTCCTTCTTCATGTCGAAGGGCCGGGTCTGGGCCTCCAGACGCTCCCTGTCTGACTTCCTCAGGAAGGGAGCGGCCGCCCCGAACACTGCCATCTGAGCATCTCCCATGGTGGCACCGCAGGACGAGACCTTAGGAAAGAGGACGAGACGCCATATTACATTCAGTCCTCTAATGTATATCATTCAACATTTCATATGTCAACATGTTGTCCATAGAGCCCTATCTCATTACATTACTAATAGTTTGTCCGAAGCGTCATAGTACATACAAGTAATTATTTGCAGCTGGATGCAGGCTTCAGTGCACAGTATGTATCACACCTGGAGAGAGAGACACACAGGTAAGTAGTAGCATCAACACAGACACAGGTGATGCAGCTGAAGACACACACACACATTAGTAGAACTTACACTAGCGGTCGGGTCAACAGCGTCTGAGGTGAGAGACGAAGGTCAGGTCAAGAGCGTCTGAGGTGCTGTGTTGGGCTCTGCTGCATCACTACCAAAACAGAGATCAGATATATAACCCCACTGGCCTGCCCTAAAAGGCCAAGGACTTATTAGCCCTGTGACACCCCAATCCCCCCCCCCCCTCACTCACACAGACACACACACACTCACACTCACTCACTCAAACACACAGACACACACACTCACACAGACACACGCACACACACTCACACAGACACTATTGTAAACACTGACAGCACCTCTGACTCCTGACTGACAGCCAGGCTAGGCTGTAACCATTGTTGTCTCCCTTGGCTCTCACTCTATCTGAGCTCCATCGTGACTGTCGGGAACGCCGGCCAGGAATCTCAGATTGCTTTTCCGTGACTCACTCCGCCCCTAATGAACACATCCCGTCTCTCTCAAACATGCCAAGCTCTGTGTTATCTCTGTCTTATCTGTGTTCACATAGCAGGATTTCATGTGGTTCATCAGTGGTTGGCAGCATTAGGCATTGGTTGATCCCTCTCTTATGGTACGTGTATCTCTCTATCTCTCTTCCACAGACCCCATCTCTCCTTCCCTCCACCCCTCCATCTCTCCTTCCCTCCATCCCTCCACCCCTCCATCTCTCCTTCCCTCCACCCCTCCATCTCTCCTTCCCTCCATCCCTCCACCCCTCCATCTCTCCATCCCTCCACCCCTCCATCCAACCATCTGTTCTGCCTCTAGAGTTCTAGAAACACAAGGTCACATTCAATCACCTATGGTCGCTCCAGCATATTTTAGCGTTGAATAGTGTCTCTGTTCTTATCTTGTCATGACTCCAGATTATTAATAGCTATGAATCCGGCACATTCCAGTTTATCTGTCAAAAGGCTTGATAGGAAATCCCATGTTGCCTGCCCTCTCCTAATGGTAGCTGAGGTACGTGGCTGAGCAATTACCTCAAATTAGCACAGGGCTCGTAATGACATGCTTAGCACCCCAGGCATCACCTCTTCATGCACCATGCACCATGCACCATGCGACCTGTCAGCAGCATGCATATCACAGTCTCTGATGGCTCGCTGTACGTATGCACCCGGGGAGGCTGGTGGAGGTAGGAATCGGAGGACGGGCTCATTGTAATGCATGGAACGGTATGAGGAATGGTATGAAACACATGTGCCTCCCTTGGTATGTACTCTGCTATAAGGCTGCTACATAGTTTTCATAAGGATAAGGAGGAATAGTCATCCAAAAACATGATAATGTCAAATTCTGCTATCTATTAAATTCTATGGATTTGTAGAATTAATATTGAGTGTAATATGTTGATATATTTACAGTATATGGATATTTGTATCTCAATACAATAAGTGGTTAACTGTCAACATCTGTTGCCATGAACTTCAGGTCTGTTTATCCGGGTGCCTTTCGTCCAGTAATCCCTGCTGTTGGAGGGCAGTTGCTGTGTGTACCCTGCCAGACTAAGCCTGGTTGCTGTGTGTACCCTGCCAGACTAAGCCTGGGCAGTGGAAACAAACAGGCGGCCAGTTTGCTACATTCCTGTCATCGCTTTTATCTACCTTTGAAGTTAATTATAGGGTTTCATTTTCATCCTCAAGTGACCATACAGGGCACAGTGAATGTGTCAAAGAGAGGCCTTTTGGTGGGAGTGTTCTCCCTAGCCGCTGAGTGCTGTGTGATGTCATGCAAGGCTTCTGAGGTTGTTGACAGCTCTCATGATGTCAGCTTGGCTATTGGTCCAGAGATGCTGGTCATTACCGTCTTCAGCCTGTCACTGACTGACAGTGTCCCTGATACAGCCTCCAGACTGTCAGTGACAGGCTGAAGACAGTAATAATGGTCTTTAAGGGTTTCACCCTTCACCCTTCATAATGGCCGTAGAGAGAACACTGTTCCCCAGCGTTCTGTATTCCTGTTGGAATAACATGACACATGCGTCTGCGTCGGGGGAGGCTGGTGGAGGTAGAAATCGGAGGACAGGCTCATTGTAAAGCATGAAATGGAACGGTATCAAACACACGCGTACCATTGCTCATTCCATTCCATGCATTACAATGAGCCCGTCCTCCGATTTCTACGCCCACCAGCCTCCCCTGGTCTGTGTCCTCTGTCCTCGTCCCCGTCCCCGTCCCCCGAGCCTCTGGGCTGTTTCCAGCTCATGAGCAGGATTGACCAGAGTGGTCCACAGCAGAGCAGCTGTTTCTGTGGTCAACCAGAGCTTTACTGGCAGATTAGAGGGGGTTCCACAGATGACTGATCCACTGGCAACAACCACATTGGCCTGTATCTGATCACCCCTGAGGAGAGGACAACTGGGTGACCAGCAGACTCTGATTAGGGTTTAATTATGGTGATAAGCTCATTCATAGCCTGCTGATGAACTCCTCTGGGTGTCCAGATATCAGCCTAATCTGATCAGGCCTCATCACATGGAGGCTAATGATTCCCCCTTGTGATGTCACCACGTTGAAATAAACACACTGGACACACCATGCCCTTGAGGAGACGTGTGTGTGTGTGTGTGTGTGTGTGTGTCTGTGTCTGTGTCTGTGTCTGTGTCTGTGTCTGTGTCTGTGTTTGTGTCTCTAAGTCTCTTTCCTCCCTCATGTTTACACGACACTGTGCTGTACCTAGAACAGTCCAGCGTATACGATACAGCTGGAGGAGGTGTGTGGGTGTGTGGGTTTCTCCTTCCTCCCTATACACCACAACATAGAACAGTCCAGCATAAAGGGGAAGACAACCATGAGGGGAGGAACAGCCATAGCCATGCTGTAGACAGACAGTAGCTTGGCATACAGAGAGATCAGGGGAGGCTGATGGAGGTAGAAATCGGAGGACAGAGCTCATTGTAACGCATGGAACGGAATGAGGAATGGTGTCAAACACACATGTTTGATACCATTCCTTACTCCGTTCCATGAATTACAATGAGCTCCGTCCACCAGCCTCCCCTGCTAGCCCAGGACCAAGAGGATTTATTTCATCATGTATGAGGTTTATTTCATCATCTGGGTGTAAGCCACGTCAATCCCATGTCTCTGAGGTGCAATGATATCTCTTTCCTAGGTCCACGTGTGACAGGATTCTCGACTTGGTGAGAGAAAGACTCATTTCTTTAGGGGGGGACCAACTCTACATGTAATGCAGTATGTTGGCCACACGGTGGCAGTAATGTAATGAATAAAGCCTCTGTAGGAGAGATGTCGTGTCAGCCCCCTGGGTTTGTTATCATTTCACCCATTGAACAGTGACAGACTGGGAATACAAAAGGACTGGACTTTCACCCAAACCCAGCCGGGGTTTTTGGCCCATATCTTTCTTTACCACTGGCCCGAGCCCCCAGATCGACAGGCCCACCAGGAATTCTCCCGGATGGCCCTTGAATAAAATGAAGGTGAGTGAATAACATGACTATCCTCTGGTAAATGTACTCTGCAGAGTGATTTGAGAATCAAGTACCATTCTTCTGCCTGTAGGTGGCAGCAGCGTTCTGTAACTGGGTTCATCTGGCTGGCCAACAGACTGGTGTATCTCTGAGGCCTGTTCTATTCTCATTGACCATTGGCCCATGGTTCATATGGTAACCGCCGCAAAAGTAAGCGGTACTTAGAAGAATCCTTCACCACGCCACGTACTGTATCCTCTCCTGTCTCCTCTACTGGGGTTAGGATGATAAACTCTAATCAGCTGTGCACAGGCACACACAGGCCCTGCCCAGAGGCACCCCCTAACCCTCTAGAGGAGTAGATCTGAAAGGATTGGATAGGCATAAGTAGTGGGGTCTAGTGGGCCTCTGGACTGGTCTGTCATAAGTGTTAGTCACAATGTTTAGCTTTTATATCAGCCGTTACTAAAAGACACATCAAAGAATCTGCTTTCATCACACTCACCCAGGCCTGCACTCACAGTGAGGTGCACAAATGATTCAGTAAAACTGGCCTGTATGTGTAGCAGTGGAATAAATGTACTGTTGTAATGGTGGGTAATGTGGAGATATCAGGGACAAGTCATGCAGTCATAACACATTCATGGGCCTGCAGAACATTTCTATTAGAGACAGGGGAGACACTTTTACTGGGTGAAACCAGGTCACACTTTATTTCAGTACACAGGACTCTGACATGCAGAGGTACCGTTTACAGGAGGGTCAGACAGGGCCAGTTGATACTGGTGGTGGGAGTGATGACAGAGAGAGAGATGGAGAGAGAGGGAGAGAGGGGAGAGAAACAGAGAGGGCGGGATCAGAGAGGAAGAGGGGAGATAGAGAGCAGAGAAGGAGAGGTAGAGAAATGGAGAGATGAAGCGGGAGAGAGAGAGAGAGCCATATAGGTAGAGAGAGAGAGAGTTGGTGGGGCGAGCCCACTAACTGACAGAGACAGACCTCCACACCCAACAGCTGAGTCTAAGAATGGAGGAGCAGCAATAGACGGGGGGGAGGGGATATGGCACAGAGGTTACTCCTATTAATACACACACACACACACACACACACACACACATGCTGCACATACACACACAACCACACACACACACACACACAACCACACACACACACACATACACATGCTGCACACACACACACACACACACAACCACACACACACTGCATATACACACACAACCGCGCACACACATGCACACTGCACATACACACACAACCACACACACACACACACACAACCACACATACACGTACACACACACACACATACACACTGCACATACACACACAATCATGCACGCACACACACACACACACACATGCATGCTGCACACACACACAATCAAGCACGGCACACACACACACACACACATTTTCATCTGACATTTATACAGTAGAGGGTAGCAGAACACAAAATACATTTGCACACAGAACTGTTGGACTACAAATCCAACTGTGGCCATTATACTTCACCCTGCTGATGAGCTGGTTCATTATAAACTATCATCATCATCATCATCAGTTCTGAACCAGCTGCTTACTCAGTCTCTAGGACAAACTCATTCTCCCCCATAATCACATTCACACACTAACTGCTGCTGTGTCATTCTCCTCCATGCATTTCCCTGACCTCTGAACTTTGTGATGGTAACATGACACCTGCAGTGGGCGGGGTGGCTGTGAGGGGGGGGGTACATCGAGTGCGAGAACATATGTCCCCCTGTGTTAGTCTCTGAGAGGGGGTGGAGGGAGTAGGGGGCTACTGGAGCAGAAAGGGGGGGCAGGAGAGAGAGAGAGAGAGAGAGAGAGGAGCTACAGAAAGAGAGAGGAGGGAAGGGGGGATTCTAACTGGAGGACAGTTGGACGGTACAGTATGCAGCACACAGCGCCAGGAGAGGGAGGCAGCCATTGTGGATGACCACATCGTCTTTGTTCGCCGTGAGGTAAGAGGAAGGCAGTGACCTCATCAACAACAGGAAGCAGGCACGCCACACGTGGACGAGGGGGAGAGTGGACGTCCAGCCAAGGTCAGACAAGGCGGTGGAGGAGTTAACAAACTCTACTACAGCTGGAAGGTACTGGAGCAGAACTGTGACAACGGTGACGCGTGGAGATGGGACCCGGCCACTGGGTTGAACACAGGAAGTAGACCTGTGGATCTGACGGCGTGAGAGAGACGTTCACTCCAGGGACCGTAGAAGTCTGTGGAATGTGAGCCTCCATCTGTCACTTTGTTCCAGGCGTGTCGTCCACACACGGGGGAGCTGAATGTCAAAGAGGATTACTCCTTCTTCATTGAGTTACACCAGGCCTTTGGATTCTGTCAATACCGCAAGACTTCCTGGTCCAGTGTCACACGGGCACAGTAACCCGACTGGAACTTCATTGGATCACTGGATCATCAAATGCAACAACGTGCTTAATCTCTGAGGTAGAAGTATCCAGAAGTGCACATTGTCCATTTTCCTCCAGTCCGGTTGTCTCATCTGAGTCCAGTTCTTTTCCTCGGGTCAGCTTGGGCCGGGTCGGTCTCCAGGATGTTCCTCAACTCGTTCCTGGTATTGGTGACGGACCTGGCAGCGAGGCTGCTGGGTAACTCCTCCTTCCGACGCCACTTCCACCTGCTGCTGTCGTGCCTGGTGGTGTTTGGCCCCGCCCTCAGCCTCTGGGTGTCTCAGTACAGCGTCTTCGCCAAGAGTTCCCACTTCCTGTACAGGTGAGGGATCTGACCACTTCCTCTACAGGTGAGGGATCTGACCACTTCCTGTACAGGTGAGGAGTCTGACCACTTCCTCTACAGGGGAGGCTATCACTTCCTGTACAGGGGTCTGGCGGATGACGGCCTCAACCATGATGATACAGAATGATCTTATTCTGCTGTTGAATTCAAAATGGGCCCCTATCCCTTACGCCCGGCTACTCCTATAGATCTGAGATGACTGGATAAATACTGTTTTCAAGTAAACAGTCCTTGTCTAAGCAGGAGTGTCCAGAGGAGCAGGGGCAGCATTTAGAAAGCAGCAGCTGGTTTCAGGGCCTTTACTCATCTATGTCCAGTCTGTTTTCATCTAAATACTCCAACATAATCAGCATCCTGTACCGCTGAGGGGTTATGTCCAACCATCCTCTCCTCTCTCCTCTCTCCTCTCTCCTCTCTTCTCTAATCTCTCTCTCTCTCTCTCCTCCAGGATATTCCTCCGCTCTGGCTGGGGCTGGACCTGTGTCTTCGTCGGCTCCTTCGTCTTCCTCCTCTCTTTCTCCGTGCGCCGATCCCTCGTTCTCTCCCTCCGCCACCTCTCCAGGCTGGCGGTGGCAGGCGGCCTGTGGGTCGGCTTCCGGAAGTTTATGGGCGTCCTGGCGAACGCCACGGGCAGCTGCTACGAGCCCCTGAGCTCCCCTCCGGACGACCAGCCCCTGCTGGTGCTCCGGGAGGGGACCACCAAGGAGGTGTGCCTGGGGAATGGGATGGTATGGAGGGGCTACGAGGTCTCGGAGGACACCTTCCTCCTGGTCCTCTGCTGCCTCCTGCTGGCGGAGGAGGTGGCGGTGTTCGGGCCCTACCTGGCCCTGGGGGGGCCCTCGGGGGCCCCGCTGCGCCTCCTCTTCCTGTTCTGCGTGCTCCTCCTGTTGCTCTGGGTGTTCCTGCTGCTCTGTCTCCTCGCCTACTTCCCGCAGTTCCCCACTCAGCTGCTAGGGGGCGCCCTGGGCTGTCTGAGCTGGCGGGGGCTGTACCAGGGCTGGTACCGCCTGGGGCCCACATGGTACTGCCCTGGCAGGCCCGGGGTGGGACTGCTCACCTCCAAAGCTGGAGCCAAAGACGGAGAAGCCTCCAACTAAACTGTCTCTCGTTTCAGATTCTCTCCTTCCTGTGTTCCTGGTTTCCTGTCTCTGGATGATGTCAAATGCTATCTGTCTTTCTCTTCATATTGTACTTCATAAGAATGGAAAGAAACATGAAACCGTCTGTGAGCTGGTCTATATGGTGAATTAGGGTATTCACTTAAACACATTATATAAAAATGGTTGGTGCTCTTAATGTTATGTTCTTTGTGCTTTTCCTCAAATAAGGCTGAATGGTACATGTACAGAATGGTGAATGTACAGTGTGTTTGCATAATGACCATTAATTAGTGGTGATGTTAATGCTATCATGTCTCCACATCAGACAATACACTGTGTCATAGTGAACTCAAATCATTTCAAGATGCTCTTCTTTTCAAATAAACTTTATTCCAAAAGTTCTTCGCACAAAACAGTTCTGCCCGATTTGGTCTTTGACCACCAGCACTGTTATATGATGCATGATGTGTGAAAATGACAAACAGAATCACATGGATTTCAACACCTCTGAAGTAAAGGTGGAGCTCAAGCTGTTTAATGGACATCAAACACAGACGGTTCATTTGTTGTCGTTCACAGGAACAAGCTTGTCCCCGAAACAGCGTGGATTAAAAAGACTTAGATCAACTAAATCACATCTGTGGGAGACACATTCAATTCTTCATTCCATCAACTTAAAGCCAACATTTCATGGAAGAATCCTCGGTTTCTGTGATACACGTCGAACTCACTACCAGAGGTTGGAGCATTTGGAAGAAAGGTAAAGTTATTGACGCTCATTGAAACATTCCTTCAACTAAATAAAAAACTAAACAAGATTGCAGGAGACAAGGGGGGGGGAAAGTGGACAATATATACAAATGGTCCTGAGACATGCTGCGTGTCGACTGCTACGTAGGGCACAAAAAAAGGCGTGTTGTTGGTTGAGAGAAGACACGTTTCACCATCCATCCTATGGCCGAGCGCTAGGCTAAGCTAAGCTAGACAAAGCTAAGCTAAGCGAGACAAAGCTAAGCTAGACAAAGCTACGCTAAGCTAAGCTAAGCTAGGCTGGAGCAGCTCAGGAGCTGGAGACGGAAGGGACCTCTGAGGTGATGGAGTCCAGAGGCTGCCAGTGACAGTTCATCAGCGAATCGTAGAGCTCCTCGCTGCGTTCCATGAAGTCCCTGTTCAACGCTTCCACATCCAGCTGGGGGTTGGGCTCTGAGGGGAGGGAGGGGGGAGGGGGGAGGAGGGAGGGGGGAGGAAGAGAGATGTCAATAAACCAAGAGATTTAGTTTGCAATTTTCTCAAGCAATTGTAACTAAACAGTGTTTAGGACATAGAACTCCCCTCCCAAAAAGCTTACCTAAGGGGTTAAAAAAGACCCAATTATTTTGGAGATTGAAACCATGATCTGAGTTGTGTATAAATTAGGGTTGACACGGTGTGGATGGCTGCAGTCCAAGGGAGGCTGGCGGAGGTAGAAATCGGAGGACGGGCTCATTGTAATGCATGGAATGGAATTAGGAATGGTTTCAAACTAATGCATGGAATGAGGAATATTTTATACCATTCCTCATTCCATTCCATGCATTACAATGAGCCCGTCCTCTAATTTCTACCTCCACCAGCCTCCCCTTGCTACAGCCCTAGACACACACCAGCCTCCCAGCCCCCTAGTGGATGGGGAGGAGGTGACAGCAGTGTGGGTGACAGGAGAGAGAGGTTCTACCTTCAGTCATCTCCTCCTCCGTCTCTCCTGTGGCCTCCTGCGTTTGCTGCAAGCAGAGAAAAGGTGTCAGATTTCACATGATTGCAACAGTTTACCAATCTTGATGTAAATAATAGTGATATATGTGTATATATTTTGTAAAATCAGGGCACCCTTGAAAAATAGACATTGGTCTCAAAGAGACTAACCCTAACCCTGGATAGAAGGTAAAAAATATATTTAAAAAAAAGAAAGACTAAGTTCTCTGTATGATATGACATCATTATGACATCATTATCTACCCGACCCCTCACCTCAGCCGTGGCGGACATGTCGCCTTGCATGGGGGGCATTCCCATGGGGGGCGGGGGCATCATGCCGTGGGGTCCAGGGGGGGGGTACCCTCCGTAGGGGTTGTAGCCGTAGTTATAGCTGTTGTACTGGTCGTAGCTGCCCCACTGGGGGTAGTAGTTGTGGTTGTGCCCTCCGTAGTACCCCCCCTGCTGCTGCTGCTGGGGGTAGTTGTTGTGGTAGCTGTGGTTCTGGTTGTTGTGGTAGTTGTTGCTTTTATGGCTTGAAAGGGAAGATGAAAGGATGAGTTCAACGTCGGGGCTGAGAAACGTGACACATACAGTGTTTACTGACTGGACATATCAAGCACTGATGAGATTAGTGAAGATGAGTGAAACAAGCAGCTAGGAATTCTATCATCTTACATAGCAAATGAGCTAATTCTGCTCCAGATTCTGCTTACAGAGATCTAGTCTAGTGTTAGGAGTAGAGCAGATCTAGTCTAGTGTTAGGAGTGGAGCAGATCTAGTCTAGAGTTAGGAGTAGAGCAGATCTAGTCTAGAGTTAGGAGTAGAGCAGATCTAGTCTAGAGTTAGGAGTGGAGCAGATCTAGTCTAGAGTTAGGAGTGGAGCAGAGCAGATCTAGTCTAGAGTTAGGAGTAGAGCAGATCTAGTCTAGAGTTAGGAGTGGAGCAGAGCAGATCTAGTCTTGAGTTAGGAGTGGAGCGGAGCCCTCACCTCTTGTTGACAGCGATGCTGATCCTGATTGGCTTGCCCCCCAGCCCCGTGGAGCTCTGACACTCCTCGATGGCCTTCTTCTGTTCGCTCTCGTCGCCGAACTTGACGAAGCCGTAGCCTCTGTGAGAACAACGCAGCGCTCAGACCCCCGGCCGCACACACACCACCATGCAGGCCGTATCGTAACTCATGAGCAAATACGGAATCGTAAAAAACAAAAATGGTATGGTAGAACTGAAACTTGTTGTTTTACTTTTAATATGAGGTAGCATCACTTGAATTGTGAGTTGCTCTTGCTTACCCTATATGGGGAAAACAATAGTTTTAGCATGAACGTCAGGAACAAAGGTTTTTTTTGTTGTCTTTTTTTCAGTAATTTTTGTCTTTGGGAAATATATTTGTGGTGAAAATATAGTAGAATACACTTATACGCCTGCCAGGGGAGGCTGGTAGAGGTAGAAATCGGAGGACAGGCTCACTGTAACGCATGGAACGGAATGAGGAATGGTACCAAACCAAACACACGTTCCTCATTCCGTTCCGTGCGTTACAATGAGCCCGTCCTCAGATTTCTGCCTCCACCAGCCTCCCCTGACACCTACACCCCCAAACACAACGCAGTCACAGAAGGTGTCTATCGGAGACATAGCAAAATTCCCAATGTCATGAGATTACTCCAAAAATAAACATACTTTAACTTAGCAAATGACCAGCTCTACAGCTCTAACCAATCAGCATCCTTCTAGCAGGCGGCGTGGCGGAGAGCGGCCGTACCTGGAGTTGCTGTACTGGTCCGTCACCACCTTGCCTCCTTTGCAGGACGGGTACTTCTTCACGAAGAACTGGTGCAGCTGGTAGTCGTCCACCTCAGAAGACAGATCCCCCACAAAGACGGTGAACTCTGGACTGAGGGGGAGAGAAGAGACCGCTGCTGTCTGACAGGGGTTCTGTTTCTGGCTCTGGGGTGGAAACCGCAGCCAAATGGCAGCAGGTAACAGCTAACAGCTAACAGAATATTGTTTCAATGTGTGAATGATCGAGTAAAGAAAGCATCTGCACACCTGGTATGGTCACTGCAGGTGCAAACGGAGTAGGAAAAAAAAACAAGGAACTGTAAAGAAAAACTCCATGCAACAGCTTACTGCAACACTGTAACACTGCTAACTGCAACACTGCTAACTTGCATAAGTCACTGTGTTTAATAATCACATATGTCGGTCAAGAGAACTTCTTCAGAGTGTACAATTTTGAATGTGAATAGTCTAAAAATGTTGTACTGTGGCTTTACAGAGAAACCTAACACCCAAGCTACTACAACAACAACAACAACAACAACAAAATGATGAGATTAAATATGAAAGCTTCAACTTACCCCCCCTCTGGGCGTTTCCCGTAGGTGGCATAGTTTAACTTAAACTTCCGGGGCTACACCGGAAAGGAAGAAACAGGAATCAGCCGCCTGAAGGAATCAACGCTTGTAGTAAGGACATATTATTGCTGGAGAATAAGGAGTATTATTATTATTATTATTAGAAGAACATCTTGGTTGGTTTACATACCTCCACCACCCAGTACAGCTTTATCCCATTCGGCAGTTAGTTCCTAACAGAGTTTATTCACCGGCTTCAAACAAAGTCAATTTACAAACAGCCTCAACCACCTTCATCGGGATCAGGAAGAGAACGGGGCTCAGTAATGGCTGTCGTCACGTGACGCTGAGACAGTGGGCTTTATCAGACTAAAGTGGCGCTGACAGCCTAGTGAGCCGCCGCCATCCACAATAACACAGTTGGGAAAGTATAAAACTGAAAGTATATGAGGGGTGGTTGTCCACGGGTACAGTATATATATATATATACACACGGTATAATGGTTATAAGTTGTTGAAATGAACTGTGAATATTTAACATCCAAGTGACGGTTGGATTCGGTGCTCACCGGATTCGATCCGGGGACGAGTTTCCCGTTGAGTCGGTGGACGCACCGGTCGACGCTGGCCTCGTCCGCCATCTCCACGAAGCAATATCCAGCTGAGCCACTAGGGGGGGAGAGAGGCATGATTTAGTCAGAATGCAATATACAGCTGAGCCACTAGGGGGCGAAGAGAGGCATGAATTAGTCAGACTGGGGGTGTGTCAGAGACAGGGTAATATATAACATATATAAAGCATATACGCCTGGAATAACAAACTCAAACCTGGCCTTAGTGGGAGTGAATTTACTGAGTAAAGTATTTGTTATTATTTGATTTCAGCGAATCACACGGTAGCTCCGAATCAGAAACGTGTGGTGGGCAAGCACTGGGCGGGGCTTAATGAAGGCCAAGTTTGATGCGTTGCTCCACAACGCGACTAGAGAGAAAACAGCCTGTCTGATACCAGTGATGGGATTAGATACCCAAGAACATGTTTTAGACAATATCATTATGTTGCTTTATGTTGGTGTAAGGCAGAAAGTATGACCTTCCGGAGGCCAATACAAGCCAGTGAGTTTCAGGACATGGGGGTGTACTTCTTCGTAGGAGTGTCTTACTGGATGATTTGGTTCTGAGTTTTAACTTCCAACTGCGATGATCAAAGTTATCCGGGGTCCACTGCCTCCCACTCTAGTTTAAGACAGTGAGGCCGTCGCATGAAACCAGACCCAGAGAACGCTTAATTGCACTCCGTCTAGGGCAGTAGACCATCTTCTAAGTATGGAAACGCATGACTAATATCGTAATTCTGGTGGCTATGATCTAATGCCGGACCTACCCTGTCACTCTGTGGGTGATGATCTTCACACCGTACGCCGTCTCCCCCATGGTGCTGAAGGCTTGCTTTAGGAAGTTCTCGTCCATGTATGGGTCCAGCTACGACAAAGGGACAAACCAGAGTAACAGTTTAGACCACTACCTATGGGGACTATAATAGTGTTTACACGTGGTGGGGAGGGGGTAGCTGGGTCAGCTTAGTTAGTTGATCATTTACCCAACAAGTGCAGGACTATGAGGAAGTTGGCCCGCTGGCCAGCTAGCACTAGGCTAGTAGCTAGCTAACGTTACTCCAGTGAACACAACACATATTTATTGGATAATTTACATCCACATCTACTACGGTTATAGCTTTGTCCGTCTTACAACCCCGTGTACACAAATCAGCACATTCCACAGGCCATTATATTCATTTCCGATAATAACTTGGACGCCATAAAAAGCGACCTAGCTAGATAGCGTTCGGCAGCTAGCTGGCTAGCCTGCTGCTGGACGTACATCACCCATCCACAGGCTCGTCATCCTGTTGAACATCTCGACGCTCCGCTGGGGACTCCGCCAGAGGACAGACCGCGGCTTTCTGGCTGCAAAATAACCTTCGCTTTCTCTTCGGGTCTCGGTGGTTCCTGTGTTCGGTGCGACGACGAAACCGGGACCGACACGACAGACAGACACAGACCACACCTCCGGCCCGGACATCCGCCTGCCGCAGGCCGCGTTAGAGGTCGGCAGCGCGGCGGCGCGGCTGCGCAGCTCCTCTGAACGCCTCAGCAGGGCTGTTCGCTGCGCTGGGCGATGTAGTCGATCTCAAACATAGGGTGAATGAACTCATCTTGAATGAAGATTTGTGTTTGCATGAATTAAACCTCAAACATCAAGGCTAGATGGTAGATATGTCTAGATGGTAGATATGTCTAGATGGTAGATATGTCTAGATGATATATGGCTACCGTCGTGAGTTAAGATACTCGCTCGCTTGTTTGTTTTGCCCGTGGGACATTTAAATAACTTTCCTAAACATCCAAACGCCGTTATACCCCCCAAACCATAGGTAATACATATTATAACGCTTCAGAGGGTGGGACAGATAATGTCAGTGTTTCATGTTTTTTTGTTACTTTTCCTGATAGCGAAGTATCATTACCACACAACAATGCGTGTGTAGGCTGCCATGTTCTGATGTGGCCAACATTTCATCCAGAACAACCACACGCTCCACACTGGAGTTTGAACACTTTCTCAGCAACTTTGTATTGTTTATTTTTGTTAATCATGAGTGAAGTGTATGACTTAACAGAATATAAATAATTTGAAGTACTGATTACATACATAGATTACATAAATAAATACATACATACATACATGAAAAACAATCCATCAATTTACAAAATACCTTCCTTCACTCCATTGTACATTTAACACTTTCTATCCTTTACAAACCTTTCCTCCTTCATCCTCCCAACCCTTCCATCATCCTCCCCCCCTCCCCCGCCCTCCAGAAATACTGACCATTCATGTATACTCTGGCTTTGGCCCCTAGTGTGTGTGTGTGTGTGTGTGTGTGTGTGTGTGTGTGTGTGTGTGTGTGTGTGCGTGAGCGAGCCAGCATGCGTGTGTGAGTGAGTGAGTATGCAAGTGAGCGAGTGAGTCTGTGTGTGAGTGTATGAGTGAGTGAGTCTGTGAGTGTGTGTGTCTGTGAGTGTGTGTGTGTGTGAGTGAGTGAGTGTTTGAGTGTGCTCCGTGTGTGTGAGTGTTCAGCACCGTAACAGGTTTGTACTTCCTGAGCTGGGTCCAGCGGCCCGTGGAGACGTCCATCTGGAGCCCGGTGTTGACCCGCACAGTGGTATGGCCTGGCCCGTCCGCCTGGGGCAGGACCTCCGTGTGCTGGTCCAGGACCTCCGTGTGCTGGTCCAGAGTGACCTGGAACACGTCTCCCTGCTCTGAGCACGGGTTCTCTGTTGAGGGCAGACAGCCATTCAGAGCTGGAGTTCAAGTTAGCTTTAAGCAGGGGAGGCTGGTGGAGGTAGAAATCGGAGGACGGGCTCATTGTAATGCATGGAATGGAATGAGGAATGGTGCCATACTGAGGGGTTGTGTGGGGGGGTTGGCAGTTGGGGTGGGCTGTACCATACTGAGGGGTTGTGTGGGGGGGTTGGGCTGTCCCATCTCAGCAGGGTCATTGCAGGCCAGGTCGCTGGTGGGTGTGGTCTCCCTGGAGCTGGTGGGTGTGGCCTCCCTGGAGCTGGTGGGTGTGGTCTCCCTGGAGCTGGTGGGTGTGGTATCCCTGGAGCTGGTGGGTGTGGCCTCCCTGGAACTGGTGGGTGTGGCCTCCCTGGAGCTGGTGGGTGTGGCTTCCCTGGAGCTGGTGGGTGTGGCTTCCCTGGAGCTGGTGGGTGTGGTCTCCCTGGAGCTGGTGGGTGTGGTCTCCCTGGAGCTGGTGGGTGTGGTCTCCCTGGAGCTGGTGGGTGTGGCCTCCCTGGAGCTGGTGGGTGTGGAGCTGGCTGTGAAAACACATCAAAGGTAAAAAGCAGAACAAAGAACAAAGATGGAGGTGTAGTGGAATAGAAGAACCATAGCATCGTTTAGTGCAGGAGGGAGAGAGAGAGAGAGAGAAAACATACTTACCGAAAGTCTTTCTTCTCCTCTTGGCCGCTCGACCAACTCCAGTCACGTCTGGCTCTGATATGAATACCTGCAGTTAGACCAGATATCTCTGCAGTTAGACCAGATATCTCTGCAGTTAGACCAGATATCTCTGCAGTTAGACCAGATATGTTTTTATGATTTCATGTTTTCATGATTTTATGATTTGGTATTTTGGTAAGGTAAGGTAAGGTAGGGTAAGGTAAGGTAAGGTAAGGTAGGGTAAGGTAGGGTAAGGTAAGGTAAGGTAAGGTAGGGTAAGGTAAGGTATGGTAAGGTAGGGTAAGGTAAGGTAAGGTAGGGTAAGGTAAGGTAGGGTAAGGTAAGGTAAGGTAAGGTAGGGTAAGGTAAGGTAAGGTAAGGTAAGGTGTGTTGCTGGTCGTATTGTACCTGAACGCCTCTCCTCTTTGGTGTGTTGTGGCTGTCACATGACTCTAGGGAAGAAGAATGTGATTGAAACATTGAGTGATTAAAAGCTTAATCACATGGTTTCATTACCCATCTGGGAATAAGTATAATGTCTAAGCTGCATTATTAACAAAACAACTCTCCCAATAATCAGAGTCTCACCCTGCTGCATCTCTGTCAGCCTGTCCAAACCAACGTCAGCCTGACAGCTGGGTCTCCTCCTCCTGCCTCCGAGGTCCGTTCTTCCAGAAGAAGAGTGGTTCTTTGGAACAGCACGGAGAGGTTTCAGACGACACCTTTTCTGACCTTTAAACGTGGGCGGGGTGAGGGACAGAGGCGGGCTCTGATAGGTTGGCGTGTGTGACCTCACATCCTCCAGAAGGTCGGTGAGGCGGCCAGTCACAGTGTCCAGGAAGTCCTCGTCTCGAAGGCGGTCCGTCAGAGCAGTGATGTCACGCAGCAACCGGCCACAGACTTGAGCAGGGGAGTCTCTGGGGGGGGGCTGAGAGGAGGGGGGGCTGAGAGGGAGGGGGCTGAGGGGGAGGGGGCTGAGAGGGGGAGTCTGAGAGGGGGAGTCTCTGGGGGGGTGCTGAGAGGGGGGGGGCTGAGAGGGGGAGTCTCCGGAAGGGGGGTTTGGGGGGGAGTCTCTGGGGGAGGGCTGAGAGGGGGGGGGCTGAGAGGGGTAGTCTCCGGGAGGGGGGTTTGGGGGTGAGTGTCCGGGGGGGGGCTTTGGGGGTGAGTGTCCGGGGGGGGGCTTTGGGGGTCCCCCTGTGGGACTCTGTTGTGTAGTGGCCATCACAGGACTCTAGGGAAGGAGAGTTTGATTTCGAGATTGAGTGAAAAAGCTCAAACATGAGAAAAAAACATGGGGGTAGGGTGGGGGGGGTGCGTGATTGTAATAACAATGTAATAACAGTCCATTTCCACACCTCTATGACGGGATGGTTGCGGTGCTCCTGGGTGTGAGGGAAGTAGGCCACGTACTCATCCTCTGACTCCACAGAGGACGGCTCGCTCAGCGCCTCTCTGAGGCTCTTGGCCTTCGCTCTCCTTCCTGTGGACAGGTCATCAGATATCTGCAACATATTCACCAGCAGCCCACACTCATATAAGGACTAATACGCTCTGACAGGAAAGGATTTCAGCAAGGACACAAATGAAAATACCTTAAAAGCAGGGAACTTGACCACATGTGCCACAAAAATGGAGGCTGGACAGTCCAGCTTCTTCGTGTCTTTCAGAACACGTCGCCTCTCTTGAAAACCATGGTCCTCCAGCTGAGAGATTCCAAAAAAACAACCAAGTTACCTTTTAATGAAGATGCAGGGGTCCATTCACATTTCATATTGAAGCTTAAGTTCCATTATGGACATACTGTATGATGGGGACCTAGTAAGTCAATCATACAGTCGTATAATCACACGTAATGTTAAACATACTAGTTTTAGTTTCCTCCTCTTGGAGCAGGCGTGCTTGTCCTTCCCCTGGTGGCAGATGTAGATCTTCTTACCGCAGACTTTGAAGGGTGTTCCATCAAACGGAACGTGTCTCAGCTCCCAGAAGACTTTCCCAGTAGTCATTTTTCCAGAAACAAAGTCTGTAAATATCGGGAATAACGGGGTATTCAACACACAAGGGTGTTAGTAATGAATTATCCAGCTGGTTTGTTTTTGATGAGCTATAGTAACTAGTTATATGTCACTAGCTATATGACGGTTGTTGGACAGACTTGTATTACGGGTTGTTGTTGCTATGGCAATTCTGTACCTTTTATTTTTGACTGTATTTAATGTTATTACTGTTGATAGTTTATATTTGATCTATTATCCTTGTTACATTGTATTGTTGGTGTTGATTGATGTTGTAGAGCTGCTCTGTCTCTGGTAAATCGTTGCGTTGTAACTTGTATTTTATTCTTTATTATTTCATGTCATGGTAAATAAAGGAGACTTTGTCCTCATGTCAGACATCATCAGGTGAAATCTCACCTACCCCTCCGTCCAAACCCCCGCTCCTTCACATGGACCACAAACTTGGCTAATGTTTCCTCTTCATATTTTGCGAGGCTACTTTCCAAAGCTGCGATGTTTTTAAAACGTAAAAAGTAACCAGATCCAGTCATGTTTGGCAGCTCCGTGTTATTATTAAAACTGACGTTAGCAACGAGAAGGCAGAGGATGACGTCACGTTCGACGGAAGCCGTATAGCGTTGTTGTTGTTGTTCTTCTTCTTCTTCTTCAGTGGGGTTTCCTGCTGCATTACCTCCTCCTCCAGGGCTGGAGGAGGTCCAGAGACGGGGAGAAACGAAACCTCACCGGTCAGACCTCCTTTTCAAAGAAAACTAAATTGAAAGTACATCTGAGGACGGACTCATGTGACACCATTCCTCTGATTCCTCCTCCACCACCGCAGCCTCAGCAAACCCCAATACTGTGGAAAAACACTCATACAGAGAACATGAAGACCTTATGTGGACCAATAAAGGCAAATCTAATCGAAGTTTATTTATCACATGCAGACGATGCAGCAGCAAACAGTACAATTAAAGCTTTTAATGAGCTACCTCTCAACGTTTTTTTTTTTTTTTTTTACTTTATTTATTTTATTCAACCTTTATTTATCCAGGTTTGTCTCATTGAGATAAAATCTATTTTTCAAGAGAGACCTGGTCCAAGACAGTAGCCAAGGACAACTATATTTCAGACAATTTGAAAACGATGACACATAAACTTTACATCACAAAACAAATGACAGACGCAGACACACTTACATTACAAACTGGTTACAATCATAACACATTAAAACTAATTAAACATAGACACAACAGCGCAGTGAAAGACAAGGAGAAGAATCAAATATAAGAGTAATAACAATACAATACTCAATATACAATCAATAGAACGAAGTGAGACATGAATAAGTGTATGATGTGACTAATCAGAGACGGACCCAGCGACCCTCATCTGTGTTGATAGGAACCATCTACCGACTACCTCGGTTATTACTGCGGGTGTGACAGCGAACACTTAAGTAGTTGCACAGAAATGTACATGTGGAATAAAAAAAAAGTCATTATATATTCATATTCATTATTTCGCGATTTCAATACCACGAAATTCGTCTAAGGTTGCTGTCCTGAACAGTCGCGCTGCTGAAGAGAAAATGACATAGTTTTGTCTATGAGCTTTGTTGTTGCTGCCAGATTGCGTCACTAGATTCCGCCCGGACTGTTTTAGTGGGCGGACGGAGGCTAGCCAGCTAGCGGGCAGCTACAACAGAGAGGAACCAGCAACAGACTCCTTAGCTGAAGCAACTTCCCATGTTACTTTACACATCTCTCCACAGCCTGCAGTTTTATTGACTTGATCCAAAAGGGAGGAATTTTGTGGTGAAGATGGGAGTGCCGAAATTTTACCGATGGATTTCGGAGCGATACCCCTGCCTGAGCGAAGTTGTCAAGGAACACCAAGTATGATACCGATAGCCTCCAGCTAGCCGACTTTAGCTAGCCCGCTAAATATAGCAGGCCCGTAACAGTCACTTCACCTCCACGTAGCTAACGACTTCTGCTTCCCTCCAGCTCCCCACCCAGCCGGCTGGCGGGGGTCCTCACTACTGGAGTCGGACGACTGCTGGGATCATTTCTCTCAACATAACGTGTCTTGTGTAAATTGGGAAATGACATGTTATTGTAGATTTAGCGTTTGTCCAAGTCAGTAGCCCATTGAATGGTGTTGTCCTGGCTTTGTGAGGGTCGTCCAGCAAGGAGAACATTCTGAACCACAAATGGAGACAGAATGGGTTTGGCTGCATCTGACTGTTGTTGAAGCTTGTGTTGTTGAGTGTAGAAACATTGACAGGTTTCTGGATCTATCGACCACAGGCCACTGTCTTTGACAGTCTTAGTGAGGGTTACAGGTCGGTGTCCAAAGTTGCCGGAGTCGCAATTTCTCTACTAAGTCAAACGTCAGATTGTTGAGTCATATCAACGGTTGAACTTGAGTCAGGGATGTAATGCCTCTCCGACTGTTGACGTAGACAAGACAAGTTAACGTAGCCGACAAGCTCCGTTGTGATGCTTACTCCCAATATCTATCTAATATGTTACCAACTGGAGTAGCTAGATGTCCCCGCCGTAGTCCCCCCCCCCCGCCGTAGTCCCCCCCCCCCCCGCCGTAGTCGTCCACCGTAGTCCCCCCCCTCGCCGTAGTCGTCCACCGTAGTCCCCCCCCCCGCCGTAGTCCCCCCCCTCGCCGTAGTCGTCCACCGTAGTCCCCCCCCCCGCCGTAGTCCCCCCCCCGCCGTAGTCGTCCACCGTAGTCCCCCCCCTCGCCGTAGCCGGTGATTTCCGGCCGCTCTTAGACGGATGACCTTCGTCCTCATCTAACACCAATAAACACGACACAGACTTCCTCTTCTCCAGCAGTTGATCCAGCAGCCAGACCTCCTGACCTCCTGACCTGAGTGTTATCCAGGCCCAGAGAAGCAGTCTGGATGTTTTCATGATTAAATCTGAATGTTGACCTCAGGGCCTTTGATGTTTCACCCAGATTTTCTGCTCTTACATTTTATGACAGAAATCTGATGTGACTGACTGATAGTATATTAATAGTATATTAATGATCCTCTCTTACCTGTTACCCCTACCCCCTCTCTCCCCCCCCTTCCTCCTCCCCTCCCCCTTCCCTCCCCCTCCACCTTCTCTCTCCCCCCCCTTCCCTCTTCCTCCCTCCTCTCCCTGTCCCCCCCCTTCCCTCCCCCCTCCAGATTCCAGAGTTTGACAACCTCTACCTGGACATGAACGGCATCATCCACCAGTGCTCCCACCCCAACGACGAGGACGTCCACTTCCGCATCTCGGAGGAGAAGATCTTCGCCGACATCTTCCACTACCTGGAGGTGCTGTTTCGCATCATCAAGCCCCAGAAGGTGTTCTTCATGGCGGTGGACGGCGTGGCCCCCAGAGCCAAGATGAACCAGCAGAGGGGCCGGAGGTTCAGGTAGGAGGGACACGCGGCAGGGGCGCTAACCGCTAACCAACCGCAGGTGGAAAAGGAAATCAATGTGTTTTAACTCAGCTCTCAGTCAATAAGTGTGTGTGTGTGTGTGTAGGTCAGCCAAAGAGGCGGAGGACAAGATCAAGAAGGCCCTGGAGAAGGGGGAGGTCCTGCCCACCGAGGCTCGCTTCGACTCCAACTGCATCACACCTGGTGAGGAGACTCTTCCTCCTCCTCCATCCATCCCTCACTCCATCCATCCATCCGTCCCACCCTCCACCTCTCTCTCCATCCCTCCCACCATCCATCCGTCTTTCCCATTCTGAGGGTGAACATTTGAGTGATTGTCTCCATCTCTTCACCTGTCACTCTGACACCTCTCTCTCTCCCCCCCCCCCCCCTCTCTCTCCCCTGTAGGGACTGACTTCATGGCCAGGCTACAGGAGCAGCTCAAGTACTTTGTTAACAGCAAATTGTCTACGGACAAATCTTGGCAGGGAGTCCACGTCTATCTGTCCGGTCACGAGGTAGGTGTGTGTGTGTGTGTGTGTGTGTGTGTGTGTGTGTGTGTGTGTCTCTCTCTCTGTCTGTACGTGTGTGTGTGTGTGTGTGTGTGTGTGTGTGTCATCCTCTTGTAAACAGGTTGTTTGTGTTCCAGACCCCGGGGGAAGGAGAACACAAGATCATGGAGTTCATCCGCTCAGAAAACGCCAAACCAAACCACAACCCAAACACACGTCACTGTCTGTACGGCCTGGACGCTGACCTGGTGGGTGGCGGTGTGTGTGTGTCAGGGTGTGTGTGTGTGTGTCAGGGTGTGTGTGTGTGTCAGGGTGTGTGTGTGTCAGGGTATGTGTGTGCGCGTGTGCTTCAGTACCAGTAATGTGTGTGTGTGTGTGTGTGTGAGGTGGTGTTTCAGCTGCGTTCCTCTCCTCTCCTCTCCCAGATGATGCTGGGTCTGACCAGCCACGAGCCACACTTCTCCCTGCTCAGAGAAGAGGTCCGCTTCGGAGGGAAGAAGAACCAGAAGAGGTGTGTGTCTGTTTGTGTGCATGCATGCATGTATGAGAGGTGTGTGTATGTATGTGAGAGAGACAGGTGTGTGTGTGTGTGTGTGTGTGAGGATTGACAGTGTGTTCCCTGTTGCAGGATAACGGCTCCTGAGGAGACGACCTTCCACCTGCTGCACCTGTCTCTGATGAGAGAGTACATCGACTACGAGTTCTCAGACGTCAGGGTGAGCCACACACACACACACACACCTGTCTCTGATGAGAGAGTACATCGACTACGAGTTCTCAGACGTCAGGGTGAGCCACACACACACACACACCTGTCTCTGATGAGAGAGTACATCGACTACGAGTTCTCAGACGTCAGGGTGAGCCACACACACACACAGACACCCGCACACGCACACACACACACCCACCCCCAGAGTTGTGATGTTGTCTGTGTTAACCCTCAGGGTAAGCTGTGTTTTGAGTACGACCTGGAGAGGATCATAGATGACTGGGTTCTGATGGGCTTCCTGGTGGGAAACGACTTCATCCCCCACCTTCCTCACCTCCACATCAACCACGACGCCCTACCCCTCCTCTACCGGACCTACGTCTCTGTCCTGCCCACTCTGGGGGGTGAGACCACCCTCACACACACCACACACACACACACACCATCTTCACATCAACCACGATGCTGCTCAAACATCCTGGGGAGAACCCTGGAATACAAGCATAAATTCCTCTACATGAGACATGGTGATTGACTCTGCTTTCTCTCTCTCTCTCTCTCTCTCTGTCTCTCTCTCCCTCTCTCTCTCTCCCCATCGACCCCTCAGGTTACCTGAATGAGAACGGCCATCTGAACCTGGCCAACTTTGAGAAGTACATGGAGAAACTGGCCGAGGTGAGAGAGAGAGGGAGGGAGGGAGGGGGAGAGAGAGAGAGAGGGATCCCTGGATGGGAGAGTGGTGATACAACACCCTTGAGATGAGCTGACTTAACCCCTTGTCCCCCCCTCCCCCGTAGTTTGACAGGGAGCATTTCAGTGAGGTGTTTGTGGATCTGAAGTGGTTCGAGAGCAAGGTGGGAAACAAGTACCTGAACGAGGCCGCAGGGCTGGCTGCTGAGGAGGCCCAGAAGGAGGGCAGCAGGAGGAGAGACCAGGTACACACACACACACACACACACACACACATTAAAACATTGTTATATAGCAATGCAGACACTTGAGCTATGGTGTTTTGAGCTAGCATGTGTGTGTGACCCCCCCCCCAGCAGGACTCCCTGTGTCTAGCGGCCTTGGACGATGGGAAGCCCCCCAGCCGAGGGGGGGTCCCCGAGGAGGAGGGGGAGGAGGAGGACATGTTTGAGGCTGAGTTCCGTCAGTACAAGAGGACCTACTACATGACCAAGATGGGCGTGGAGGTGGTCTCTGAGTGAGTCCACACACACACACACACACACACACAGGAACCTACCACTGATGTTTCTCTGATTTTAACTACAAATAACATTCTTTTTTTTCCACTGAGCTTTGTCAGTATTTTGACGGTCACTTCCTGTTTCCTGTGTGTGTCCA
>NC_139676.1:2058525-2061025 GCF_951799395.1 Argentina silus | reverse complement strand
TGATACTATTCCTCATTCCGTTCCATGCATTACAATGAGCCTGTCCTCCGATTTCTGCCTCCCCTGCTCCGGGAGGCTAGCCTCTCTCTCTGGGGTAGACATGTATGGCTTCTAGCGACTCCTGTAGATCTGAAGGGTCAGGATGGGTAGAAACAGGATGGTACCTCTGTGGAATGTCGGCCATTTTGTTTCCACCTGTCAGATCTATAGGAGGGTCATGGCCGAGGGTATTTATATATTTGATATTTGGTTAAATATGAGTGTCCAT
This sequence comes from Argentina silus, assembly GCF_951799395.1. Classification (NCBI taxonomy): domain Eukaryota; kingdom Metazoa; phylum Chordata; class Actinopteri; order Argentiniformes; family Argentinidae; genus Argentina; species Argentina silus. The sequence goes on along the minus strand of NC_139676.1, from coordinate 2,060,757 downwards.
TCCAGCTAACTCCTCTCTCCATCCTCCCCCCTCCCTCTCTCCTCCCTCCCCCCCTCCCTAGTTTCAGTAAGCGTAAGGGCGTTGCGGTGAACCAGACGTGTGTGTTGCTGTACGCCCAGAGCCTGACAGGAAGGAAGTACATCCCCGGGCCGGGGGGGCGGGTCCAGCTGGAGAAGCAGTGGGCCAAGCAGGTGCTGCCCTACGCCTACCAGACCGTCGTCAAGGTAACACACACACACACAATTTTGTTGTATTGTAAATTGGATGATGCTTTATGCTCTTGACTAATGACCTCTCCTTCTCTCCATCCCTCCATATCCCTCCATCTCTCCCTCCCTCCCTCCATCTCCATCCCTCCTTCTCTCCCTCTCAGGACATCAAGGCGTTTGACTCCTCCTCTTCCCGCTTCAAGACCCTGGAGGAGCTGTTTCCCCCGGCGACCAACGTGTTCATGGTGGGGAACCCCTACTACGGCGCCATGGGCGAGGTACGCATCACTTCCTGTTTCACGCCCTCACTTCCTCATTGACACTTCCTTCTAGCCAATCGGGATAAAGGAGACTAGAGTCAGATTATGCTGAATGTGTGTGAAGGGTCACTCTCTCCCTTCCCATTGGTCCATCAGGTGCAGGAGTCCAGTGATGTCATCAACGAGGGCCGGGTGCGGGTGGTCTTCAGTGTGCCCTGTGAACCCCAGATGGATGCCTTAATACAGAACCAGCATGTAAGACACACACACACACACACACACACACACACACACACACACACCACCCCCCCCACCCAACCCTTTTCTCTCTCTCTCTGTATCTCTCTCTCTCTCTCTCTCTCTGTATCTCTCTCCAACCCCCAACCCTCCTCCCCCCCCCCCAGAGGTATTGTGTGAAGTATCTGTATCTGTATCATTCTCTCTCTCTCCCTCCCTCCCTCTCTGTATCCCCCCCCCTCCCCCCTCAGAGGTATTGTGTGAAGTATACTCCTGGGTACCAGCTGGCCAGCCGCCTGGGCGTCAGCGGCTACCTCGTCTCCCGCTTCTCCGGGAGCATCTTCATCGGCCGTGGATCCAAGAAGAAGTGAGTCGGGAATTCTCTGGAATGTTTCAGGAATGTTATCCATTGAAATGCCCCAATCTCTTCCCCAAAACTAATATCTCTTTTATCTTGCTTGTCAAAGCGGTGCTCTGACTGTCTCTAGTGTCTCTCTTTATAATATTATTATTATTAATAATTATTATTATTATATCTCAATGAGACTCACCTGGCTCAATACAGGTTAGATAAAGTGTCCCTCCTCTCTCTCCGTAGCCCCCATAGAGAACAGACTAACCTCTAGTGTCCCTCCTCTGTCTCCGTAGCCCCCACGGGGAGCAGACTAACCTCTAGTGTCCCTCCTCTGTCTCCGTAGCCCCCACGGGGAGCAGACTAACCTCTAGTGTCCCTCCTCTGTCTCCGTAGCCCCCACGGGGAGCAGACTAACCTCTAGTGTCCCTCCTCTGTCTCCGTAGCCCCCACGGGGAGCAGACTAACCTCTAGTGTCCCTCCTCTGTCTCCGTAGCCCCCACGGGGAGCAGACTAACCTCTAGTGTTCCTCCTCTGTCTCCGTAGCCCCCACGGGGAGCAGAAGGCCAACGTGGGTCTGAACCTGAAGTTCAATAAGAAGAATGAGGAGGTACCGGGCTACACCAAGAGGACGGACAAGGAGTGGCTCTACTCCGCTGCTGTAGAGGAGCTGCTGGCAGAGTACCTGGACAGGTGTGTGTGTGTGTGTGTGTGTGTGTGTGTATGCGTATGCGTGTGTGCGTTTGTCTGTTAAGAGTAAGTGTGCCTCCTGCAGATTCTCTGAGGTGTGTGTGTGTGTGTGTGTGTGTGTGTGTGTGTGTATATTATGTGTGTGTGTGTGTGTGTGTGTGTGTGTGTGTATTATGTGTGTGTGACCACTGTGCCCCCTGCAGGTTCTCTGAGGTGTTTGACCTGGTCTCCAGGAACAGCCACGACGACGTGTTCTACGAGGACGACATCTGGCCTGGGGAGGACCACAACGCGTAAGACACACACACACACACACAGGGACGGACACACACAGGGATGGACACACACACACTCATAACAGACACACACACACACACACACACACTAGGTGTTGTTTCTGGACGTCTGCTACTGCCTTAGCGACGGTGGACCAGATCGTCATGGTAACGCCTGGCGGCCATCTTGTTCCCGGCAGGGCGGAGAA
>NC_139676.1:2043525-2053525 GCF_951799395.1 Argentina silus | reverse complement strand
GTCCCCTCCTAACTCTCCACTCTCTTCTCTAGTCTGATACACTGGTGTGTGTGTGTGTGTGTGTGTGTGTGTGTGTGTGTGTGTGTGTGTGTGTGTGTGTGTGTGTGACAAGTCTGTGAGAGTGTGTCTAGCTGTGTTTTGTTAGCTGTGTGTGTCCATGTCTGACATTGGGTCCTGTGTGTGTGTAGAACTCAGTAGGGTCCGGTTTCCCCCTGCCCCCGCCCCTCTTCCCTAGGGGAGGACAGATGAGACCCTCCCCCCACGGACCCATGCCCCCCGTGTTCGGCCAATCGGCAGGTGAGTACCTCTTCCTGTCTCTCAGACCACGCCCCCTTTTTCGTTCATAAACTTCACGTTTACGACCTTTAAACTTAAATCCTCCCCTTCTCTTCCTTCTGTCTCTCTCTCCCCCTCTTCTTCCTCTCTCTCTCTCTCTGTCCCATCACTCCCCCTCCCCCCCAGGTGGTCTGTTGATGCCCCCCCAGGGCTACGGTCCCCTCCACTGGGGTGTCCCCCTGCCCCCCCACCAGCAGCCCTTCTACGGGGGGACGTTCCCCGGCACTCGGGCCCAGGCCCCCTCCCTCCCCATCGGGTCACACAACCAGTTCGTCCCCCTGCAGGTGAGCAGACCTCCAGACCTCCAGACCAAGGCCTTTAACTCACCAACTGCCAAAGAGTTCCGGAACCGTCCCCACCTAGAGGGCCAAGTGTTCTATGTGGTGTTTACCTAGCAACAACACTCTGATTGGCTACAAAATGAAGCATTGTCATTTATGCATGTTTGGTGAATAAAGTCACCCTTGCGCTCTGACCATTTGGACGACTTTATTCACTGTATAAACCATCACAATTCAGACTGTATTACATTTTTCTTTTTCTTCCAAAAACATGTCAGCCCAATGTTTTTAACACATTTAGTGCCAAGGGTGATTTTATTCACCAAAAATGCATAAATTATGTCCTTTTGTCAAAGTTTTGACAGTTAGAGTTAAACCATCACAATACAACAGTCTGTATTACATTCGCCTTTTTCCTCCAAAACCACCAAATACAATTATACATACGAACCGTAGGAGACATGAGGATGGGAGAGCGTGTTGTCTGTGTATGTAGAAGTAATATTTAATAATATATAATGATAATAATATGAAATATAATAATATATATATATATAATATTCCTCATGTTTATAATGTTTGTGGGTCCTGACCCCATCGTCAGACAGCCCATAACGTCCGTCTCTCTCCTGACCTCTGACCTCTGCCTCCCCGGTCAGGTGACTAAGAAGCGTGTGTCGTCGGGTAAGAAGAGCCAGGAGCCCCGAGAGTTCTACAACGCCGCCCACGTAGCGTCCAGGAACCAGACCCCGCCCCAGGCCCCGCCCTCCTCCACCCCCCCCGCCGCCCCCAAGACCCCCCCCAGGGCCAGCCTCGACGCCCCCCAGACCACCCCCACGCCCGGGACCCCCTCCACCCCGCAGACGCCCCGGCAAAACTCCGCCCCCCACACCCCAGGCTCCTCCCACACCCCGGGCTCCTCGGCCAAGAGGAGAAACAGGAAGTTGGCGGTCAACTTCGAGGCGGCCAAAGTCACAGAATGACGTCCTGGTCTGGTCTGGCGTTTCGGTTTGGTGGCGGTCGAGGCGAGCAGACCGCGCCCCCCAACCACACCCCTCTGCCTTCACTATGTCTGGCCTAGAGCAGTGCATTGTGGGAGGAATGACGGGACCGTAACCATGGCAATAAGGACTTCAGAGCAGGTGTCAGAATGAGGTCTTGTTTGTGTGTCGGTGTCACGTTTGTTAAACTGATTATTACTCTTCCTGATCTCGCCTGGCCTTGTAGTACACACAGAGTACAACTAGTGTATACTACAGCGTACGTACTCTCTGTGTGTACTACTAGTGTATACTACAGAGAGTACATACTCTGTAGTATACACTAGTAGTACACACAGTATGTACTCTGTAGTATACACTAGTAGTACACACAGTATGTACTCTGTAGTATACACTAGTAGTACACACAGTACATGGTATCATTTTTAGTTGGTCCTCTTTGATTGAGCCATCCGTTAATGAAGGCGTTAATCTGTTTTAATCGTCCCTGTCTTCTCTCTGTCATTATCGCCAAACTTAGCTAGTCTTTTATTCCTGTCCAGGTTCTGTCTCCACCTTGTTTTAAATGTATTTTTTTATGGTTTCTAATCAACGATGCCACAATCATACAAACACCAACGCCACCTTCTCATACGCTGGGTTTAGTCCCACCATACACACACACACACATCCAACACACACACACACACCACCAACACACACATCACTATGACCTGGTAACACACACACACACACAGACACCCACCCCCTCCTCCCTGTAGACAACCAACCATTAGTCCAGCTTGCGTCCCAAAGCAGACCATTTTAGGTTTCTCGTTCTCCCGCCACCCCATGTTTCTGTTGGTGGGTTTTATTCTGGGTATACTTTTAAAGATGGATGTGTGTAAAGATGTCAAAGAGCTTCTGATATTAAATCTGTTTTCTGTTGCAGTGTAAGAGCTGCATTTGTGAGGAACTTGTAAGCCTGTAGGCTACCGACTTATCCTGTTTTATGAGCTGTTTTTTGGGCTCATGTTTTTTGGATTTTTACCCCCTTTTGGTCCGATCTCGACGGTTCTGACGCCCGTCGGGGTTTAAACATCAGAACCGAACACAGCTGTTGTATGTCAGTTGTGTTTTGAGATGAATTTGAGTGCTTGTTATAATAAAAATACTCAAATAACCAAAAAAAAACTAAAAACGTATAAGTCCCTCATATCGGGAATGTATAACTTGCTCTTTTCATGCAGGGACGACGTGCTGTACATATCCATTGAATAAATGATTTTTTTGTTACCATGACTACACCGTGTCTGATTCCTGGTCTTGATTGGTCGTCGGGGTTTATTGATTATTGATTTATCGATTAGTGTTTATCGACGTGTTCAACATTCGTTTGTTGAAGCAGGCTTACGCACTGAAACCTTACATTTACACCAACTTTTGTTGTACATGGTTGAAATATAAATCTGTATTTGGACAGAAATGTAATTACTGACCATAGTGGTCAGTATGTATTTAATATGTTGCTGTCATGTGAAATATAGCACTGGAAGGGCCTTTAAGTACAACGTTGTGTGTTTTACTATACATTTTAGTATAGAATGAATACATTTCATTCGAATACATTAATTTATACACGGAAATAAACTAATTAAGTCATTCACAGGTGACACCTGAGAGCGCAGCAGGACACGGGCTGACTGCTGTTCAAACGGCTAACTACCCGTTAGCTTCTGTTAAAGTCTCATAACCGACGAGCTCACTCCGGTTCAGACTCCTGTTTCAAAAGATGAACAGCTTGGATTCAATTAGTTTCTTCTAAAATGAAGTAGAAGGAGCAGAAAGAGAGAGAGAGCAAGCTATATTTCGTTTATTTTTCTCTTCTTTCACTGACTTAGCTAAAGCAGCTAACTTAGCCTCCTCCACAGCCACACTCCAGAGGACTTTACACCTCGACTCCTCCTGAGGAAGGGAACATTCGGTTTTATTAATGTATTGAAATGTGATGTGATGTATTGTAATGTGTTGCCCACCAGTGTAACTGCCTAACGTGATTCTAAACAAGGGTTGGAGTTGTAGGTTGCCTGTGTTAGTTTTGGTTTCTTTACTTTATCGTTAATTGATGACAGCGCAGCTGTGTGGGTTATTGGTTCTACGGTATGAAGGTCAGACAGCTGTGTGGGTTATTGGTTCTACGGTATGAAGGTTTGACTTGGTCAGACAGCTGTGTGGGTTATTGGTTCTACGGTATGAAGGTTTGACTTGGTCAGACAGCTGTGTGGGTTATTGGTTCTACGGTATGAAGGTTTGACTTGGTCAGACAGCTCTGTGGGTTATTGGTTCTACGGTATGAAGGTTTGACTTGGTCAGACAGCTGTGTGGGTTATTGGTTCTACGGTATGAAGGTTTGGCTTGGTCAGACAGCTGTGTGGGTTATTGGTTCTACGGTATGAAGGTTTGACTTGGTCAGACAGCTGTGTGGGTTATTGGTTCTACGGTATGAAGGTTTGACTTGGTCAGACAGCGGTGTGGGTTATTGGTTCTACGGTATGAAGGTTTGACTTGGTCAGACAGCTGTGTGGGTTATTGGTTCTACGGTATGAAGGTTTGACTTGGTCAGACAGCGGTGTGGGTTATTGGTTCTACGGTATGAAGGTTTGACTTGGTCAGACAGCGGTGTGGGTTATTGGTTCTACGGTATGAAGGTTTGACTTGGTCAGACAGCGGTGTGGGTTATTGGTTCTACGGTATGAAGGTTTGACTTGGTCAGACAGCGGTGTGGGTTATTGGTTCTACGGTATGAAGGTTTGACTTGGTCAGACAGCTGTGTGGGTTATTGGTTCTACGGTATGAAGGTTTGGCTTGGTCAGACAGCTGTGTGGGTTATTGGTTCTACGGTATGAAGGTTTGACTTGGTCAGACAGCTGTGTGGGTTATTGGTTCTACGGTATGAAGGTTTGACTTGGTCAGACAGCGGTGTGGGTTATTGGTTCTACGGTATGAAGGTTTGACTTGGTCAGACAGCTGTGTGGGTTATTGGTTCTACGGTATGAAGGTTTGACTTGGTCAGACAGCGGTGTGGGTTATTGGTTCTACGGTATGAAGGTTTGACTTGGTCAGACAGCGGTGTGGGTTATTGGTTCTACGGTATGAAGGTTTGACTTGGTCAGACAGCGGTGTGGGTTATTGGTTCTACGGTATGAAGGTTTGACTTGGTCAGACAGCGGTGTGGGTTATTGGTTCTACGGTATGAAGGTTTGGCTTGGTCAGACAGCTGTGTGGGTCATTGGTTCTACGGTATGAAGGTTTGACTTGGTCAGACAGCTGTGTGGGTTATTGGTTCTACGGTATGAAGGTTTGACTTGGTCAGACAGCTGTGTGGGTTATTGGTTCTACGGTATGAAGGTTTGGCTTGGTCAGACAGCTGTGTGGGTTACTGGTTCTACGGTATGAAGGTTTGACTTGGTCAGGTCTGTTCGCCTGGTCACAGACAGCTGTCATGGCCTGAAGTCCCCAGACGAAGGGAAGAGGAGAGAGGGGGAGGAGAGGGGAGAGGAGAGGAGAGGAGAGGAGAGGAGAGGAGAGGAGAGGAGAGGAGAGGAGAGGAGAGATGGAATTATAAAACGAGCTGATAATGTGATGATGCTGTATGAAGGTGACCTGTGTGTGCAGGTGATCAGATCAGCAAGAGGCAGACAATCCCCTTGATTACTCCAGGGTAGCTCTCCTCCTGTGCCCCTGCTTTATAAACCTTCATTAGGCCGGGTTGGAGCAACCCCATGAGGGACGTAGGGCGGGCTAACTCCAGTCCCCTGCCCGGGGTGGGTATGTAATAGCCCAAACCTATGATTGTTACATTGAGCTGGGTGAATGGAATATAAATGACAGTCATCCAACATGCTGTAATAGAAATAAGGCCATGCTCATGAAACTAAATACAAAACCGTCCTCCCTAATGTTGAACGGCAGCAGCTGCCTCTGTACTCCACAGAGAGTAATAGCATGGTGTGGATAGCGCCCCCCTGTGGTCACGTCTGGAACAGAAGCCTATAGATGTAGCTCCCCTCATGGCCTCTGGAGGGCAGTATAGGGCCACTGTAGTCCTGAGCCACAGAGATGTGTGTGTGTGTGTGTGTGTGTGTGTGTGTGTGTGTGTGTGTGTGTGTGTGTGTGTGTGTGTGTGTGTGTGTGTGTGTGTGGTGTTGAGTGGTGCAGGCTGTAGGTTACATTTAAAGAGCTCAGAAGCACAGCTCAGGTAAACAGTTTGAACGCCTCCAACAAGCAATTTTGTAAAGACGTGTTATGGAGTCACGATAAGGGCTAGCTTAACATTTTACCATCAACACAACTACTGCTACTATTACTGTTACTACTGCTACTATACTACTACTACTACTACTATTACTATTACTACTGCTACTATACTACTACTACACTCCTGATACTACTACTACACTCCTGATACTGCTACTACTACTACTGCTAATATACTACTACTACTGCTACTATACTACTACTACTACTACTGCTACTACTACTACTACTACTACTACTGCTACTATACTACTACTACTGCTACTGCTACTATACTACTACTACTACTACTACTACTGGTACTATATTACTACTACTGCTACTACCACTACTATTATTATTACACTCCTGATACTGCTACTACTACTGCTAATATTACTATTACTACTGCTACTACTTCTACTACTACTGCTACTATTACTATTATTACTACTACTACTATTACTACTACTACTACTACTACTACTACTATTACTATTACTACTGCTACTGCTACTATTATTATTACTACTACTACTACTACTACTACTACTATACTACTGCTACTAATAATAATAATTATTATTATTACACTCCTACTACTACTACTACTACTAATAATAATAATAATAATAATGATACTACTTCTACTACTACTAGTGTAGTTCCAGAAGCTGATGGTGAAGTGTTTGTCGGGTTCTGATAGTTTAGTTTTCTCCCGTTCCTGAACATGGCAGCGTAACTTTACCCCAACATGTATTGATCTACTGGTCCATGCTGTCACTCATCTCTCCCTGTCCAATCAATAACTAGTCTATTAGCTGGTATTGATAGATTGGTCAGAGATGATATTGACAGCTGACTGCAGGTTATCAATTATCCGCTGATCCATATTGATCCATCATGACTGCTGGGGCAGAGTGTGTATTAGAACCAGCAGGGGCTTGATGTTAGCAGAACAATACATCTTCATCATCATCATCCTCCTCCTCAGACAAGCCAAACATGGTATTGTATTACCTATGACTCTTAAGACAAGAGATCTTAAACAATTATATCTTTAAACTCAGTTATTCCATTATCGTTATTTAAAACAGTTATTCTATGATCTGAATATCTAACGAAATAAAAACACACAAGACCACATAGGAGTGATGACTGCACACAATGGCAGGTTGGACTTTATTCTCAAACACATTAGAAACTAAAAATAAGAATTCTTCACATTTTGTTGCCTGGAGTCGCCTCTTCTGCCAAAAAAAAACAAATGAGAGAGAGAAGGAGAAAGAGAGAGAGAGAAGGAGAGAGAGAGAGAGAGAAGGAGAAAGAGAGAGAGAGAAGGAGAGAGAGAGAGAGAAGGAGAAAGAGAGAGAGAGAAGGAGAGAGAGAGAGAGAGACGCCCATCAACGCTAATATAAACGCAACGACTTAATAAAAAAACACCTACAGTTATTGTTTCATAAATAGGCGCATCTTTAACCGACAGACAGGAAGGAGAAGGCAGCAGTCGGGGTGGGGTGGTGTGGGCGGGGGGGGGGGGGACAGATGCCGGGGTTATAGCGCCACGCGGCCCGTCTGTCTGCGCCCCTCATTAAACCTCCCCGCTGCTACAGCGCTGCGTTTGGACCACCGTCAACACCACCACCAACACGCCACCAACACCGGGAGAGTCGTACAAAAAAGTATTCTGTTGTTGTCGATGTTGTACAAAATAAAAACTTGTTTTTTTGTCTGTTTTGTCTAATTTCCAGAAATAAAACAACATTTTCACCACACGTCTTTCACAGGTGTCAAACGCACCCGCGGTGTTCGAGGTTATTTCACAGAATGAAAACAATTGATTTCTATATTACAAGTTCTTCATATTGACAATTTCAATCCACCCACCCACCCCACCCCCAAACAGCTAGGGTAACTATTTGATGCGTTTCCCTTCTTTGATAGTTAAATTAACGAGTGTGATCCAATTCACGATCACACTGCACTTGAAGAAAAGCTTTTCATGTCTCTGCTCTACGGGAGCAGAGGAGCATCAGGTCTATGTACAGGTCAGAAACACCACTCTGCTCATAGACACACTCACGTCTATAAGGCAGTTAAGAGAGAGAGGGGGGGAAGGGGTAGAGGGGGGGAAGGGGTAGAGAGGTGGGAAGGGGTAGAGAGGTGGGGGAAGGGGTAGAGAGGTGGAGGGAGAGAGAGAGGGAGGGATGGGGTAGAGAGGTGGGGGAAGGGGTAGAGAGGTGGAGGAAGGGGTAGAGAGGTGGAGGAAGGGGTAGAGAGGTGGAGGGAGAGAGAGAGAGGGAGGGAGGGATGGGGGGAGAGGGAGAGAGAGAGATAGATATTCAAATTCGAGAGATGATCTCATTTTTCCTTTTGAGGGTTTTGGGGTTTTGGTTTTGGGTTGACCTATCATGTGGAGAAGACCCCCAGAGCCCCTAAGTGCTAAAAACAACATTTGGGATTTTAACAACAGTTCATGACTTCTGACTGGCTTCCTTCAACCACACTGCCAGAGGAACTGTCCAATGACAGGACGCCTTGGTCCAGGGAACCCAGAGAGGGAGGGAAGGTGGACCGGGTGAGGTTGTGGTTGACCAGGTATGGTTGTGGTAGGGGTTGGAGTCCAGAGGTTGGGGTCAGGTTTGTGGTTAAGTTGCGGTCCAGAGGTTGTGTTCAGGGTCAGGGCAGAGGTTTGAGTCCAGAGGTTGGGGTCAGGGCTGGGTAGAGGTTGACCAGGTGTGGTTGTGTTCAGATCAGGGTTGAGGTTAAACCAGGTGTGGTTGTGGTCGAGAGGTTGTCGTCAGGGTCAGGGTTGTGGTCGAGAGGTTGGACCAGGAGTGATTGTGGTAGAGGGTGACCAGGTGAGGTTGGGGTCAGGACTGGGGTTGAGTTGTGGTCCAGAGGTTGTGATCAGGTCAGGAACAGTGGTTTGTCTCTCTGCAGCCCCCTGGAGGAAGAGAAGAGGAACAACACAGGGGGTCAGTCAGGTGTGTGTGGGTGTGTGTCAGGTATATGTGTGTGTGTGTGTGTGTGTGTGTGTGTGTGTCTCAGGTATATGTGTGTGTGAGGGTGTGTGTTACCCTCCAGTCTGTACATACCCATTGCCACAGTATTCACTGGGCCAGTCCAGGTGCTGGCTGGGCCCAGTCCGACCCATCTGCCGGTATTCCATGGAGGGGGACATTCCCGGTCCGCCGGAGGAGGCAGCGTTGATCATACTCTGGAATTCCGACTGGAGCTGGAAGCCCTGGAAGACAAGAAGCAATCCCAGTTTATTCCTGTGAAAGGTTTATGTTTCAGAATGTAACAGTAAAGTCATTTAGAGTTTTTAATGACAAATGCTTTCAAGAACCTGTAACAACGGCTCAAAAACTACATTAAAAAACAAACCAAAAATATTCCAGGTTTTCCAAAATTGTCGTTGTTAGATTAGGACCTGAGGGTCGTGTGTGTGTGTGTGTGTGTGTGTGTGTGTGTGTGTGTGTGTTCGACTGTAGGTCATGTTTGTGTGTAAGACTGTGCGTCATCTGTGTGTGTGTTAGACTGTGGATGTGAGAGGGATGGAGGGGGGGAGAGGGGAGTAAAAGAGGAGTAGTTATTTTAATTATGGGAGCAGACATTTTAATGTTGGGGTTTCCAAAAGTGTTTTTCTTCTTGAGAGAGAGAGAGAGAGGAGTGGGATAGAGAGAGGGAGAGAAGGAGAGAAACAGAGAGACAGAGAAAGAGAGAGAGAGAGAGAAACAGATAGAAAGAGAGACAGAGAGAGGGAGAAAGAGATAGACAGAGAGAAAGAGAGAGAGAGAGAGAGAGGGAGAGTGTATGAAAGGAGAGTTAATCTGCTGTGTGAGAGGCAGGGCCAGCAGGTGGTTCAGGGCCCTCTCCCCCCTCCTCACACTCGCACCTATTCAACCATTGTTCCTCAAATTCTTCTCCTTCACTCCATCACAAAGACCCCATCTGCCCCTTTTGTATCTCTCCCTCTCCTCCCCCCTCCGCCCCTCACCCCCCCCCTCTCTCCCCTCCTCCTCCTTCTCTCCTCTCAGGGAAAGAAAAGTTTGAGCCTAGCTGTTTTTTTTTGTTTTGTCTGTTTGCTCTCTCCCTCCCTCC
>NC_139676.1:2037516-2040016 GCF_951799395.1 Argentina silus | reverse complement strand
ACGTCTTAATAATGATTCTGCCATCTGTTGACAACATCAGAACTGACTAGGAGAGACACACACACACACACACACACACACACACACACACACACACACAGACAGACAGACAGAAGTCCTGTTGGCTCATTAAGTGTTTGATCAGAGCAGCATTGTGGGAAGTCTTCAGGAGGATCAGGCTGATCATCATCAGACTGACAGGACAGACCGGGACACCTCCATGTAACTAACCAGGGGAGGCTGGGGGAGGCTGGGACACACTCAGGTGAGGCTGGGTAAGGACCAGGGGAGGCTGGGTATGGACCAGGGGAGGCTGGGACACACCGGCCTCCATGTAACATCCACTCTGAAACGCCACTAACCAAGGGAGGCTGGGGGAGGCAGGGGGAGGCTGGGACACACCGGCCTCCATGTAACTAACCTGGGGAGGCTGGGGGAGGCTGGGACACACTCAGGTGAGGCTGGGTAAGGACCAGGGGAGGCTGGGTATGGACCAGGGGAGGCTGGGACACACCGGCCTCCATGTAACATCCACTCTGAAACGCCACTAACCAAGGGAGGCTGGGGGAGGCAGGGGGAGGCTGGGACACACCGGCCTCCATGTAACTAACCTGGGGAGGCTGGCGGAGGTGGAAATCAGAGGACAGGCTCATTGTAATCAATGGAACGGAATGAGGAATGGTATCAAACACGTGTTTCTAGTGTGTCTCTACCGTGTGTCTAGACACACACACACACACACACACACACACTAGCGTGTTCCTAGCGTGTGTTTAATGACACCAGGCCAGCTGCTGTAGGTTTACACAGTGAGGTCACCAATCTGTCATGTCACCCCCGTCGCCATGGCGACGACTGTTGGCTCAGAACATTCGGGTTGCCATGGCTACCATCTGTACTACAGCCCAACCCTGGTTCCCATGGCTACCGCCAACGAGTACACGGTACAGGACAGACTGTAATAACCCTGGCACAGCGCGCTGTAGGTTACCGTGGCGACTGTCAACTATGGAAAAGTAATTTCATATATTATATTTCTCTAAAACCAGAAATATGATATATTCCAAAAAGGTTGCCACTTTAAGATGCTGAAAAACCAACAGCAGAAACCCCTAAAGCGCTCCCAGATGAACAGTATGAAGTGTTGGGGAGTGAGAGGAGAAGTCTGTATTTAAACTGACACAGATACTCATCTGTTTGATGACTGATGACTAGTCTTCTGCATAGGTTACACCACAGAGAGGCTGCTTATAGAAAGCCTCTCTCAGACTGTGTGTGTGTGTGTGTGTGTGTGTGTGTGGTGTGTGTGTGGTGTGTGTGTGTGTGTGTGTGTGTGTGGTGTGTGTGTGTGTGTGTGTGTGTGTGTGTGTGTGTGTGTGTGTGTGTGTGTGTGTGTGTGTGTGTGTGTGTGTGCCTGCCTCCATGGCTCAACCACACAGTAACTCTGACTGATGCTAAACCTAATGGAATATGACTCTGCTGGTCCTCTGTTAGAACAGGCTCCCTCTCTCCTCCTTCTCTCTCCCTCTCTCCTCCTCCTCTCTCCTCCTTCTCTCTCTCTCTCTCCTCCTCCTCTCTCCTCCTTCTCTCTCCCTCTCTCCTCCTCCTCTCTCCTCCTTCTCTCTCTCTCTCCTCCTTCTCTCTCTCCTCCTTCTCTCTCTCTCTCTCCTCCTTCTCTCTCTCTCCCTTCTTACCCCCTCCTTCCCTCTCTCCTCCTTCTCCTTCGCTCCCTCTCTCCTCCTTCTCTCTCTCCTCCTTCTCTCTCTCGCTTCTTACCCCCCCTTCTCTCTGTCTCTCCTCCTTCACTCCATCTCACTCTTCCTTTCCTCCTCTCCTCTACTCACCCCCCCCCCCCTCTCCCTCTCCCCCCCCTCTCCCTCTCTCTCTCTCTCTATACTCATTCTCTCCACCCTTTAGGCTCTCCACATAATGACACACATTTATAAAAATTGCATCATCTTTCATATCAGCCACGGTGGAACAAACAGCTGCTGCTGCTGCTGCCTCAACCTGGTGAAGGAGAGCCCATCCACCTTCTGCTGGGTCCCTGCTGACGCCACAATAACAATCACAGTCACAATAATCCGCTTAACACCGTTAGAATACCAAACTAACAGACAGACAGACAGACCAGAGACCAGAGATGGCGTTGCCAGTCACAAACCTCCTCTCGTATATCAAGAACCAAAGTCTTGATGGTTTTGGCTTTTTAAACCCAAACACAGAGGCAGGCCGGCCTCAGAACAGCAGACCCGCCTCCGGACCCACCAAACCCGCCTCAGTGAAGCTGCCGCCCTCACAGAACCCCCCCTCACAGAAGCCGCCCTCACAGAACCCCCCCTCACAGAAGCCGCCCTCACAGAAGCCGCCCTCACAGAAGCGGCCCTCACAGAACACCCCCTCACAGAACCCGTCCTCACAGAACCCGTCCTCACAGAACCCGCCCTCACAGAACCCCCCCTCACAGAACCCGCCCTCACAGAACCCCCCCTCAGAGTCA
>NC_139676.1:2032516-2035016 GCF_951799395.1 Argentina silus | reverse complement strand
TTCTCCACCTGAACCAAGCACGTTCTCCATCTGAACCAAGCACGTTCTCCACCTGAACCAAGCACGTTCTCCATCTGAACCAAGCACGTTCTCCACCTGAACCAAGCACGTTCTCCATCTGAACCAAGCACGTTCTCCACCTGAACCAAGCACGTTCTCCATCTGAACCAAGCACGTTCTCCATCTGAACCAAGCACGTTCTCCATCTGAACCAAGCACGTTCTCCACCTGAACCAAGCACGTTCTCCATCTGAACCAAGCACGTTCTCCACCTGAACCAAGCACGTTCTCCATCTGAACCAAGCACGTTCTCCACCTGAACCAAGCACGTTCTCCATCTGAACCAAGCACGTTCTCCACCTGAACCAAGCACGTTCTCCATCTGAACCAAGCACGTTCTCCATCTGAACCAAGCACGTTCTCCATCTGAACCAAGCACGTTCTCCACCTGAACCAAGCACATTCTCCATCTGAACCAAGCACGTTCTCCATCTGAACCAAGCACGTTCTCCACCTGAACCAAGCACGTTCTCCATCTGAACCAAGCACGTTCTCCACCTGAACCAAGCACGTTCTCCATCTGAACCAAGCCGTCACAGAAGACACTCGTCATCACTTCTGAAGGCACAAGAGCAACTCACTCCTCTGGTGACCCAGGAAAAATGTCAGGCCCAAATATAGACCTCGAAAACATGAAAAATTCATAATGTCCCAAATCTTTAAAAACATCTGAATAGACGGCGACATTAGGTGATGATTCAGACCAGCAGCACTCCTCTGTTCTGTCATGTGGTCTGAGTCACCTGTCACCACACACACACACACACACACACACGAACCTACACACATGCATACACATACACATGCACACACACACACACACACACACACACACACACACACACACACACGAACCTACACACATGCATACACATACACATGCACACACACAAGCACAAGCACACACACATACATACACACACACACACACACACACACGAACCTACACACATGCATACACATACACATGCACACACACAAGCACACACACACACACACACACACACACACACACACACACACACATGAACCTACACACACATACACACACACACACACACACAGCTATTCACAATCACCCAAACAAATAACGTCTTACGAATCTTTCCTGTCGTTTCCAATCTCAGACTCAAAGGCAGACAAGGTGGTGTGTGTGTGTGTGTGTGTGTGTGTGTGTGTGTGTGTGTGTGTGTGTGTGTGTCTCTGTCTCCGTGCATGACAGAGAGTGTGATGCAAAATGTAACCACACCAAATGTGAATATATATACGCAATAATAACAACAATAATAATCATAATCATAATCATAATAATCATAATTATCACATTCAAAACATGAGGCCACCCGCCCTCAGTGGATGAGAGCACAGTGTTGCAGTATATATATATATATATATAGAGAGAGAAAGAGATTTAATATTTGATTTAGTTTATAGTTATATATATCAATACATATATATATATATATATATATATATATCTCTAGTGCTAGGTCAGTCCTGCTGCTCTACGTGTTCTAGTGCTAGGTCAGTTATCTGCTCTACGTGTTCTAGTGCTAGGTCAGTTACCTGCTCTACGTGTTCTAGTGCTAGGTCAGTTACCTGCTCTACGTGTTCTAGTGCTAGGTCAGTTATCTGCTCTACGTGTTCTAGTGCTAGGTCAGTCCTGCTGCTCTACGTGTTCTAGTGCTAGGTCAGTTATCTGCTCTACGTGTTCTAGTGCTAGGTCAGTCCTGCTGCTCTACGTGTTCTAGTGCTAGGTCAGTTATCTGCTCTACGTGTTCTAGTGCTAGGTCAGTTACCTGCTCTACGTGTTCTAGTGCTAGGTCAGTTACCTGCTCTACGTGTTCTAGTGCTAGGTCAGTTATCTGCTCTACGTGTTCTAGTGCTAGGTCAGTTACCTGCTCTACGTGTTCTAGTGCTAGGTCAGTTACCTGCTCTACGTGTTCTAGTGCTAGGTCAGTTACCTGCTCTACGTGTTCTAGTGCTAGGTCAGTTATCTGCTCTACATGTTCTAGTGCTAGGTCAGTTATCTGCTCTACGTGTTCTAGTGCTAGGTCAGTTATCTGCTCTACGTGTTCTAGTGCTAGGTCAGTTATCTGCTCTATGTGTTCTAGTGCTAGGTCAGTCCTGTTGCTCTACGTGTTCTAGTGCTAGGTCAGTCCTGCTGCTCTACGTGTTCTAGTGCTAGGTCAGTTATCTGCTCTACGTGTTCTAGTGCTAGGTCAGTTATCTGCTCTACGTGTTCTAGTGCTAGGTCAGTTACCTGCTCTACGTGTTCTAGTGCTAGGTCAGTTATCTGCTCTACGTGTTCTAGTGCTAGGTCAGTTATCTGCTCTACGTGTTCTAGTGCTAGGTCAGTTACCTGCTCTACGTGTTCTAGTGCTAGGTCAGTTATCTGCTCTACGTGTTCTAGTGCTAGGTCAGTTATCTGCTCTACGTG
>NC_139676.1:1985040-2000040 GCF_951799395.1 Argentina silus | reverse complement strand
CACTGGACCCGCTACCGTGTCAACTAAGACAATTGGGTTGGAAATAGCGTTGTGACTTTTAGCCCCATAACCCCGTTCTGATGTGATGCAGTCTAATCCAGGCTGTTCAGAGACGGCTCCTCTTCTCCCTCCCTCCGATCCTCTCCTCTTCTCCCTCCCTCCGATCCTCTCCTCTTCTCCCTCCCTCCGATCCTCTCCTCTTCTCCCTCCCTCTTCCCCCTCCCTCCGATCCTCTCCTCTTCTCCCTCCCTCCGATCCTCTCCTCTTCTCCCTCCCTCCGATCCTCTCCTCTTCCCCCTCCCTCTTCTCCCTCCCTCTTCCCCCTCCCTCTTCTCCCTCCCTCTGATCCTCTCCTCTTCCCCCTCCCTCTTCTCCCTCCCTCTTCCCCCTCCCTCTTCCCCCTCCCTCTGATCCACTCTTTAGTGACGTGCTGCAAGATGATTAAATTGCTTTTTCGTTACGTGTTTTCGTTGACTTTGTTTACCCTTGTGTGTGTGTGTGTGTGTGTGTGTGTGTGTGTGTGTGTGTGTGTGTGTGTGTGTGTGTGTGTGTGTGTGTGTGTGTGTGTGTGTGTGGCCTGGTTGGTAGAGCGTGTAACATTGTCCCCAAGGCTGTTGGCGGAAGTGTCTGGGAACAGGATTAGCATGGCGCTAGCAGCGCTAACGTTGGGGGTCTGATACCTGCTCTATTAAAGAGCTCTGCTGTGTTGTGTTGTATTGTGTTGTGTTGTGTTGTGTTGTGTTGTGTTGTGTTGTGTTGTGTAGTGGTGTGTTGTGTAGTGGTGTGTTGTGTTGTGTTGTGTTGTGTGTTGTGTTGTGTGTTGTGTTATTGGTTCATTTTCTTTTTCATAAGGTGTCAATAGTGTCCCTTCAGTTCCTCTGAGTTCAATAGATCTGGGGAGGCAGGTGGAGGTAGAAATTGGAGGACGGGCATTGTTATAATGTATGGAACGGAATGAGGAATAGTGTTGATATAGTAGTTTAATAGTTTGATACCATTCCTCATTCTGTTCCATGCATTACAATGAGCCTGTCTTCCGGTTTCTACCTCCACCAGCCTCTCCTGCTAAAGATGATATAGGATAATAAGTCATGTAAGTTTTGGATGATAACTTTCTCCTAAAGACCTCTTCACCCTCACTACCTCCCTCACTACCCCCTGTACTAACCCTAACCCTAACCCTAGAGACCTCTTCACCCCCACTACCCCCTGTACTAACCCTAACCCTAGAGACCTCTTCATCCCCACTACCCCCCTGTACTAACCCTAACCCTAGAGACCTCTTCATCCCCACTACCCCCCTGTACTAACCCTAACCCCAACCCTAGAGACCTCTTCACCCCCACTACCCCCTGTACTAACCCTAACCCTAGAGACCTCTTCACCCCCACTACCCCCTGTACTAACCCTAACCCTAGAGACCTCTTCACCCCCACTACCCCCTGTACTAACCCTAACCCTAGAGACCTCTTCATCCCCACTACCCCCCTGTACTAACCCTAACCCCAACCCTAGAGAACTCTTCACCCCCACTACCCCCTGTACTAACCCTAACCCTAGAGACCTCTTCACCCCCACTACCCCCTGTACTAACCCTAACCCCAACCCTAGAGACCTCTTCACCCCCACTACCCCCTGTACTAACCCTAACCCTAACCCTAGAGACCTCTTCACCCCCACTACCCCTTCCTCTGCCATTCCGACTGCCTATGGCCCCTGGTGTGAGCATTGATTACTTTATCTTATGATGACTGATGGAAAGATGATTCACTTACTTAAACAAATGTATTTGCTGTAAGTCGCTTTGGATAAAGGCGTCTGCTAAATGCCATAAATGTAAATGTAAATGTAGAAAGCCTCCTGCCCTCCTCTGCCTTCCTCTCACCTCCTCTCCCCTCTTCTCTCCTCCTCTGCCTTCCTCTGCCTTCCTCTGCCCTCCTCTGTCCTCCTCTTCCCTCCTCTCCCCTCCTCTGCCTTCCTGTCCCCTCCTCTCTTCTCCTCTGTCCTCCTCTCCCCTCCTCTCCCCTCCTCTCTCCTCCTCTCTCCTCCTCTGCCTTCCTCTCCCCTCCTCTCTCCTCCTCTGGTACAGACAGAGTAGACCTTTTTTGGGGTGTTGAGTCTCAAATGAATAGCAATATCGCTCCCTAGTGGACATGAATAAACGTTGCAGGAAAGTTGTTTTTCCTAAACAGGTCCGTTCTCAACCCCCCGGCTGGTGGCTACTGGAGGCCCCACAAGGAAAGTAAACACGTTCAAGTCAAACACTATTATAACATCGTGAGGACACAAGCGTATAGAAGTCAAACGAAGCTAAAAAAAAAAATAGAGAGTTAATCTCTCTTGAAAAATAGATTTGTGTCTAAATGAGACTAACCTGGATGAATACAGGTTTAATAAAATGAGAGGTTCAAATAATAACCTATAAAAGCTGAGAGCTGCCACGGGGGAACTGAATGGCACACTTTTCAAAAGATTACTGTTCTTATCTTCTTATCTATAAGGTGTGGCATCCCCCCCACCCCCACCACCAGGTAAACTGCCCTGTGCCCCAGGGTGAGGCAGAGGGGGGGGAGGAGGGGGGAGGGGGGAGGAGGAGGGGGAGGAGGAGGGGGAGGGAGGGAGGGGGGAGGGAGCAGGCTGACGGACTTCCACGAACCCTCTTTCTAGCGTGCGTGGCGAGGGCGGTGCGTATGACGTCGGCGGCCGAGGCGAGGAGGTGTTTATTGTTCCTTCGGAGAGAGAAAGGAGGCTAGCGAGGCAACGTCGCTACCGAGCACCGACACACACGTCCTCTACACGGTTATCCAGTAGCGGAGCCACCAGTACAACGGCCGAGGCAGGTTGACACAGGACCCAGTGGCCATGGCATATGCATACCTCTTCAAATACATCATTATCGGAGACACGGGTAAGCAGCGAGGCGCTGACAGCTAGGTAGCGTTAGCTTGCCAGCGACACGGCTAGCGGCTAGCCAGCTCCGGTCTATTTCCGCAGTGTTGGAGAGTCCAGTGACGTGGTGAAACGAGCGGGGATGACAGCCCGATTTCTCGCTTTCTAACGTCCCTCTCTTAGCATCCATTAGCTTGGCAGCACTGTCGAATAGTGTATTATAATGTAGGCACCTAAGGGCACATATTGTGGTCAGCTAGCTGGCTAATTTAGCAACTGACACCTCGTCCGATCAGCAAACGGCCTATTGTCTTTGACGCTGCGCGCCGTGACTCACGGGGAGGGTGGGGGTGTCGGAGCTGATAGCTGATGGATGCTAACATTAGCTAGCTGTTTACATCGCGGTAAACCCTGACTGTCAAACGGACAGCTCCCCGGGAAGGTGGGACGGGTGGCCGCACAGGCCGGGCCAGACCCCGCGGACTCGCCCAGAGCGCTGCCGCGGGGCTGTCTTGTTTTCCGGGCTGGCTGGCTCGGAGGGTTAGCCTGCCCGGAGGACAAGGCCACAAGCCAAGCAGCCTCCATCCAGCCTCCCTCGAAATGGCGTTTACCGAATTGTGGTCCGCTTGTCCACGACCGCCTCCATTTATAGCTAGAATTGTAGACGGCTTGCTTGCATTTCATATTCGTAGTGATTTGGTGAGCTAACCGCCTGTTTTGCATGGTGAAGTGTCGGTGACCTGCTCGGACCTGCCGTTTGTTTACCTCGCTAATAAGGACCGACGCCGACGGTCAGCCCCCGGGGAAACACGACGGTACCAGCGGGGCTCTGGCTGAATGTTCACAGGCTACAACCCTACGCTTTATATCACAATTAACAAGGAAATTGTCAGTCGGTGCTTCGTCGAGCTTTCACTTTGTAACTTTCGATGTTTGAGATAAGATTGCACTCTAGATTATGATGACATCAGTGCGACTGAACGACCATTCCACGGAGTTTTAACTGTGAAACGTGCATTTAGTCGCATCGATTGACAGAGAGCTGAAAAGACATTTCAACATTTTTAGCCATCTGTCTATCTAACGCTGTGTGGTGAGGTCTGATCCTGTGTGTCGTTTCACACACAGGATTCCCTTAGATCGGTCGAGGTCTGGGCTGTCCTGTCGTTCTCTGTAGAGACAGGCCGTGTAGGGTAGCGCAGAGGAGCGTTGCCACCTGTCGTCGTCGCCCTGCTGGGATTCAGAGCCACAGACGAGGGACGCTGCTGCCTCAGTCCCCTTCACCTCCCTGAGGCGTCGGTCAGAGTCCTTATACATCACTGGCCACATTTCACTCATGTTGTCTCTCTGAAAGTACCAGTAAAATACCCCTAACCGCTTCTGTTGAGGGCCCTATTTGACTCATTTCCCGCCTGAAAACCAGACCCAAACTAAACTGCTGATGACATTCGAAATGTCACGATCAGACGCAAAAGCAGGGTGCCATTTGATAGGTACCCTTAAACTCCTGTTGCATCACAGCACAGAGACTGTTGCAGCAACAGTGTTCCTCTCCCGTGTTGTGAAGCCTGTGTAGGCCAGATAGTGGGTGTTAACAGAGGAAGGTCTGTGACTGTGTAACTTTGCCCGATTTGCTGACAGGCGGTTCGATCAGATGACTGTTCACTTCATGTGATCTTGAGCAGCAGGCATCATTACCCAGCCGGCCCAAAGCCACAGGTCAGCGTTCAGGGAGAGAACTCAGTCTGTAGTCATTAACTAGCCGGCCCAAAGCCACAGGTCAGCGTTCAGGGAGAGAACTCAGTCTGTAGTCATTACCCAGCAGGTTAGTTGCAGGTTAGCCTACCAGATAAGACTCCAACATCTGAGTTAGCCTTGCTACGGTAAGCCACAGGAGCAGGGGAGGCCGGTGGAGGTAGAAATCGGAGGACGGGCTCATTGTAATGCATGGAACGGATTGAGGGATGGTATTAAACACATGCTTGACACCAAGATCCAAGAGGATCTTGTAAAACAACCATATTTCCCCCTTTATGTGTTTGATTCATTCCTCATTCCGATCCATGCATTACAACGAGCCCGTCCTCCCATTTCTACCTCCGCCAGCCTCTACCATTTCTACCTCTGCCAGCCTCGACCATTTCTACCTCCGCCGCCAGCCTCTACCATTTCTACCTCCGCCGCCAGCCTCTCCCATTTCTACCTCCGCCGCCAGCCTCTCCCATTTCTACCTCCGCCGCCAGCCTCTCCCATTTCTACCTCCACCAGCCTCTTCCATGTCCGGTCCCCTTCCGTGTTGTTTGTGTCGTGAGCGTCTCATTGCCGCCCGGCTCTCTGAAGGGGAAATCCGTTTTACCAGATCTTCCAGGACTAGATGAGGACTTCCCCACATGCCTGTGTGTACGGGGCGATGAAGAGGTGGCTTAACCCTGACCCTGATCCTCTCCTCTCCTCTCCTCTGCTCTCCAACATAAGCATCTCACTTCGGGGTTCTCCCCAAAGAGTGTTTCATGCCAGGCCTGGCCACGTCTCCTCCAGGCCGGGCCAGGCCTTCAGACCCGCGCTAGAGCCTCTGGTCCAAAACCAGCCTGGCAGCAAGACATCATCTCTCCCCACAGCTACTGTAAATGACTACCTTCTCCGTTCAAAAACTAAAACCTCTCAGAATAGTTCTTTGTCTGGGCTCCTGGAGCGTGGAAGGGACAGGTGCTCCTCCATGTCAGGGTTCTCCAGGGTTCTCCAGAGTTCTCAAGGGTTCTCCCCAAACCATGGAAGAGTGTTTCTGCGCCATCCTGTGAACATGGCGGCTCCACGATGTAAACATCACAAGACAAATTAAACTACATATTTAGTCATGACCATAGTAATTGTCTTTGAAAGCGTTACAATGTTCCTCAGTGAATTCAGTGTTTTAGCTGGGCGAGGGGGGGTTTGCGCCTTTTAACATGAATAAACGTGAGTCAGGTTTTGATAACGCAACCCAACGGCATGCGGTTCAGATAACCCGGGGAGAATCCTCCCTACAGACAGACAGACAGACAGACAGACACCGGTAAACAGGCTGGTCCAGTTACAGAACATCGTTATGCCTCTGGCCGACCTGCAGGTGGTCATGTGACCGTGCGTAACCCAACCTGCTGGTCATTCCCTGGTGAAGCGTGTTGCTCAACGCTCACATCCTTTAATACCGCTCATCACAGCTGCTGGAACAGACTGTTTCGGTAATAAGTTGTTGTTGTTATTGGAGCTAATGGGAAATGGGAAAAAACAACAACTCTAGTTTTAATCTTTAAGTAGCTTCCGTGTATGATGTAATCTCATTATTGTTGTCATGGTAATTAGTGGTTAAAGCGTGGCTGTGAGGCTGTCGTTGACCGGGCAGGTTCTGGTGTTTGCTCTGATAATGACCTGGGTGCTTGACAGAGCACATCCAGTGTTCCATTCAGGGTTCGCCTGCTCTCATTGGCTCCCGGGCGTTCAGAGGTAATCATAACACCCCTCTGTTGTTTCCATAAGTCCGTCTCGTGAGCTGCCTAGCAACGTGGCCGGTAACCCGTGGCAACGCTGATGAAGGCCCTCCTAAAGGTTTCACCTGTTAACATCGAAACCATTCGGTGCACTTCACACCCACTAAACACACACACACACTCTTGCACATACACACACATACGTTATGTTCAGGCTCACGTCTCCTCTGTACTGCGTTGGCTGCTCATTATTAATGGATGCATTCATTCTGAGTGCTGCTTCTGTGGATAGAGCTGTCATTCATCACACACACACACACACACACACACATCCCCCTGATCGTGACATTTGGCATTTGTGGATAAAATGGCCGTCCGCCATGTTGACGTGACCTTTAACCCGGCAAGCAGGAAGAAGGGATGACAGATGTCCCCCCCCCCCATCTGCTCCCCCCTGCGGTGAAGCTGCCTCTAGCTTAGCCCCCCCCCCCCCCCCCGGAGAACCCCAAACTACCTCTGGACCAGCACCTTTTTCAGTGGGCCGGTCCTCCCACTCTCACATGCTTCTGTTGGACAGAGACAGACAGGAAGTAAGGAGGAGAGGGGATGTCAGCAGGGCATGGAGACATGGTACCAGACCCCTAGACCACCCCAGGCCATGGTACCAGACCCCTGGACCACCCCAGGCCATGGTACCAGACCCCTGGACCACCCCAGGCCATGGTACCAGACCCCTGGACCACCCCAGGCCATGGTACCAGACCCCTGGACCACCTCAGGCCATGGTACCAGACCCCTGGACCACCCCAGGCCATGGTACCAGACCCCTGGACCACCCCAGGCCATGGTACCAGACCCCTGGACCACCCCAGGCCATGGTACCAGACCCCTGGACCACCCCAGGCCATGGTACCAGACCCCTGGACCACCCCAGGCCATGGTACCAGACCCCTGGACCACCCCAGGCCATGGTACCAGACCCCTGGACCACCCCAGGCCATGGTACCAGACCCCTGGACCACCCCAGGCCATGGTACCAGACCCCTGGACCACCTCAGGCCATGGTACCAGACCCCTGGACCACCCCAGGCCATGGTACCAGACCCCTGGACCACCCCAGGCCAAGGTACCAGACCCCTGGACCACCCCAGGCCACGGTACCAGACCCCTGGACCACCCCAGGCCACGGTACCAGACACCTGGACCACCCCAGGCCACGGTACCAGACCACTGGACCACCCTAGGCCATGGTACCAGACCCCTGGACCACCCCAGGCCGTGGTACCATACCCCTGGACCGCCCCAGGCCATGGTACCAGACCCCTGGACCGCCCCAGGCCGTGGTGCTAGACCACTGGACCACCCCAGGCCTTGGTACCAGACCAACCCTAACCCTAACCCTAACTAACCCCAACCCCAAAACTAACCCCAACCCTAACCCTAACTAACCCCAACCCCAAAACTAACCCCAAACCCAACCCTAACCCTAACTAACCCCAACCCTCACTGGCTGTTCTGTAGGTCCTCCACAGCAACGACCAGGAGATTTACTCTTACTGCATGTGTTCTGGTGTGTGTCACTCTGACCGTGTGTGTGTGTGTGTGTGTGTGTGTGTGTTTTACAGGTGTGGGGAAATCATGTCTATTATTACAGTTCACAGACAAGCGGTTTCAGCCAGTCCACGACCTCACTATCGGTAAGACCCCTCTCTCTCACACACACACACACCAACAATCACATATATATATATATACACACACACACACACACACATCTAATCATTCCTGCTAATGTACAACGACCTATGGTGATTAAACCGTATCCTTCCTGGCCGCTCTGCAGAGACCTCAATCATATCATCTCCTCCCCCTCCCCCTCCCCCCCCCCCCTCCCTCTCCCTCCCCCCCCCCCCCTCTCCCTCCCCCCCCCCCCCTCTTCTCCTGTTGGACAGATCTGTCATGAGATTTCTCTGTGGTCTTCCTGCTCCGGCCTCCCCCTCCCCCTCCCCCTCCCGTCTTCCTGCTCCGGCCTCCCCATTCCCACCCCAGGGGTGTATCAGGCTAGCCTACAGAGATTAGCATGAATCAGAGTGTTAATAGGATTTGAGTGTGTTAGGATCGGTGTGACCGGTGTTGGAGAGTGTTATCACTCACCACTCTAGACCGTTGATTAACCATAAAGGGTTGAAACGCTGAATAAAACAGGTGGGTTGGGGTTAGGGGTGGTGGTTAGGTGGGTTAAGGTTAGGGTTGTTTTTAGGGGTGGTGGGTAGGGTTAGGTTCAGGGTTGGGGTTAGGTGGGTTAAGGTTAGGGTTGTTCTTAGGGGTGGTGGTTAGGGCTGTTTTTAGGGGTGGTGGGTAGGGTTAGGTTCAGGGTTGGGGTTAGGTGGGTTAAGGTTAGGGTTGTTCTTAGGGGTGGTGGTTGGGGCTGTTTTTAGGGGTGGTGGGTAGGGTTAGGTTCAGGGTTGGGGTTAGGTGGGTTAAGGTTAGGGTTGTTCTTAGGGGTGGTGGTTAGGGCTGTTTTTAGGGGTGGTGGGTAGGGTTAGGTTCAGGGTTGGGGTTAGGTGGGTTAGGGTTGTTAGGGTTAGAGGTGAGAGAGAGTGTTATTGTGGTGAAGGTGGGTTAGGGGTCAGGTGGGTTAGGGGTCAGGTGGGTTAGGGGTCAGGTGGGTTAGGGGTCAGGTGGGTTTAGGGTCAGGTGGGTTAGGGGTCAGGTGGGTGTAGGGTCAGGTGGGTTAGGGGTTTAGGGGTCTAGAGCTATTAAGATTCATGTTTTCATTTAGGAGTGGTTTCAGTTCATCTGAGAGTAACGTGTGTGTGTGTGTGTGTGTGTGTGTGTGTGTGTGTGTGTGTGTGTGTGTGTGTGTGTGTGTGTGTGTGTGTGTGTGTGTGTGTGTGTGTGTGTGTGTGTGTGTGTCCTCTGCAGGTGTGGAGTTTGGGGCGAGGATGATCACTATAGACGGTAAACAGATCAAGCTGCAGATCTGGGACACGGTAAGCAGCATGAAACACACACACACACATGTCAACACACCAACGCCTCTACACACACACACACACCAATGCCTCTACACACACACACACACCAACGCCTCTACACACACACACACACACCAACGCCTCTACACACACACACACACACACACCAATGCCTCTACACACACACACCGACGCCTCTACACACACACACACACACACACACACACACACACACAACAACGGCCTCTACACACACACACACACACACACACACATACACCAACGCCTCTACACACACACACACACACCAACGCCTCTACACACACACACACACACACACACACCAACGCCTCTACACACACACACCAACACTAACATGTCAACATACTAACACACACACCAACACACTAACACTGTCCACTGACTACCTGTGTTGAAGGCCAATTACCCTCATTTAATACATCTACATTGAAGTGATTTCACACCTTTACCCAAAGCCACTTACAAAAGTACATTTGTCTCACTAAGTGAATTAACGATACATCAGTCATTGTGTATCCAGTGTGTGGGAAGGAGGAGTGTGTGTGTCCAGTGTGTGGGAAGGAGGAGTGTGTGTGTCCAGTGTGTGGGAAGGAGGAGTGTGTGTGTCCAGTGTGTAGGAAGGAGGAGTGTGTGTCTCCAGTGTGTAGGAAGGAGGAGTGTGTGTCTCCAGTGTGTAGGAAGGAGGAGTGTGTGTGTCCAGTGTGTAGGAAGGAGGAGTGTGTGTATCCAGTGTGTAGGAAGGAGGAGTGTGTGTGTCCAGTGTGTGGGAAGGAGGAGTGTGTGTGTCCAGTGTGTGGGAAGGAGGAGTGTGTGTGTCCAGTGTGTAGGAAGGAGGAGTGTGTGTCTCCAGTGTGTAGGAAGGAGGAGTGTGTGTGTCCAGTGTGTGGGAAGGAGGAGTGTGTGTGTCCAGTGTGTGGGAAGGAGGAGTGTGTGTGTCCAGTGTGTGGGAAGGAGGAGTGTGTGTGTCCAGTGTGTAGGAAGGAGGAGTGTGTGTGTCCAGTGTGTGGGAATGACATTTTACATTTGTGGCATTTAGCAGACGCCTTTATCCAAAGCGACTTACAGCAAATACATTTGTTTAAGTAAGTGAATCATCTGTCCATCAGTCATCATAAGATAAAGTAATCAATGCTCAGACCAGGGGCCATAGGCAGTTGGAATGTCAGTAGGCTATTTATTTATTTATTAGTATTATTATTTATTTATTTATTTTTAATTTATTTTATTAGCAGGAGAGAACTTGTACAGGGGGGGTAGCGGAGGTGAAGAGGTCTCTAGGGTTAGGGTTAGTATAGGGTTGGGGTTAGGGTTAGGGTTAGTATAGGGTTAGTATAGGGTTAGGGTTAGTATAGGGTTGGGGTTAGGGTTAGTATAGGGTTGGGGTTAGGGTTAGTATAGGGTTGGGGTTAGGGTTAGTATAGGGTTGGGGTTAGGGTTAGTATAGGGTTGGGGTTAGGGTTAGTATAGGGTTGGGGTTAGGGTTAGTATAGGGTTAGTATAGGGTTAGGGTTAGTTTAGGGTTGGGGTTAGGGTTAGTATAGGGTTGGGGTTAGGGTTAGTATAGGGTTGGGGTTAGGGTTAGTATAGGGTTGGGGTTAGGGTTAGTATAGGGTTGGGGTTAGGGTTAGTATAGGGTTGGGGTTAGGGTTAGGGTTAGTATAGGGTTAGGGTTAGTATAGGGTTGGGGTTAGGGTTAGTATAGGGTTGGGGTTAGGGTTAGTATAGGGTTGGGGTTAGGGTTAGTAGTGGGGGTGAAGAGGTCTCTAGGGTTGGGGTTAGGGTTAGTATAGGGTTGGGGTTAGGGTTAGTATAGGGTTGGGGTTAGGGTTAGTAGTGGGGGTGAAGAGGTCTCTAGGGTTGGGGTTAGGGTTAGTATAGGGTTGGGGTTAGGGTTAGTATAGGGTTGGGGTTAGTATAGGGTTAGGGTTAGTATAGGGTTGGGGTTAGGGTTAGTATAGGGTTGGGGTTAGGGTTAGTATAGGGTTGGGGTTAGGGTTAGTATAGGGTTGGGGTTAGGGTTAGTATAGGGTTAGGGTTAGTATAGGGTTGGGGTTAGGGTTAGTATAGGGTTGGGGTTAGGGTTAGGGTTAGTATAGGGTTAGGGTTAGTATAGGGGGGGAATGAGGAGTGTGTATGTCCAGTGTGTGTCCCGTGGCCGTAACAGACGGTGCAGTCCGCTTGTTGGCCACCAGATGGCGACACAGCCTCAGGAGTGAGAGTAGAACCCTCCAGCAGACAGGAAGGAATGTCGCTCCAAGCCTCCCTGCTCCTGTTGTGGCCTCTCTGGGCCTCTCACCTAGCAGGGGAGGCTGGCGGAGGTAGAAATCGGAGGACGGACTCATTGTAATGCATGGAACGAGGAATGGTATCAAACACGTTTGACACCATTTCTCATTCCATTCCATTCCATGCATCACAACGAGCCCGTCCTCCGATTTCTACCTCCGCCAGCCTCCCCTGCTGCACAGGTATGTGTTCTTGGTGATGAAAGTGTTGAATATGAATCTGTAGATGAAAGCTCCAGCCTGTTGTTGGGGGAACTGTTGATTAAGTGAGTGTGTGTCCAGGAGAAGCTCCAGATGACGCTGCAGCCTTCTACACACTCACCCCACCCCCACCCCCACTCCCACCCCCCACCTAGATATGATTAGTGTGGTTAGGATAATTAATGATTTTATGATGATTGTGTGTGTGTGTATATCTCTCTCTCTATCTCTCTCTCCCTCACGTCTCTCTCTCTCCCCCATCTCTCTCTCCCTCTCCTCTCCTCTCTCTATCTGTCTCTCTCCCTCTCCTCTCTCTCTCTATCCGTTCCCCCCCCCCCCCCCCCCCCCCCTCGGACGCTGCAGCAGCAGAGATCTGCATGTGTGGCCTTGCTGTAACCTTTGGGCCTGGGCAGATGGCAGGCAGAGAGAGTGGCATTCATCATTTATTCACAATGGCTCCATTAGCCACAACGCTAGCAGCTGCCCAGGGGAACTGGGGTTGGGGGGCTGGGGCAGGAGGCTAGGGGGCTGGTGAGCTGGGGCTGGGGTTGGGGGGCTGGGGCAGGAGGCTAGGGGGCTGGTGAGCTGGGGTTGGGGGGCAGGAGGCTAGGGGGCTGGTGAGCTGGGGTTGGGGGGCAGGAGGCTAGGGGGCTGGTGAGCTGGGGTTGGGGGGCAGGAGGCTAGGGGGCTGGTGAGCTGGGGTTGGGGGGTTGGGGGGCTGGGGCAGGAGGCTAGGGGGCTGGGGTTGGGGGGCAGGAGGCTAGGGGGCTGGTGAGCTGGGGCTGAGGTTGGGGGGCTGGGGCAGGAGGCTAGGGGCTGGGGTTGGGGGGCAGGAGGCTAGGGGGCTGGGGTTGGGGGGTGGTTGGCTAGGTGGGTAGGTGGGTGGTTGGCTAGGTGGATGGGTGGGAGGGAGGGTAGGTGGGTTGGAGGGAGGGAGGGAAGGTAGGTGGGAGGGTGGGTAGGTAGGTGGATAGGTGGATGGGTGGGAGGGAGGGTAGGTGGGTGGGAGGGAGGGAGGGAAGGTAGGTGGGAGGGTGGGTAGGTAGGTGGATGGGTGGGAGGGAGGGTGGGAGGGTAGGTAGGTAGGTGGGTGGGTGGGTGGGTGGGTGGGTAGGTAGGTGGATGGGTGGGTGGGAGGGAGGGAGGGTAGGTAGGTAAGTGGGTGGGTGGGTGTTTGGGAGGGAGGATAGGTAGGTGGGTGGGAGGGAGGGTGGGTAGGTAAGTGGGTGGGTGGGTGTTTGGGAGGGAGGGTAGGTAGGTGGGTGAGTGGGTGGGAGGGAGGGTGGTAGAGGAGAACAGATGTGTCAGGACAGATTGGAACATGGAGGAATCTCCTGCTACTGTTGTACATGTTGTTATACCCCTTTAAACAAGAGGCAGGAGAGACCTGATTGGTGAGAGCTGGAGAATGTTAGAATGCGGAGGAGATGCTGTGATTGGTCAGAGCTGGAGAATGTTAGAATGCGGAGGAGATGCTGTGATTGGTCAGAGCTGGAGAATGTAGAATGCTGTAGTAGTATTATGGGCTGGATGGAGTCCAGAGCACAGAGGGGCTGTTGTTAGTCAGGACCCAGACAGAGGAGGCAGGGATGAGAGGGGGGGGGGGGGTACAGGCAGGGGGGGGAGAGAGAGAGAGAGAGAGAGAGGGGTCTATTGTACCACTGTGACAGGGCTAGGCCTGTACTGTACTCTCCTCTCCTCACCAGGAGAGCTGTTCCACTGGCCAGGGTCTTAAGTAGCCTCCTCTCCTAGTCTCCTCTCCTAGTCTCCTCTCCTCGTCTCCTCTCCTTCATCACAGCTGAGTCTAACAGGAAAGCAGGTTATGGCCGTTTAAAGTAATATTGTGGAATATCAAATGTGATTGTTTTAACTGTGTGTGTGTGTGTGTGTGTGTGTGTGTGTGTGTGTGTGTGTGTGTGTGTGTGTGTGTGTGTGTGTGTGTGTGTGTGTGTCTGTGTGTCTGTGTGTCTGTGTGTCTGTGTGTGTGTGTGTGTGTGTGTGTGTGTGTGTGTGTGTGTGTGTGTGTGTTCTCAGGCTGGACAGGAGTCGTTCCGGTCCATCACCAGGTCCTACTACAGAGGGGCGGCCGGCGCCCTGCTAGTCTACGACATCACAAGGTCAGTCAGCCTATCACAGGCCTCCATGTCCTCATCAGCCTATCACAGGCCTCCATGTCCTCATCAGCCTGTCACAGGCCTCCATGTCCTCATCAGCCTGTCACAGGCCTCCTTGTCCTCATCAGCCTGTCACAGGCCTCCTTGTCCTCATCAGCCTGTCACAGGCCTCCTTGTCCTCATCAGCCTATCACAGGCCTCCATGTCCTCATCAGCCTATCAGAGGCCTCCATGTCCTCATCAGCCAGTCACATGCCTCCATGTCCTCATCGGCCTGTCAGAGGCCTCCATGTCCTCATCAGCCAGTCACATGCCTCCATGTCCTCATTAGCCTATCACAGGCCTCCTTGTCCTCATCGGCCTATCAGAGGCCTTCTCATCCGCCTGTATTAACTGAAGCAGGTCAGCGTTCCTCCCTATCACTCTACTCTGCCAGGGGAGGCTGCTGGAGGTAGAAATCGGAGGACGGGCTCGTTGTAATGCATGGAACGGAATGTGGAATGGTATCAAACACACGTGGTATCAAACATACATGTTCGATACCATTCCTCATTCCGTTCAAATGCATTACAACGAGCCCGTCCTCCGATTTCTACGTCCAGCAGCCTCCCTAGAGTGGGACCTTGTGGCAGTCAGGAGGAGAGGCAGCGTCTGTCTGTCTGCTTAATCCACTTTAACCTCAGCTGGAATCAGACTGTTATTGAATTAAATATAATGTTCCCCTTTAGAACTGGAATAACAATATATGTTTTATATTATCCTGTATACATACCTCTGTGTGTGCGTGTGCGTGTGCGCGTGCGTGTGCGTGTGTGTGCGTGTGCGTGTGTGTGTCTATGCTGATGGTGTGTTTGTGTGTGTGTGTGTTGCAGAAGGGACACCTTCAACCACTTGACCACCTGGTTAGAGGACGCCCGCCAACATTCCAACTCCAACATGGTCATCATGCTCATTGGTAACAAGAGGTGAGACACACACACACATACCACACACACACACACACACACACACACACACACACACA
>NC_139676.1:1982215-1984840 GCF_951799395.1 Argentina silus | reverse complement strand
CAACACACACACACACACTACAAAACACACACACACACACTACAACACACACACACTACAACACACACACTACAACACACACACACACTACAACACACACACTACAACACACACACACACACTACAACACACACACACTACAACACACACACACACTACAACACACACACACTACAGCACACTACAACACACACACACTACAGCACACTACAACACACACACACTACAACACACTACAACACACACACACACTACAACACACTACAACACACACACACTACAACACACTACAACACACACACACACACTACAACACACTACAACACACACACACTACAACACACTACAACACACACACACTACAACACACACACACTACAACACACACACTACAACACACTACAACACACACACACTACAACACACTACAACACACACACACTACAACACACTACAACACACACACACTACAACACACACACACACACACACTACAACACACACACACACACACACTACAACACACACACACACTACAACACACACACACACTACAACACACACACACACACACACTACAACACACACACACACACTACAGCGCACACACACACAATACAGCACACACACACACACACACACACACACTTTCAGTGTAGGGACTAACTTACCCCTCCATCACTACCACTGATGGATACATTGATTGATGCAACACGTCTGTATTGAGAAGGATGGTTGTTGTTCATCTACCAGAACACTGATGTCCTCATCTCTCCCCCGTGCCCCCTCCCCTCCCCTCCCCCCCGCAGACGGAACTGTATCCTGGCAGATGAGATGGGTCTGGGTAAGACCATCCAGTCCATCACCTTCCTGTACGAGATCTACCTGAAGGGCATCACAGGCCCCTTCCTGGTCATTGCCCCGCTGTCCACCATCCCCAACTGGGAGAGGGAGTTCAGGACCTGGACGGAGCTCAACGTGGTGGTCTACCACGGCTCCCAGGCCAGCCGCAAGACCATCCAGGCCTATGAGATGAACTATAGGGACGCACAGGTGTGTACACGACCATAACATGACCACATGAGCGTAACATGACCACGATCTAACCATAGCATGACCAAGACACAATCATAACACAACCATAATCTAACCATAACACGACCACAATCTAACCATAACACAACCATAATCTAACCGTCGTAAGGTTCAGGTAATCACCTGAAGAAGCTATTCTTCACCATGACATCACGGTGCGTATCCCTGCTGCTGGTCCTGGCTTCGGAGTAGAGAGATGAGGTCCGGCCTGCTGGGTGCTTGGTCCTAATCTGACCCTAATCTAACCCTAATCTGACCCTAATCTAACCCTAATCCCACAAAACACGGTTTACGGATTTCCTCATTAGCCTGCACCTGAACCTGGCAGCAGGACAGCTGGAACCTCTAACCACCCCCCCCACCCCCCACCCCCGAGCCCTATATCTGACACCTCTGGCCTTTGACCCCAATACCTGGGCTGCTTAGAGGAACACGTCTGGTGTCAGTCAGCCCACCTATCATCTTGGCCCTGATTTTGATGTTTGATGATCGATCTCTCCCCCCTGCCCCCCCCCCCCCCCTCACAGGGTCGTATCATAAAGGGAGCCTACAAGTTCAACGCTGTGATCACCACGTTTGAGATGATCCTGACTGACTGTCCTGAGCTGAGGGGCGTGGCCTGGCGCTGCGTGGTCATTGACGAGGCCCACCGCCTGAAGAACAGGAACTGCAAACTGCTGGAGGGGCTGAAGGCCATGGACATGGTGAGACCCCTCACTTTACCTCTGTCTGCCCCCCCCCCCCCCCCCACTGGCTGTCTCGCTCTCTCTGTCTCCCCCCCCCGGCTGGCTGGCTGGCTGGCTGTATCTCTCTTGCTTGCTCTCTCGACATGGTGAAACGCTTCACTTCACCCCCCTAATGACTGCACTTAGCACAGGTCTATACTTGGCGCTCTCTCTCCCTCTCTTTCTCTCCCTCTCCCTGTCCCCCCCCCCCCCTCTCTCTCTCTCTGGTCGGAGGTTCATTGTATTGATTAATAGCAGTGTTGAGGCCGTCTGTTATAAATACTGTTATTGATGATGCAGTTATTGATCCGGTTATGCAATTATGATCCTGGAAGACGGTTACTAAGCAGTCTGACGTGACGTCTCCCCCCCCCCCCCCCCCCCCCCCAGGAACACAAGGTGCTGTTGACGGGGACCCCCCTCCAGAACACCGTGGAGGAGCTCTTCAGCCTGCTGCACTTCCTGGAGCCCGAGCGCTTCCCTTCAGAGAACACCTTCATGACCGAGTTTGGAGACCTGAAGACCGAGGAGCAGGTAGGCCCTTCATCACCATCATCATCACACTCATAGTTTCATCATCATCACACTCATAGTTTCATCATCTTCATCACACTCCATCATCATCATCACACTCATAGTTTCATCATCTTCATCACACTCACTTCCATCCTCATCCTCATCCAGTTATCGTGATGTTATGTCTGACTATAACCGGGTAACCGATAGCAACGTAGCATAGACGCTAGACGGAACTCTCAGCCAATCAGCTGCCTGGGTCTGGGTCTGGGCGTGGCGGCCATGTTGT
>NC_139676.1:1972215-1974715 GCF_951799395.1 Argentina silus | reverse complement strand
ATAATATAATAAAGAAGAAAAAAAAAGCATAGAAGAAATAATAAATCTCTAACACACTCACACACACCATCCACCATGCCTGAGCAGCAGCATTAGTAAGGTTAACACTCTCACACACACACACACAGTGGTGGGATGGTCTGAGTAGTAGTAGTAGTAGTAGTAGTAGTAGTAGTAGTAATAGTAGTAGTAGTAGTAGTAGTAGTAGTGGGATGGTCTGGTCTGAGTAGTAGTAGTAGTAGTAGTGGGATGGTCTGAGTAGTAGTAGTAGTAGTAGTAGTGGGATGGTCTGAGTAGTAGTAGTAGTAGTAGTAGTGGGATGGTCTGAGTAGTAGTAGTAGTAGTAGTAGTAGTGGGATGGTCTGAGTAGTAGTAGTAGTAGTAGTAGTGGGATGGTCTGAGTAGTAGTAGTAGTAGTAGTGGGATGGTCTGAGTAGTAGTAGTAGTAGTAGTAGTAGTAGTGGGATGGTCTTAGTAGTAGTAGTAGTAGTGGGATGGTCTGAGTAGTAGTAGTAGTAGTAGTGGGATGGTCTGAGTAGTAGTAGTAGTAGTAGTAGTAGTGGGATGGTCTGAGTAGTAGTAGTAGTAGTGGGATGGTCTGAGTAGTAGTAGTAGTAGTAGTAGTGGGATGGTCTGAGTAGTAGTAGTAGTAGTGGGATGGTCTGAGTAGTAGTAGTAGTAGTGGGATGGTCTGAGTAGTAGTAGTAGTAGTAGTAGTGGGATGGTCTGAGTAGTAGTAGTAGTAGTGGGATGGTCTGAGTAGTAGTAGTAGTAGTAGTAGTGGGATGGTCTGAGTAGTAGTAGTAGTAGTAGTAGTGGGATGGTCTGAGTAGTAGTAGTAGTAGTGGGATGGTCTGAGTAGTAGTAGTAGTAGTAGTAGTGGTAGTGGGATGGTCTGAGTAGTAGTAGTAGTAGTAGTAGTGGGATGGTCTGAGTAGTAGTAGTAGTAGTAGTAGTGGGATGGTCTGAGTAGTAGTAGTAGTAGTAGTGGGATGGTCTGAGTAGTAGTAGTAGTAGTAGTGGGATGGTCTGAGTAGTAGTAGTAGTAGTAGTAGTAGTGGGATGGTCTGAGTAGTAGTAGTAGTGGGATGGTCTGAGTAGTAGTAGTAGTAGTAGTGGGATGGTCTGAGTAGTAGTAGTAGTAGTAGTAGTGGTAGTGGGATGGTCTGAGTAGTAGTAGTAGTAGTAGTAGTAGTAGTAGTAGTAGTGGGATGGTCTGAGTAGTAGTAGTAGTGGTAGTGGGATGGTCTGAGTAGTAGTAGTAGTAGTAGTAGTAGTGGGATGGTCTGAGTAGTAGTAGTAGTGGTAGTGGGATGGTCTGAGTAGTAGTAGTAGTAGTGGGATGGTCTGAGTAGTAGTAGTAGTAGTAGTGGGATGGTCTGAGTAGTAGTAGTAGTAGTAGTGGGATGGTCTGAGTAGTAGTAGTAGTAGTAGTAGTAGTAGGATGGTCTGAGTAGTAGTAGTAGTAGTAGTGGGATGGTCTGAGTAGTAGTAGTAGTAGTAGTAGTAGTGGGATGGTCTGGTCTGAGTAGTAGTAGTAGTAGTAGTAGTAGTGGGATTGTCTGGTCTGAGTAGTAGTAGTAGTGGGATGGTCTGGTCTTAGTAGTAGTAGTAGTGGGATGGTCTGGTCTGAGTAGTAGTAGTAGTGGGATGGTCTGGTCTGAGTAGTAGTAGTAGTAGTAGTAGTAGTGGGATGGTCTGAGTAGTAGTAGTAGTGGGATGGTCTGAGTAGTAGTAGTAGTAGTAGTGGGATGGTCTGAGTAGTAGTAGTAGTAGTAGTGGGATGGTCTGAGTAGTAGTAGTAGTAGTAGTAGTAGTGGGATGGTCTGAGTAGTAGTAGTAGTGGGATGGTCTGAGTAGTAGTAGTAGTAGTGGGATGGTCTGAGTAGTAGTAGTAGTAGTGGTAGTGGGATGGTCTGAGTAGTAGTAGTAGTAGTAGTAGTAGTAGTGGGATGGTCTGAGTAGTAGTAGTAGTAGTAGTAGTGGGATGGTCTGGTCTGAGTAGTAGTAGTAGTAGTAGTAGTGGGATGGTCTGGTCTGAGTAGTAGTAGTAGTAGTGGGATGGTCTGAGCAGTAGTAGTAGTAGTAGTAGTAGTAGTGGGGTTGTTATTCTCTATCGTCTGGTCTGAGCCCTGAGGCTGTAGGGCGAATTACAGCCTTCTCATCTGAGTCCTCCCTCCCCCTCCTCCCTCCCCCTCCTCCTCTGACACTCCCATTGACTCCCTACCTGTCACTGGCCCAAAAAGTGTGTGTGTGTCCGGGTGTCAGTTCTGTGCGTGCCACCCAGGCAGGGTTAGTGTGTGTGTCTCTGTGTATGTGTGTCTCTCTCTCTGTCTGTGTGTGCCCGGATGTCAGTTCTGTGCGTGCCACCCAGGCAGGGTTAGTGTGTGTGTCACCCAGGGTTAGTGTGTGTGTCAGTTGTCAGTGTTTAGAGCGGGTCGTGGGCTGCCGTCACGCCTGGGCGGGTCTCTAGGTCATGCGTGTTAGTGATGATGTCGCT
>NC_139676.1:1952215-1964715 GCF_951799395.1 Argentina silus | reverse complement strand
AAACTGACTCAGGTAACCTCCT
This sequence comes from Argentina silus, assembly GCF_951799395.1. Classification (NCBI taxonomy): domain Eukaryota; kingdom Metazoa; phylum Chordata; class Actinopteri; order Argentiniformes; family Argentinidae; genus Argentina; species Argentina silus. The sequence goes on along the minus strand of NC_139676.1, from coordinate 1,964,693 downwards.
CCCCCCTCTCCCCTCTCCCCCAATACTAGAATAATAATCTAATAATCTAAATAGCATTGAGTTAACTAGTGGAACTGTGTGTTCCGTTGTGATGTCATTAGTGATGTTGATTTGACGATAGAAGGAATGATTCATTAACAAACCTCTCCTCCTCTCCTCTGTCTCCCCTTCATCCCCCACTCCTCCTTCTCCTTTGTCCTCCTCTGTCTCTCCTTCCTTTCCTCCTCTCCTGTCTCTCCTTCATCTCCCTCCACCCCCCCCCCCCCCACAGAGCTCCCAGACCCCACCCTGATCATCGACCCCATCACCGAGGAGCGCGCCTCCCGCACCCTGTACCGCATCGAGCTGCTCCGACGAATCAGAGAGCAGGTCCTCCCGCACCCCGACCTATCGGAGCGCCTGCGCCTCTGCCAGCCCAGCTCGGACCTCCCTGAGTGGTGGGAATGTGGTCGCCACGACCGTGACCTCCTGCTGGGCGCCTCCAAGCACGGGGTCAGCCGCACAGACTACCACATCCTCAACGACACGACTCTCGGCTTCCTCCAGGCCCACCGCAAGTTCACCCAGCTGGGGGCGGGCGGGGCGGCGGGGGTGGGCCGCGACGGAGGCCCGGAGGCGGGGGCAGCGGCGGGTGGCCGCCACGGAGGCCTGGAGGGCGGGGCTGCTGCTGCTGTCAAAGAAGAACAGAGGGAGGAGGGGGAGGAGGAAGACATGGTGGTGGAAGAAGGGAAGAAGGTGAAGGAGGAAGGAGAAGAAGAAGAAGAAGACATTCCATGTGTTAAGACAGAGAAACAAACGGACGCAGAGATGGAGATCAACGAAAAGGGGGAGGAACAGAAGGATGCCACGTCTCCTGAGAAGGTGAAGAAAGAGGAGGAGGAGGAGGAGGAGAAGGGAGAGCTGAAGGAAAAGGAGGAGGAGGTGGAGAAGGAACCGAAGGAGGAGGAGGAGACCGAGGTCTGCGGAGAGAAAGAGAAGTCAGAGGCAGAACCTAAGATGGCCGTCACTCTGGCCGAGGAGAAGGAGAAGAAGGAGGAGGAGGAGGACCAGGAGGAGAAGAAGGAGGAGGAGGAGGACCAGGAGGAGAAGAAAGAGAAGGATGAGGAGAAGAAAGAGAAGGATGAGGAGAAGGAGAGCCAAGACGCTCCCAGGTCTCCTAAGGCTGTGGCTGAGAAGGAGGAGGAAGAGGAGGAGAAGATGGAGGAAGATGACAAGTCAGAGAAGTCGTCCCAACCTGAAGGTATGGAGGGAGAGGGAGGAACGGACGGACGGAGGGGGAGGGAGGGAGGGATGGAGAGATTGATCGATAGAAAGAGAGATTGATGGATAGATGGAAGAGATTTATTGATCATTATTAGACGCGGCTCCTCTGCTGTTCTCTGCCAGGTGACTTAGTTTGACCTGAGAGGAAATCTTTAATGTTAATGTTGATGATTTTAATGTGTTTTATTAATATAAAACTTCCCCTCAAAGCCAAAGTTTATGACATTGTCAGAGAGAGCAAATGCAGCTTTAGAGCAAGAGATTAGTTTTGAGATTTGAGATTTTAAAAGGTTTGGTGTGTGTGTGTGTGGCAGCAGGCGGGCCGCCGGAGCAGAAGAACTTTGACGAGGAGAGCAACGCGTCCCTCAGCACCACGGCCCGGGACGAGACCAGGGACGGGTTCTGCCCTGAGGACGGAGAACCGTCGGCCCAGCAGAACCTCCACGACCGGACCTTCTCCTTCAGCTTCTGGCCCAAGGTGAGACACACACACACACACACACACAATCAAGAATAGGATTAGGATTTAACACTACTATACTAAATGATATTTGATGTCATAAACTAATTGTCCCTGGAGCCAGTTTGATGTTCACAAGAGGATGATGATGATGATGGGCTGGACTTCTAACGTGCTTCTCTGACCCTTCCTCCTCCCTCCTCCCCCTCTCTCCCCTCCTCCCCCCCCCTCTCTCTCTCTCCCCCTCAGGACCGAGTGCTGATCAACCGCATGGACAACATCTGTGATGTCATCATCAAAGGGAAGTGGCCGGCCAATCGGCGGCAGTTCTTTGACTTCCCGGGCCTGTTGCCAGGTTACGGGCCGGCGGCGTGCGACAGCCCCCTGCAGAGGCGGAGCCTAGCGGACCTCAACATGGCCGCCGTCGCTGCTCAGACCAGCTTCAGCGGCAGCGAGGAGATGACACTCTCCCCTCAGGTTACCGTGAGTAACACACACACACGTATCAACACACACACACGTATCAACACACACACACGTATCAACACACACACACGTATCAACACACACACATATCAACACACGTATCAACACACACACACTTCACCATATGTCATCAACAGATAACATAACATGCACGTGTGCACTCTCTCACACACACACAAACCTATAAATACACACACACTTGTATATACACATACATGTCTCTCATACTAAATCACGCACACTCTCTCTCACTCAGTCTCACACACACACACACACACACACACCTGTCTGGTAGTCTATCTAACGCCCCCCCCCCCCCCCCCCCGTAGGATGATGGGCTGGGCCTGCCCAAGCAGAGGAGGAGGAGGAGGAGGAAGGTGGAGATCGAGGCAGAGCGCGCCACCAAGCGCAGGAACCTGATGGAGATGGTCGCCCAGCTCAGAGAGTCACACGCCTCAGAGTCCCAGAGCCAGGCCATGGACCTCACCAAGGTACACACACACACACACACACACCTACCTCACCAAGGTACACACACACACACACACACCTACCTCACCAAGGTACACACACACACACACACACCTACCTCACCAAGGTACACACACACACACACACACCTTTCAACATTAATTATAATATTTTGAATAACTTCATTGTTCTTGTCCCCCAGGGCATGCACCACCACAAGTCCACTTCCTCCCTGGCGGCCTATAGCAGCAGCCTGGTGTCTAGCTCCGCCCTCAAAGCTCAGATGGAACTCCTGCAGCAGCAGGCCACGCCCTCCCGCTCCAGGGCCAACGGCTCATTGGCCGAGGCGGACCTGCCCACCAGGAGGAGGCGGGGCCGCAGGAAAAATGTGGAGGGGTTGGACCTGCTGTTCCTAGGCAACAAGAGAGGCGGGGCCATGAACACGGTGGGTGTGTGTGTGTGTGTATTCCAGGCCTCCCATGTTAAATAGATATCCATCTCTGCATAACTTAATAACAGACAGCAGATGAAGAGGATGTGTTGTTTATTGATTTGTAGCCGGTGCTGAAGTTTCCTTCTGAGACGTTAAACCCTCCAGACATTCACCCTGGCTGCTCATTGGCCGACTGAAACAGCTGAGACAGCGAATTAAATCGTTTAGTGCCGAGGGTGAATTAAGTCGCTTCACATGGTCCAAGTTCCAGAGTGCCGAGAGGGCGACTTTTCACCCAAAATGCATCAATGCTGATGTTTCATTTTGTAGCCAATCAAAGTACTGTTGCTAGGTAAACACTGCATAAAACCCTGGGCGCTCTAGGTGGTGAGTTAAAGGTGTGTTTCCCGTCTTGTCCACTAGGAGGATTCGGAGGGGACCAAGGCCCAGGTAGAGGGGGTGGCGATGCCCCCCCGTGCCCCAAGACAGGGCCCCGCCCCCGTCCACACCCCCAGCGCCCGCGTCCCCGCCGTCTCCATGGACGACGCAGAGGCCACGCCCTCCAACAAGGAGCTGCGGGATTGGCTGAGACAGCACCCTACCTACACCATGGACATGGCTGGATACACACCAGTATGTACTACACACTACTACACAACTACACAATTACACACTACTATACTACACACTACACAGTACAACTGAGTGAGTTAGTGAATGTGAGATGTGTGATGACTGACCCCCCCCCGCCCCCCTCCAGAAGAGCGGTGCTGAGGAGCTGCTGCTGTCCCAGTTCCCGAAGCCCAAGCAGAAGAGGCATCGCTGCAGAAACCCCAACAAGATCGACATCAACACCCTGACGGGGGACGAGAGGGTTCCTGTCGTCAACCGCAGGAACGGACGCAAGGTAGCTCCATCATTAATATTATTATTATTATTATTATAAAAAAAGTAGTATGAAAATCAAGCAATGTAATCCCTAATGGATAGTTCCTCTATTATTATTAGTGTTAGTATTATTATTATTATTATTTTTATTATTTAATTGTTTGTCTTTAATGGCTCCTATAAATTAAAACTGATTATGGAACCAAAAACGTCAATGTTGTGTTGTTCCCCAGATGGGCGGAGCCATGGCTCCACCAATGAAGGAGCTCCCCCGGTGGCTGCTGGAGAACCCAGAGTTCGCCATCGCCCCCGACTGGACCGACATCGTCAAACAGTCGGTGAGTCTCAGGACCGGACTCCTCTTATTCATTATCATTAATAATAATCATCATTATATTCATATTGATCATTATATTACATTAATAATCATTATTATATTACATTAATAATCATTATATTACATTAATAATCATTATATTATATTACATTAATAATCATTATATTACATTAATAATCATTATATTATATTTCATTATTATTGTATTACATTAATAAGTATTATTATATTACGTTAATAATATTTTTTATATTACATTGATAATCATTATTATATTAATTGATTATTAATCATTATTATATTGGATAGGCTGTAGTTAATGTATGTGGTTTTCTGGTTGTAAACCACAATTATGAAGACAATTGATTGGTCGAGCTGCTCACAGTAACTTACGGTCAACCAATAGAAAGTCATTATTATCTGACCAACCCTGACCGTGCTTCAGTTAGTCTACGACCTCGTCTCCACAGCACCTCTGACCCTTGACCTCCTCTCTCTCGTCCAATCGCAGGGCTTCCTCCCGGAGGCCATGTTTGACCGGCTGCTGACGGGGCCCGTGGTCCGTGAGGAGGGCGTCCGCCGCAGAGGCCGACGCCCCAAGTCTGAGATCGCCAAGGCGACAGCAGCGGCCCAGGCGGCCGCCCAGGCGGCAGCAGCCTCGTCTTCCCTGGGGGGGGCGCTCAACCCCCTGCTGATGAACGGCCTGTTCGGGGGGGGCATGGACCTCTCCAGCCTGCAGGGGCTCCAGAACCTCCAGTCCCTTCAGCTGGCGGCTGGGCTGATGGGCTTCCCCTCGGGGCTGGGGGGCGGCGAGGGCAAGGCCTCCATGCTGCCCCTGATGCTGCCCGGCATGGGGGGGCTCCCCAACATGTTCAGCCTGGGGGGGCTGTTCGGAAACAACCTGGCCACCGCGGCTGCTACCGCTAACGCAGCTAACGGTACCGCCGAGGAGGAGGGCGACCAGGAGGAGGAGAGGGAGGAAGACAGAGGGGCGGAGGGAGGAGGAGGGGGGGACGAGACGAAGGAGGAGAGGAAGAAGAGGAGGAAGAGGAAGAAGGAGGAGGCGAAGAAGGCGGCCAGAGAGGCAGAGGCCAGCGAGGCTAACGGGGATGCTAACGCGCTAGCCGCTGCCGCCGCCGCAGCAGGGATGTCGGCCAACTCCCTGGCCTTCAACCCCTTCCTGCTGTCCACCATGGCTCCCGGCCTCTTCTACCCCTCCATGTTCCTGCCCCCGGGCCTGGGGGGCCTCACGCTGCCCGGCTTCCCCCCCACCCCCACCGCGCTGGCCGACCTCCAGACAGCCATGGCCGGCGCCCTGGGGGCAGCCTCCTCTGGAGCCTCCGGAGCCGTTCTCCAGGAGAAGGAGGCCAGCCCCGGCCCCCCCGCGGCCCAGGACAGAGCCTCGGACGCCGGGGAGGAGCGCCACGCCGCGGCGGCGGAGGAGGAGGACAGCGACTCCGGGGAGAGCCAGGAGAAGACGGCCGGGTCGTCGACCCCGGAGGAGGAGGAGGCCGCGGGGCAGGCGGAGGAGGCCGCGTCGCCCCTGGACCCCCCCGGGAGAGGAGAGGAGGAGGAGGAGGAAGCTCCTGAGGAGGAAGACGAGGAGAAGAGTGACTGAAACTGGCCTTTGACATTTCCCACCCCGACCCCCACTCTCCCCCCCCCCCCGTGTGCTCCCACAACAACCCGTTTACACACCGACTTGATATCCAAACTTATATGAATTTGGTTTTTTCTTTTTTTTTGTTGTATTTTCTTTTTCTGTCGTTTCTTTTTGACAGGTGAAGCTGAGAGCGATCCTCTCGGTGCCCTTAGAGTAGTCAGGGAAAGCAAACTGAAGTAGAGTTTTGCGGATGTCAAAAAGGGTGTTTATTATTATTATTATTATTAATTTTTTTTTTGGTCTTTGTGCACTGAACGGTGCATTCTAGATGAGACAGGAAAATATCCTCTGAAATATTATTATTATAGGAATTAATTGTTCCGATAGTGCTCTGCTGCTTTTCTGTACTGTTTTATTTTTTGTTTTTCTTTTTGTTCATTGTTTGGTTCTCTCTCTCTCTCTCCGGTTGGTATTGTGACAGTACGTAGCAACTTCGTTAATCTCCAGTAACGTAAACAATTTAACGGCATTAAGCGTCTATATGCTGCTGAAAAGGATCTTGGGTAAAAAGAAAAAAAAAAAAAAAGTTTTTTTTTTTTTGCTGTTGTACTGTTCTGCCTTGAAGAGCAGGATCGAAGTTCTCACATATCAGATGATGATGATGGTGGCCAAGTCTGGGACCACACACACACACACACACACACACATCGTTTGGCTGTTCCTGTAGTCTCTTACACTAACTAATCTGATCTCTGATCTGCTCCTGGCGTGGAGGGCAGAGTCTCAGCTCTTCCACTGTTCTTCATAGAGAGGGAGAGAAAGTGTGTGTGTGTGTGTGTTTCTCTTCAGGGTTACGGCAGGTCGCAAAACGTTGTGGTTCTAGATCTCCCAGAAGCTTCTAGAACCCCCCCCCCCCCCCCCAGACAGAAGGACACACCCAAGACAGCCTGTCTGACTCTTACTGTCTGACTGTTACTGTCTGGCTCTTCCTCGTCGACTGTAACTGTTCCTAATGACCCTGTTGATATTCTCCAGTCTGACACTGACCTGCTGGCCGCATGTTTTCTCTCCTGGCTGTTCCTAGTCTGACACACTGACCAAGTCACATGACGCAGGGGGGAAGGGAGGGGCGGGGTGGACGGAGGGGAGGAGGGGGGGAGAGAAAGAGAGAGAGAGAGAGACACAACCACCCTCTCCCCTCCTCTCTCTCTCTCCTCCCTCCCTCCCCCTCTCCCTCTCTCTCTCCCCACACGGAGACACAGCAATAACCAAGGCAGCTTTTGAATGTTTCAACATTTTGTCTCTCTCTCTCTCTCCCTGATGATAACAACACACACCGTTATAAAACCACAAGTGTCGTATCTTTAAAAAAAAAAAAAAAAAAAAAAGAAACGTTGAAAATGAAATGATGAAACATGGAAAAATGACAAAAAAATAAACTGTTAACGATGACGTGAAAATGAAAAAGTACTGCAATCAACGTGTCTCTCTCTCTCTCTCTCTCTCCTCCGGCTGTTGACGCTCGGGGCAGAGGGACGTTATCAGGTACCTTTACTCTATTGATCAGACGTTTTGTTACTTTTGGCCACCAAGCTGAACAGCATTACCTCAATTCTAACTAGCCTTTGAAGTTTACAGACATATGTTGTAAATGTTATTTTTTTTTCTTTTTTTTTTGTGTGTATTTTTTTTTGTTCTTTTGAAACATCATGTTTGATGAACTGTAGTTAAGATGCTTTTAATAAAAGTGAATCATGATATTCGACTAGGAAGCCAAACTCTTGTGTGTGTCTTTGAGCTGTTTTAGTGAAGGTCGTGGTCGTGTCTGCATGCTCACCTCAGGTTACATCAGGAGATTCTCACATTCCCAGGGTTACGGTTAGGAGTGAGAAACTGAACCAAATTCACTGTCTACATTTCCAGCATGTCATACTAGATACATATGACTAAACACTGTCTTTAATAGTATGTAGTATGGTTAGTATGGTTTATATGGAGTATGTAGTAGGGTTTATATGTAGTATGGTTTGTATGTAGTATGGTCAGTATGGTTAGTATGGAGTATGTAGTAGGGTTTGTATGTAGTATGGTTAGTATGGTTAGTATGGAGTATGTAGTAGGGTTTGTATGTAGTAGATACCTTTAGTAAACAGTAGGCAGTTTGAGCTTTTGGACATGGCCCATGGTGTGTGTGTGTGTGTGTGTGTGTGTGTTAGAGGTAGTATTGAAGGTAGTGTAGAGACGGTCTTCCCAGGGTTCAACCTTCATTCCTTTGACTTTCAGTGTTACTGAACGTGACTGTTAGTCTGGACCAGACACATCTATTCTACTGGGTGGGACACACACACACACACACACAGGGTGGTGGAGGGGGGGCAGACGATGGCAGTGTGCCAACTGTACGACTCCTGGTCACAAAGGTCTTTATTGGGGCGACAGTATGACGGTCATTAGTCTGGTGATGATCTGTAGTCCTGAGTCTGATCTGACTGTGTTAGTATGGATGTACATTAGTGTTAGTATGGATGTACACTAGTGTTAGTATGGATGTACACTAGTGTGTTAGTATGGAAGTACACTAGTGTTAGTATGGATGTACACTAGTGTGTTAGTATGGATGTACACTAGTGTGTTAGTATGGAAGTACATTAGTGTTAGTATGGATGTACACTAGTGTGTTAGTATGGATGTACACTAGTGTGTGTGTGTGTGTGTGTATCCTCAGGCAGAGGGATGGGTGGGGGGGGGGGGGGCTGTAGCAGAGGGGTGGATGGGGGGAGGGGGGCTGGAGCAGAGGAACAGAACGGAGAAGGGGGGGGGGCTGTTGGTCTGGTAGAGAGAGGCTTGGTATGGGGGAGAGGGAGGGGAGGGAGGGAGGGGGGTCGGTTGGTGAGGGAGGGGCTGTCGGTCTGCTAAACCAGCCAGTCATCAGAGGGGTAGGGGTGAGAGACAGGGGAGGTGAGGGAGGGGGGGGGGGGAGTGAGAGACAGGGGAGGGAGGAGGGAGGAGGGAGGGTCTACTAAACCAGCCAGTCGTCAGAGATGGCATCTCTCCCACTGGGCCTGCTGACGTGATACACACTGACAGGAGAGGCAGACCAGGCGGGCGGGGGGGTGTTTGTCTCGGAGAGAGTGTGTGCGTGTGTGTGTGGGGTGTGGGGGTGTGTGTGTGTGTGTGTGTGTGTGTTTACTCGAGTGGATGGAGAGGAGGCCGGGTGGAGGACTGGTTCCTCCTGATGGACGTCTCTCCTAATCCGACTCTCTGGGTCGTGAAATCCATACGTCCCCCACGCTTTCCCAGCATGCACTGTCTCTCTGCCGCTCCCTGGGTGCACCGGGACACTGGACCAGTAAATACAGGACCCCCGGAAGTAATGGGACAGGACCCTCTAAGTGATGGGACAGGACCCTCTGTAAGTAATGGGACAGGACCCCCGGAAGTGATGGGACAGGACCCCCTGTAAGTAATGGGACAGGACCCCCCGGAAGTGATGGGACAGGACCCTCTGTAAGTAATGGGACAGGACCCCCCGGAAGTGATGGGACAGGACCCTCTGTAAGTAATGGGACAGGACCCCCCGGAAGTAATGGGACAGGACCCCCTGGAAGTAATGGGACAGGACCCCCCGGAAGTGATGGGACAGGACCCCCCGGAAGTGATGGGACAGGACCCTCTGTAAGTAATGGGACAGGACCCCCTGTAAGTAATGGGACAGGACCCCCCGGAAGTAATGGGACAGTGAAGCATTTCTTCTTCTTTTGGCTTCACATTCCAACTGCTATGAGGTTGAAGTTTTGATTCTCAGCTTTTATTTAAGGGTATTTTTGTACATATTGGTTCCACCATTTAGAAATGACAACCATTTGTATACAGTCACAATATTTCAGGGCACCGAAAGTATTGGGACAGATTCATATAATGTCCAAATGAAGCACTCATGTTTAGTATTTGGTCGACAATCTTTTCCTTGTAATAACTGTCTGAAGTCTGCAACCCCTTGAACCCACCAGACGCTGGTGACACACACACACACACACACACACACCAGACGCTGGGTGTCTTCTCTGGTGATGCTCTGCCAGGCCTGGACTTGTCTTTCCTGGGCCTACCAGCCTGTGTGTGTGTGTGTGTGTGTGTGTGTGTGTGTGTGTGTGTGTGTGTGTGAGAGAGAGAGAGAGAGAGAGAGAGAGAGGGGTTTCCTGGGCCTACCAGCCTGTGTGTGTGTGTGTGTGTGTGTGTGTGTGAGAGAGAGAGAGAGGGGGGGGGGGGTTTCCTGGGTCTACCAGCCCCTGTGTGATCGCTGAGCTCTGCAGTGCTTTCTGTCTGTTTCTGATGTAACTGTTGATTTGGGTTTTGACTGTTTCTGATTGATGTTTCCCTCAGAAAAGCTTTCTGTCTCTCTGACCCCTCTTTGTTTGGAATAGAACACCAAAAGATGAAAACATGCTTCACTGTCCCAATAATTATGGAGGGCACGGTATATTTCTATGAGGGGAGGGGAGGGGTGAAGAGGAGAGGGGAGGGGAGGGGCGAAGAGGAGAGGGGAGGAGAGAAGAGGAGAGGGGAGGGGCGAAGAGGAGAGGGGAGGGGTGAAGAGGAGAGGGGAGGAGAGAAGAGGAGAGGGGAGGGGCGAAGAGGAGAGGGGAGGGGCGAAGAGGAGAGGGGAGGAGAGAAGAGGAGAGGGGAGGGGCGAAGAGGAGAGGGGAGGGGCGAAGAGGAGAGGGGAGGGGCGAAGAGGAGAGGGGAGGGGCGAAGAGGGGAGGGGAGGGGCGGAGAGGGGAGGGGCGAAGAGGGGAGGGGAGGGGCGAAGAGGAGAGGGGAGGAGAGAAGAGGGGAGGGGAGGGGCGAAGAGGAGAGGGGAAGGGCGAAGAGGAGAGGGGAGGGGCGAAGAGGAGAGGGGAGGGGCGAAGAGGAGAGGGGAGGGGCGAAGAGGAGAGGGGAGGGGCGAAGAGGAGAGGGGAGGAGAGAAGAGGAGAGGGGAGGGGCGAAGAGGAGAGGGGAGGAGAGAAGAGGAGACCACAGAGCTGAAGAAAGCATAACTGTCTGTAGTTGGAGATGACATGTCTGCCTTCATCCCTGATTAGAGGTGATGTCATGTGATTAGAGGTGATGTCATGTGATTAGAGGTGATGTCATGTGATTAGAGGTGATGTCATGTGTTAAAGTGATTAGCAGCTTGTTTAGCTTTGCTGTGAAGGGAGGAGACATGGAATCAATATTGGAACAGGGCCCACGCTCTCTCTCTCCCTCTCCCTCTCCCTCTCTCTCTCTCTATCTGGTGGAGGGCTGGGCATTGGACTAAGAATGGACGGATGGATGGTGGGAGGGATGTGACTAGTGTTGGAATGGGGCCCTGTCTCTCTCCTTCTCTCTCTCCTTCTCTCTGTCTCTCCTCTATTCTCTCTGATGAAGGGATGAGCGCTGGACTGAGACTAATCCTAATTGTAAAGCCTTAATGAGCTAATTAGGAGGATGCTGCAGGCTGCCTTAATGAGCTGATATCATCGTCATCATCATCATCAGCAGCAGCAGCAGCCTGGGCTACAGGTCTGGTACATGTGGCCCTCAGGAGGGAGGGAGAGAGAGAGGGAGGGAGGGAGGGAGAGAGTCATCTCATATGTCAGGTAGTGTATGCCACACCACCACACACCAGACACACACTGCTGAAACCTCGGCCAAGACGGCCCTGTGTGTGTGTGTGTGTGTGTTAGAGTGTGTGTTCGTCCGTGTGTTCATTCATGTGTATTCATTTGTGTGTGTGAGAGAGAGTGTGTGTTTGTTCGTTCATTCTTGTGTGTGTGTGTGTGTGTGTGTGTGTGTGTGTGTGTGTTTCTTAATTTGTGTGTGTGTTAGTGCGAGTGTGTGTGTGTGTTAGTTAATTTGTGTGTTGGTGCGTGTGAGTGTGTGACTGTGAGTGTGTGTGTGTGTGTGACTGTGAGTGTGTGAGTGTTAGTGCGAGTGTGTGTGTGTTAGTTAATTTGTGTGTTGGTGCGTGTGAGTGTGTGACCGTGTGTGTTGACACAGTGCAGAGCGCCCGGATGAGTCTCACTCTGCCCGCTGGACGTGTCACTTCCTCCTCTGGTCGCCATGGCGGCGGGGGCTCTGCTCAGGCAGATAAAGAGCCATCTGCGGTCGCCGTGGCGACCCGGGGCTCCGCCACCATGGCGACGTGATTGATCGCGATAACCTGCGCTGGTGACACCGGAGGAGGGGGGGGGAGGAGGAGAGGAGGAGAGAGAGAGGGGGTGGAGGGGGGGAGAGGAGGAGGGGAGGGTGAATGAGGAGAGGAGGAGAGAGGGAGGGGGAGGGGAGAAGATGGTAGGTCTCCTGAGGGGGGGGAAGATGGGAGGGAGGGAGGAGGATGGGAGGAGAGGAGGGAGGGAGGGGGAGATGGGGAAGATGGGAGGGAGGGAGGAGGATGGGAGGAGAGGAGGGAGGGAGGGAGGAGAGGAGGATGGTAGAGAGGGAGGGAGGGAGGAGGAGGAGGGAGGAGGAGGATGGTAGAGAGGGAGGGAGGGAGGAGGAGGATGGGAGGAG
>NC_139676.1:1924715-1947215 GCF_951799395.1 Argentina silus | reverse complement strand
AAGGAGCTAGGAGTTAGGGAAGGACTTAGGAGTTAGGGAAAGAGCTAGGAGTTACTGTAGGAGTTAGGAAAGGAGCTAGGAGTTAGGGAAAGAGCTAGGAGTTACTGTAGGAGTTAGGAGAGGAGCTAGGAGTTAGGGAAGGACTTAGGAGTTAGGGAAAGAGCTAGGAGTTACTGTAGGAGTTAGGAAAGGAGCTAGGAGTTAGGGAAGGACTTAGGAGTTAGGGAAAGAGCTAGGAGTTACTGTAGGAGTTAGGAGTTAGGGAAGGACTTAGGAGTTAGGGAAAGAGCTAGGAGTTACTGTAGGAGTTAGGAGAGGAGCTAGGAGTTAGGGAAGGACTTAGGAGTTAGGGAAAGAGCTAGGAGTTAGGAAAGGAGCTAGGAGTTAGGGAAGGACTTAGGAGTTAGGGAAAGAGCTAGGAGTTACTGTAGGAGTTAGGAGAGGAGCTAGGAGTTAGGGAAGGACTTAGGAGTTAGGGAAAGAGCTAGGAGTTACTGTAGGAGTTAGGAGAGGAGCTAGGAGTTAGGGAAGGAGCTAGGAGTTAGGGAAGGAGTTATGGAAGGAGCTTGGAGTTAGGGAAGAGTTAGGACTCAGAAGGAGTTAGGGTTGGACATTGGACTCATCCATCCATATGCTGCATATGAGAAAGATTTTAACAAATCTAAATGACATCTTCAGTTCTCTTGGGAATAATTAACCTACTGTACAGTGTTTAACATACATCCTATTTCATATGCTGAATGTCGTAGCTTTGAGCAGATGGCAGGTATATGAATTCAATTTGACAAGCTGTAATGAAAATCTGGGCCCATCTCAACTGTGTGTGTGTGTGTGTGCGCGCGTGCGCGCGCGCGTGTGTGTCTGCGTGTGCGTGTCTGTGTGTGTGTGTGTGTGTATGCTGTGTGTTTTAGCTCTGAGCAGATGGCAGCAGGTCTATGAATTCAATTTGACAAGCTGTAGTGAAAGCCTGGGCCCATCTCAACTGTGGGTGTGGGTGTGCGTGCGTGCGCGTGCGTGCGTGCGTGTGTGAGTTGTGTGAACGTGCGATGACCTCACCATGGTTACGTTACATACACTCATCCCGGTAACCGGATCCGTCTCGTGAACGGAACCTCCCGACCGTTCACACAATCATCCCCGGGCCGACCGCCGGGTCTCACCACCGGATACCCTCGCCGCGCCGTCATGTGACCCGCCGCGGAGCGCCATTCTAGAACGTGCTGACAGACCAGCGGGCAGAGACTCTCAGACCGACCCGTGCTGAACACTCACCGTTACAGATCAGGTGTTGTCATTTTAACGGCAATTCTTACGTTACTATTTTCAGTAGTATTGTCAGTTACCGCACAGATATGCACGGAATTAGGCCTGTCAATGTCTAAAGTGAAATAAAGGTTGGAAATTTAGACGTGACGTTTTGAATCCCAAACTGAGGACTGAGAAAAAAACCTCTTATATTGAAAAATGGCATATATTTAGAAAATAATAAATAATCGGGATTTATAAGTCTTTATTATTTTCATCACATGTACCACAGCAGTATATTTCACCACATAGGCGAAAACAAATGTTTTTTTTTTTACTGTTTTTCCCAATCGTTTAAACACGTTTCCTGAAACTAGAGCTCAAAACTGAAAAGAGTTTCAGGACCATTTTGTCAAAACTCCACAAATCTCTTGCAAAATGAAAACACTGCACTCAAAACCATGTTCTCTCTTCTCAAAACTGATTCCTTCCACACAACGATCCACACAGCTGTCATATCAATATCTCTTACAGAGCATCAATTCAACACTGGTGTGATCAATTTAAAACACAACCATCAAAATACTGTTTATAGATGTTTTGGCTTCATGAACATGACAATGAGTTCAGTGTTCTTCAGTGGCCTTCCCAGTCACCAGATCTGAATCCAATAGAACACCTTTGGGATGTGGTAGAACGGGAGATTCACAGCTTGAAAGACCTGAAAAATCTGCAGGAATTACATGATGCAATCATGTCATCATGGACCAGAATCTCAAAGGAATGTTTCCAACATCTTGTGGAATCAATGCTACGAAGAATTGAGGCTGTTTTGAGAGCAAAGGGAGGCCCTACCCAGTATTAGTATAGTGTTGTAATAAAGGGAGGTCCTACCCAGTATTAGTATAGTGTTCTAATAAAGGGAGTATTACCCAGTATTAGTATAGTGTTGTAATAAAGGGAGTATTACCCAGTATTAGTATAGTGTTGTAATAAAGGGAGGCCCTACCCAGTATTAGTATAGTGTTGTAATAAAGGGAGTATTACCCAGTATTAGTATAGTGTTGTAATAAAGTGCTTGGTGAATGTAGGATACAATGCACATCTGTCTGTCCAATGAGCTCCAATTGGGCTAAACTCACAACCCATCTTCCCAGAGTCAAACTGTAAACTTACAACCCATCTTCCCAGAGTCAAACTGTAAACTTACAGCTGATACTGCAACATTGTTAGAGTTCTGAGAAAACACAAATGGTACCTATTTTCACAAAACTGACAGTAATTGCAAACTCATAAGTAAAATGAAAAACACTACAGTAAGAACATGTTTAGGCCGTCTCTCTGGGGATGTAATGATGAAATCAGTGCACAAATACAAAAAGGTAACAAAGCAAATATTTATATGTTTCTGTAATACAGTAAAATGTTCAGCTGACTGAACTGACTGCAAAAAAAAAAGTTTTTCGTAGGTCCACAAAAAATAAAAATATAAAATGCGGTGAAACAGATGTACATGTAAATCAGTCTGCATCCCGCCTCCGATCCTGACCAGGCCAGAGGACCTCATCTACATCGCCTGCGGTGTTCTCCCTGGCCAGCGGGGGGGGGAGCGCCTGGCGTGGCAGATCCACCCTGGCGTGCGTCTGCATGGATGTCGTCACACGCCTCCTCCGTTGCCTGGAGGAGGGCCACGCGCTCATGGGGGTGGCGGTCATGTACCTTCCACCGCCACACTGGCAAGAGTTCTTCAATGGGATGAGAAACGGGACATATGGAGAGAGGAAGAGAAGTGAAACACGTGGGCTGAACCAGTACTGGACCAGAGCAGCCCGGTGGAAACCCACATCATCCCACATCATCCCACATCATCCCACATCATCCCACATCATCCCACATCATCCCACATCATCCCAAATGAAGAATACAGGACCAGCTATAGGCCTCCATACAGGACCAGCTGTAGGCCTCCATACAGGACCAGCTGTAGGTCTACATACAGGACCAGCTGTAGGACTACATACAGGACCAGCTATACAAGACCAGCTGTAGGCCTCCATACAGGACCAGCTATAGGCCTCCATACAGGACCAGCTGTAGGCCTCCATACAGGACCAGCTGTAGGCCTCCATACAGGACCAGCTATAGGCCTCCATACAGGACCAGCTATAGGCCTCCATACAGGACCAGCCGTAGGCCTCCATACAGGACCAGCCGTAGGCCTCCATACAGGACCAGCTGTAGGCCTCCATACAGGACCAGGTATAGGCCTCCATACAGGACCAGGTATAGGCCTCCATACAGGACCAGCCGTAGGCCTACATACAGGACCAGCTGTAGGCCTACATACAGGACCAGCTGTAGGCCTACATGTTGATGATGGTGGCCTCTTGCTCTCTGCTGCCTCCAGCTGGTCGTCCTTCTAGCCTGTGTAAAGTACATCCAGTAAAGACTCCAGTAAAGTCCTCTTACATGTTTATAAATGTAAGACAAAACAACATTAACTATCCCTTCCTCTAAGCTCTGGAGATATCCATAGAAACCCTAAAGTTCCATGACTGTAATGACTGTAGAGAGTAGAAGACTAGGGAAGTGGTAACTCACCTCTTCTCATCTCTGAATGCTGGATAACTGAGGCCTCCGTGAAGCGGCTCAGATTCATCTGGACTCGCTGCACAACTTCAGTCACTGTTAGGCCATGACTGAGGACATGATCAACCAGAGTTACGCGGATTTCATTAGACATATTGGCTCACCTTCCTCTTCCTCCTCCTCTTCTCTGTTCTTCATGCTCCTCCATGTCTTTCCCCAGTACAGTCGAGGTCACCTGAGGCCTCTAAGTGTTTTGCCATTTGGGTTTGAACAGGTGAGAAGTGAGTGAGACCAACTGGTATTTAGGGTGAGGGTGTGTTGGTATTTAGGGTGAGTTTTCCAGGTGAACAAAGTATGCTAAATGATGCGATTTGTGCTTAGACTTTTGCAAAAATGTGATTTAGGATTTCTATTTGAGTGAAAACAATGGAATTGTGCTTAGAGTTTAGCAGTCTGGAGTCTTGTTGTTGATACACGAGCTTCAAGTTTTCAGAATTGTGTGCATAGTTCCATTTTGTGTGTGTATACAATGGAGAAGAACTGTATTTCTACTGGGAGAATCTGCTCTGGGCTTAGACTGCCATCTGGTGGCGGGGAGAGGAACAACACGTCAAGGTGAAGACTGAACAAGAGCACATCAGTCATATGAGAGAAAAAGAAGAAATCCTTATTTGATCGTGAATTGGAGCCTGACAACATTTCCCGGGTAATTAACGGTTTGACGGAGCGCTTATTAAGATTAAGAGAAAATAATCAATTAGTAAGACCGTGATTTACCTCCTTGAAGACGTGACCCAGCGTGGTTTAATTAGTCATTCATTACCGTCCGTTTGAGGAGGAAATTAAAACGCCACACATAGGAGAGCACGTGAATTATGTCTACCAATTACAGAGAACATGCTGCGTTTTTACCAAAGACACGTATCTCTGTAGCATTTATTTGTGTGAATCAATTTCAATAAAATGTCATAATAGAGAATACAATATATGGTAATATAATATATAAGTACCAGACCTTCTGACACACCCCGACACGCGCGGTGCTCTAGTGGAGATCTGAGGGGAGGACAGGTGTGAGCTGACTGGTCAATATATCAACCCGGCCTATTACAGGGAAAGGTGGAGTAATTACCATGTTGCTTATTTAATTATTTGTGTTTATTTTATTTACATAAACATTGCTTACGCCTATCAGATCCCCTCAAACCCCTAGCCCCTTACTCCCTAACCCCTACTCCCTAACCCCTACTCCCTAGCCCCTTACTCCCTAGCCCCTTACTCCCTAACCCCTACTCCCTAGCCCCTTACTCCCTAACCCCTACTCCCTAACCCCTACTCCCTAGCCCCTTACTCCCTAACCCCTACTCCCTAGCCCCTTACTCCCTAACCCCTACTCCCTAGCCCCTTACTCCCTAACCCCTACTCCCTAGCCCCTTACTCCCTAACCCCTACTCCCTAACCCCTACTCCCTAGCCCCTTACTCCCTAACCCCTACTCCCTAGCCCCTTACTCCCTAACCCCTACTCCCTAGCCCCTTACTCCCTAACCCCTACTCCCTAGCCCCTTACTCCCTAACCCCTACTCCCTAACCCCTACTCCCTAGCCCCTTACTCCCTAACCCCTACTCCCTAGCCCCTTACTCCCTAACCCCTACTCCCTAGCCCCTTACTCCCTAGCCCCTTACTCCCTAACCCCTACTCCCTAGCCCCTTACTCCCTAGCCCCTTACTCCCTAACCCCTACTCCCTAGCCCCTTACTCCCTAACCCCTTACTCCCTAACCCCTACTCCCTAGCCCCTTACTCCCTAACCCCTACTCCCTAGCCCCTTACTCCCTAACCCCTACTCCCTAGCCCCTTACTCCCTAACCCCTACTCCCTAGCCCCTTACTCCCTAACCCCTACTCCCTAGCCCCTTACTCCCTAGCCCCTTACTCCCTAACCCCTACTCCCTAGCCCCTTACTCCCTAACCCCTACTCCCTAGCCCCTTACTCCCTAACCCCTACTCCCTAGACCCTAACCCCTACTCCCTAGCCCCTTACTCCCTAGCCCCTTACTCCCTAACCCCTACTCCCTAGCCCCTTACTCCCTAACCCCTACTCCCTAGCCCCTTACTCCCTAACCCCTACTCCCTAGACCCTAACCCCTACTCCCTAGACACTGCCCCTAACCCCTAGCCGCTAACCCCTAGCCGCTTCACCCTATCCACTAATCCACTTACCTTTTCTTGTATGTATTTGACTACAGTACGTAGGAAACGGCCGTTTTTACATCCAGTATGTAGACACTGGTATGATGCTGGAGATGATGAACAGGAGGATACAATGGCGAAGTGTCCCTTTAACTATTCCCATCATGTGTCAAACACAACACGAGGGCTGTCATTATAGGATTAGTGGCAATGCTGTCGTTCTAATTTTAATTTCCAAACATCTCTGGGTATCTACCAAGTCTCCGTGTGTGTGTCTTTGTAAGAAAAGTCGCTAAATTTTGGCGATCATGATTTCCCCTGGCCTCCGCTCCGCTGGTGTGCG
Organism: Argentina silus; assembly: GCF_951799395.1. NCBI lineage: Eukaryota > Metazoa > Chordata > Actinopteri > Argentiniformes > Argentinidae > Argentina > Argentina silus. Next base: position 1,940,849 of record NC_139676.1, on the reverse strand, counting down.
CGTCATGGTGCATGTTGATTGACAGCTGCCATCCTGAGTCATTCTTTCATTGATATAAGTTATTTCCTAAGTTGGAAAGCGTAGATAAATCATACTATTGGTTAATTAAAATTCTGTAATTTTGATTGGTGTATTAAAATGTTATTAATTTGATTAATATTCCTCTGGTGAAGTTATGAGGGGCCAAGCCCAGCCAAGCCCAAAACAGCTTTCATATTTAGGGACGGCCAGCATATTTTTCAGAATGTCACAGTGTTACTTCAACCTTAGGAGTGCAAATACCATATAAAACACTGGATAATCAAGTGTTTGACACCCTTTAATGATAAACAAACCCCTTGTATGATGCCAGCATTATCAAATAAAAATGAATATTAATCTGCACTGTGGATTATTAAATGACCACACACACACACACACACACAGGAGAAGCAGACGCAGACGCAGGAGTGTTCTGTTGTCCCAAACCTTTATTGCAGCCCCTGAACAGAACATTTACAGAAACTGACAGTCGTCCAAACCTCCTGACAGGATGCCATTTTATTATTATTTCACAATAATTTAAAGACCTGTTCAGCGATACAGCAGGCTACCACGTCGACCTCGACCCGCCCGCCTCCCGCCTGCCAGTAAACCTCTGTTCATGTGTGTGAACTGCAATATCAAATAAACCCTTTTTCGAGATTTGTAGTGATGTATGTCTGTCTGTCTGTCTGTCTGTTTGTTTGTTTATTGCTAGTTGTGTGATCGTGTCTTTCCCTTGGTGTAAAAGTCCCCCACCTGTGTCACGTATGGCTTTGAAAAAAGTTTAACACTTCATTTTTTTTGAATATTTTTTTTTAAATTTACAGAATTCAAAATGTTTCCCCCTAAAAAGTGTATTCTTCTTTTTTTTTTTAATATTTTAAAAATCTAGAACAGATCTATCTTGTAAAGTTTGTAATATGTAAAATTAACACCACGTTAAAAATTCACATTGACTTCAAAAGTGTTAGGTTAGAAGTAGAAAAGAGCCACTAGTGTTATTATTTATAGAAAAAAACGACAACTGAAATCCTAGCGTGTCCTAGCCTGTCCTGTCTGTTCAGACCACCGCTATGTTTGGATTTTTTCCTCAGAGAAGGTTTGCATTGCAGCGTCTCCTCCACGCCTGTCACATTATCATCATCAGCATCGCCGTCTGGTCGGTTCAGGCCCCCGCAGAAGAACCAAAATGTACACAAAACTGCTACAATGGAAAGATTCAAAAACATTAAAAACACACAAAGGATGAATCCACAGAAAGGAGTCGGAACACAGACTAAAAACACACGAGTTCCCTTCCCAAAAAAAACAACAACATCTTTCTCCCTTTCCCCCGCCCCCACACCGCCCGCCCCCCGCCCCGCCCCCCCAACCATTTTTTTGTGCCCCAAGTCCAGAGCGTGAGTTAGCTAGCATCATCGTCCTTGTTTTGACAACGACCATGACAACGACGACAACAACAAACAACAACAACAATAGTAGAACACTAGCGGGGGTCAAGGGTCAGGTGTTGTTAGAGAGCGTCTGTTACGTTCAACCTCCTCCACCTACAGTCTCTCCTCTGGGCTGGGGGGGGGAGGGAGGGGGGGGGTCACTTCAATTAGAGAGAGAGAGAGAGATGGAGGGGAGGGGAGGGGAAGGGAAGGGGGGGCGGGGGCTGCACTAAAACACATGCAGGGCTGAGGAAATGGGGGCTGGGGGTGGGGGTAGGGCAACATGAGGAGGTCCGACCCATAGGAATGGTCCGACCGGCGTTCTGCCAACGTTCTGGAACGTTCACGAGCTGGAGTTCTACACCGAGCACCTCCCCTCCGTGATCAATGCTGAATGTGGCAGAACCTTTAGGAGGTTTCAAGTGTTCTGATTCCATTTAGACTCAGATTCCCATTTGGACCAGGTGTGTGTGTGTGTGTGTGGTGGGACCTGAGACACACCTGCAAACACACACTGCTCAGCAGTCAGGAGTGCCTGGTTCACCTGGGGGGGTGGGGTGGGGTGGGGGGGGGAGGGGCGGGGTCCATCTAACACCCTATAGACAACAGCTATCGCCCTCCTGAGCTGCCCTAAAGGGTTAACAACATACATACACACACCTGAGACCCCACCCGTCTGCCCCTCAGGTATCAACACAGTCATCTGTTAAGGTCCCAGAACTGTGGCTGCACAGTCGACATCTACTCTCACACCGAGAGCTTCCTCCAAACCAAATATGGTCAAAAAGGCAGACCAATAACACAACATTATAACAACAACCAATGGACACAAGCCTGGCCTGTGCATTCTAACCAATTACTGAGAGAAAGAAACAGAAAAGAAAGACCAAAAAAAAGGTGTTATTGTTCCCGTAAGATCCTATGAAATCTAAAAACACGTCAGTTCACGGTCCTGGCTGCTGCTGTGGGCTACAGACTCCTGCAGCACTGGAGGGCAGACTACTACCAGGGAGGAGGGGGGGAGGAAGGGGGGAGAGGGGGGAGGAACAGAGGGAAAACTAAAATGAGGAAAGAGTCTCAACAACGTCTCAATGCTCCGGCTCAGAGGGATTGTTTTGCAAAGCGATATGTCTGCACACACACACACACACACACACACACACACACCTCTGTGTAAGCACACACATATTCCCACATACACACTTCCACTTAAGGACATGCACACATTCACATTAAGACACACACACCCACACACACAGTGCGCATGTAAGCACATACACACACGCATACACACAGATGCACACACACCTAACTAACCCGTCTGCGTTCACCTGCCAGCCTTAGATATGCAACATCTTGAAGTGTCGACTCAATACATACTGGTAATACAAAACTTAAAGAGTGACATTTTGCCGCGAAAGATCAGTGCAGCTTTGCATAGTACCTTCACATTGAACACACACACAGACATCCCCGCCAGGCCCGGAGCCTGGCTCAGCTCCCACATGTGAAGACCTCTGCCTAGCATAGCAACATGTACCTCTGCTTCATGTCCACAGTAAAGGAAATACAACCTAGCTACATTCTAGTTAGCAAAACGCTAGCTACCCTCACAAACAGATCTACCTACATCCTCAAGAGAAATTCTGTTAGATTTTTGCCATTACAGGAAATGGGGAATTTGTAGTTTTTTTTTTCTCCACAAAAAAAAAACAAAAAAAAACAAACAAAGGAATGGAAACAAAATAGAACAAAATAAAAAGAGAGAGAAAAAAAAGAAGAAAAAAAAAGAAAACAGATAAAAGAGAAAAAAAAAATTCATAATTCATAAATTCAACAAACAAGTTAAGGAACAGTGAGCTTTACACTAAAAAGAAATAAAATAAGTATTTTTCAGAGTGTGTGAGTGTGGAATCGGTGAGATAGTGACGACGGTCGCGACGACGTTAGTCGTTCTCGGGTGGTAGGAAAGGGAGCGCTCCTGCACGCGCTCAGTGGGATGCGATGTGGGCTGGCCCTGGCTCCGCCTTACCGCGCCGAGACGGCTGACTCTACGTTTCTACGGAAACCAAACAGAGAAGAGAGACATCGGACGGTGAGTGACAGAGCTGGAGGAGGACAGACAACAACAGCTTCATTAATTCAGTTTGGAAGCAATTGTGTCATTTATAATCTTATAATACAATAAAACATCATAAAAACACCACATAATCTAAAATCAGGTTTGGTTATATTGTGTAATTTATGTCTTATAATACAACAAACATATACTTATTCTTCGTAATAGCCAGGCAAAAAAACCACATAATCTAAAATCAACAGCCTAGCCTTGGTGCTAACCTAATTTTAATCTAACTTAATTCAGGAAATTGAATGAAGGAGGCCAGTTAAATCCTCAAAAGGTTAAACAGGGAATGCTTGGAATGACATTTGACTCCAGTGAGAGCCCAGAGCCATTTTAGGATCTGTGTTTCCTCCTGCAGCCACTAGGGGGAGCCCTGTCCTGTCAGTTCCATAGACCAGCCTCCATTACAGATCAAACACTGGCGCTGCCACTGGCGATGTCCTGGAACACAGCCTTACCTCTGCTACAGGCAGACTGATGTCCTGGAACACAGCCTTACCTCTGCTACAGGCAGACTGATGTCCTGGAACACAGCCTTACCTCTACCTCCATATCTACTGTCAACACAAACTTACTCAAGGGAAAGATTGGAGTCATTACTCACTCTGGTCTTTTGAGTATTTTTTTCAAGAAATGCCAGGAAGCAAAACTCACTCATCGCCGAGGGTGAATGAAGTCGCCCACATTGTCAACATTCTAGAGTCCCAAGGGTGACTTTATTCACCAGAAAACTGATAAATGATGATGCTTCATTTTGTGGCCAATCAAAATATTGTTGCTAGGTAAACACCACATAGAACACCCGTGGCTCTCTGGAATGTTGACCATTCGGGCGGCTTTATTCACCCTCGGCACTGAAGGAGTTAAATGCTTTTGGAATCTCGCTCCTCCGTACAACAACAATAAATACATCAACAAAAATCAGTCTCGATTCAGCAAAATTCAGGGGATGAATTCAAATTCAAATTCAATGAATGAATTCAAAACCCTCCATTGTGTGTCTGTGGACTCCTGAAGATCTTGTGAAGTGGCTGAGCTGAAACACAGCAGACCTCCGTCCCAGATCCCTCCGCCTCCTCCAGCCCCGGACCGCTGCATGTGCCGACTGTGGGACACGTATGTCTAAGCTAAGGCACACGTCACGCCAAGGACACGCATGTTCAAGCACATGCTACCTAACGGATCACATGTTCTACCTGGCACATGCTTCAAAGGCAGCGGGGGGAGGGGGAGGGGGAGAGTGAGAAGGGGGGGGCGTTGGGTACATCTTATCATTCCGCAGACAGCCAGAGGGGCCGGCTCTCTCGTTGTCATGGCGATGTGCACAAAGGTCAGAGCCAGTAGGAGAGGCCTGGGTCTGGTGACACGTGTTCCTGGGACCACAGCATGAGACCACTCTGTACAACAGGGGAGGCTGGGGGAGGTAGAACACCTGGGGAGGCTGGCGGAGGTAGAACACCAGGGGAGGCTGGCGGAGGTAGAACACCAGGGGAGGCTGGCGGAGGTAGAACACCAGGGGAGGCTGGGGGAGGTAGAACACCAGGGGAGGCTGGCGGAGGTAGAACACCAGGGGAGGCTGGCGGAGGTAGAACACCAGGGGAGGCTGGCGGAGGTAGAACACCAGGGGAGGCTGGCGGAGGTAGAACACCAGGGGAGGCTGGGGGAGGTAGAACACCAGGGGAGGCTGGCGGAGGTAGAACACCAGGGGAGGCAGAACACCTGGGGAGGCTGGGGGAGGTAGAACACCAGGGGAGGTAGAACACCTGGGGAGGCTGGGGGAGGTAGAACACCAGGGGAGGTAGAACACCTGGGGAGGCTGGGGGAGGTAGAACACCTGGGGAGGCTGGTGTATCAAACACACCATTCCTCATTCCGTTCCACGCATTACAATGAGCCCGTCCTCTGATGTCTACCTCCACCAGCCTCCCCTGTACGACCGGAGGTCTTTCTGTCCTTGGGAGACAGATAGGACTCTCAGAAGGAGGTCTGTTGGACTAACTGATAATGAGGTAAACGTACAAGCCTACAGTGTCCCAGATCATTTGCTTTGAGCTGGAAACAGTCAGTAATCGCACTGTTTACCTGCTACAGCAAATTAAAGCAACAACACACAAAATTAGTTGTAAAACGGACACATATCACCAAACATCAACAACAACAGAGTTGAGGTGTTATTGTTTACCTGTTGGCTCATCTTCAAACTGTTCAAACTCTTCTGTCAGGTCTTCCTCTGCGGGCTCATCTGCTGCCTCCTCCTCCTCCTCTGGGAGAGCTTCCTCCTCCACTGCTTCTGGGGGTAGGAAGTAGTCAGAACAGCCAGGTTGGGATTGGTTCACAGACGTCCCCAACAATCACCTCAGAGTTCTGGGTTTACCAGGGGAGGCCGGCGGAGGTAGAAATCGTAGAACGGGCTCATTGTACTGCGTGGAACGGACGGAACATGTGTTTGAGACCGTTCCTCATTCCGTTCCATGCATTACAATGAGCCCCGTCCTCCGATTTCTACCTCCGCCGGCCTCCCCTGGTCTTTCTTTCAGTGACATGGAGGATTGACGACTCACCTTCTGACTCTGGTTCAGATTCTGCTTCTGTGAGGAGAACAAGAGGAGATGAAGATGTGTTAACATCTGACGATGAAGGTGACGATGATGACGGTCTGATAATGTTGCATGTATGGTGTGTGAATGATGCATGAAGGCTTAAAGGGATATTTCACCCAAATTACCAAATCACGTATCTGGTTCCTCACCCTGAAAGGAGTCTATGGAAAAGGACAGACTTCCATCCGCGCTTCGGTTCTGTTTATCTGGGCACCGTCACTAACCGCTAACTATTAGCATCTTTTACCAAAAGCTATGGAAGTCAATGGGCCCTAAATTAGCATGTTTGAAATTTCATTCACAAACTGTCGCAAACTCTCTGAAACGACTCAATAACTTGATTTAAATGACATGGGGATGATTCAGGGTAAGGAACCGAATGTGATTTTTGTCCCTTTAAATGTGTTCTTGTGGGCCAGCAATGTTAATTTCACCTGAGGAGGTCAAAAAGTCTGAACTGAATAGACACAAAATAGACATGTTTGTGGCACGTGTCGTGTGTGTCGTGTGTGTGTCATGTGCAGTCTGTGTACCTGCTTCCTGTGGTGACTCTTCTTCTTCTTCTGTGGCCTCCTCTACTTCCTGTGCCTCTTCTGTAGAGGAGAATGAACGGGGAACGTTAGAAAAATATACGCCATCTTTCACAAGACTAACCCATCTATCTACTATTAAAACGCTATCCACCATTATTTATCTGAGGATTCTGACCTAAACTAATCTTACAACTAGCCAGCCTAGCGGCTATCAGATGACACTTACCCTCTGCTGGTGCTGCCTCCTCCTCCGCTGCCTCCTCTTCTACGACCTCCTCCTCCTCAGGGGCTGCCTCTTCCTCTACGGCTTCCTCTACGGCCTCTTCCTCAGCAGCGACTTCCTCCTCCACTGGGGCAGCTTCCTCCTCAACAGCCTCCTCTGCCTCCTCAGCGGCCTCCTCCACAACTTCTTCTTCTACGGGTGCGGCCTCCTCAACAGCCTCGGGTGCGGCCTCCTCTTCGACAGCCTCCTCAGCCTCAGGGGCAGCCTCCTCCTCGACAGCCTCCTCAGCCTCAGGGGCAGCCTCCTCTTCGACAGCCTCCTCAGCCTCAGCTTCCTCTTCGACAGCCTCCTCAGCCTCAGGGGCAGCCTCCTCCTCAACAGCCTCCTCAGCCTCGGGGGCAACCTCCTCTTCAACAGCCTCAGATGCAGCCTCCTCTTCAACAGCCTCAGGTGCAGCCTCCTCTTCGACAGCCTCAGGGGCAGCCTCCTCCTCCACTGGTGCGGCCTCTTCAACAACCTCCTCCTCCACAACCTCAGGGGCAGCCTCCTCCTCCACGACCTCCTCAACCACCTCCTCTACGATCTCTTCCTCCACGGGAGCGGCCTCCTCTTCTACAGCCTCGGGGGCAGCCTCTTCAACCACCTCCTCCTCCACAGGGGCAGCCTCCTCCTCCACAGGGGCAGCCTCCTCCTCCACAGGGGCAGCCTCCTCCTCCACAGGGGCAGCCTCCTCCTCGAGAGCTGCCTCCTCCTCCACAATTTCTGGCTCCTCCTCCACAACTTCTGGCTCCGCTTCCACAACCTCTGGCTCCTCCTCCAGAATCTCAGGATCCTCCTCAATCACCTAATGATGATAACAACAATATTAATAATAAAAGGTGTTGTTATTGCTCATTGTACTATTACAAAGAACAGCAATCCCAGACAGGGTGTACATGGAGAGAGGTGTGATGGGGGGAATTAAGAAGAAATCTCCAGAACGATTCAAATGAAAAATATCAGCATGTACACTAGAAATAATACCAAGTATACCATGATGGACATGAATTACCATGTAAAAAAATAAAATAAAAAGAATAATTATGTTTATTATTATTATTTATTATATTTTAATTAATGTATTTATTTTATTTGCCCAGCCACCTGTGTTTTTTTTCACAGCTCGTTGTGGCATTATAAAAGCAATAAAATAAAATAAAAGTAGTAATAAAAAATAAAATAAAACATTAAAGTGGATAAAAACCTCTGGCTCCTCCTCCTCCTCGATCACCTCAGGCTCAGGCTCGGGTTCAGGCTCCGCCTCCACGACCTCTGGCTCCGCCTCTGGAGGGACTTCGTATTCTTCCTCTGCTTCAACGGCCTCGATCACTTCCTCAATCACAAGCTCTGGGGCTGCTGGGCGGGGGGGTGGGGGAGATAGAGGTGTGGGGGGAGGGAGGGGGGAGAGAGAGATAGGTGTGGGGGAGGGGGGAGATAGAGGTGTGTGTGGGAGGGGGGGAGATAGAGATGGGGGGGAGGGATAGATAGATAGTGTGTGTGTGTGTGGGGGGGGGGGGGGTTGAGTTGACAGTTGATTCATTGCAAAAATACTTCAGTCTTCTCTCGTGCATAAGTTCCAGAACATTCTAATTGGGGACCGTGTGCAGAATGTTTGGGGACACCTGCCATGTACATGAATTAGTCTGTATGATGTACAGGTATACGTTTAATCTCTTGCAGGTGCACAGGTGTGTGTGTGTGTGTGTATTACACAACAGTGGCAGGTATGTGTCAGACCAGCTTATCAGGGCTACAGAGCTGCTCAGCCGACCCAGCCAATAGGGAGCCTCTCTGGGGAGAATGCATGGACGACCTAGCCAATGAGAGCCGCCCTCCACAGGTGAATCAACATGGCCTCCATGTACAGGGAGGGTCATGGTTCACTACTGACACTTCCCTACCTCTCCCCCTCTCTCTCTCTCCCCCTACCTCTCTCTCTGCTATCTCCCTACCTCTCCCCCTCCCTCTGCTATCTCCCTACCTCTCCCCCTCCCTCTCTCTCTGCTATCTCCCTACCTCTCCCCCTCCCTCTCTCTCTGCTATCTCCCTACCTCTCCCCCTCCCTCTGCTATCTCCCTACCTCTCCCCCTCTCTCTCTCTGCTATCTCTCTACCACTCCCCCCCTCCTCCTCTCTCTACCCCCCCCCCCCCCTCCCTCCTAATGAGGCCAGAGGTGTGTAGATCCACAGATATCAGAATCCCTGGTCTTATTGGTCATTACGCAGGGCTCCATGTTGCCATAGAGATGTGTTTGTTGCATGTGTTTAAGCTCAAGGGATCTAACACTACGCTTGTGGCTTGTGTGTGTGTGTGTGTGTGTGTGTGTGTGTGTTACCTTCTTCCACAGGTGCTGCAGGGGCCTCTCTGGTGATGACGACGGTTGCCTTCTCTTTCAGTCCTGAGGGGTTCACACACCACACGCACAAGGTTGGCACGGCAACGAGCGCTCGGGGGACACCCCATAATAGAGGCTGCCACCCGTACACATGTCTAGTCACCATGGTAACCATCTAGCGATGTTCACTGATGGACACGACCATTAAATGTTCTGATAGATCATATGAGGCCTAAAATATCATGCATGGTTTATATCAGCATAATAAAATAACGTTTATTCTGAGTATGTTGCATAAAAAACACGATAACCATCATTCATAGAACATAAACAGAATCAAACATTTTCAAAAAGACTGACTTGGGTTTGCTTTTGCTCTTTGACTGTTGAAGGACAACGTTTTGCTGTGAATAACCGTTTTGCTGTGAATAACCATTTTGCTGTGAATGACCGTTTTGTTTGGGGTGAAGTGAGGTCCTCAGGGCAGGAGTGACACAGAGAGCCAGGATAAAGAGCAAAGGAAAGTTGAAAAAAATAAGAAAGGAATAGATGTCAAGTGGAAGAGTGGAGAGAGGGATGGTGCCCTCGAGGCCTGTGGAGAGACAACATTCCTGAGAGGAATCTCTCTCTCTCTCTCTCTCTTTCTCTTTCTCTTTCAGTGTGAAGACACTCATCACCGATCACCGCAGGGGAGGCTGGCTGAGGTAGAAATCAGAGGACGGGCTCTCATAAATGTATTACATACAGAATATTCCGTTCCATGCATTCCAATGAGTCCGTCCTCCGATTTCTGCCTCCGCCAGCCTCCCCTGGACCACCAGCAGGTCTCTGTGAATGGGTCTGTATTCACCAGGTGCATCAGTACACTACTACTAAAACACCAAACGACCATGTAGCAACGGAGCTTCTGATTGGACACCTGTGTAGCAACGGAGCTTCTGATTGGACACCTGTGTAGCAACAGAGCTTCTGATTGGACACCTGTGTAGCACCAAAGCATCTTATTGGACAGTGAGAGACACGTGCACTCCAAGACAGGAAGCCTCAGAAGGACTCAGCAACTTTATTAACAGAGAACACACACATCGCCAGTCCTTTCAGACCCTCACAGGGACCCGTACCCGTTCCACAACATGGTTTCATCGTCTTTGTCTGAACCCACTAGTAGGTTGGACCGTGACGTCAAAATGAATAAAACACATCTTTCTAACCTATCTAGTCGTGTCTAATAACAATATTAGGACATGTTCTCAAGAGTATGCCACACCTGAATTCGTAGTCTGTTCTTAGCACCCTCTCCACCTCTCCTCCAATCACAGCTCTTCAAGAGGACAGCGCTCGGTTTGGTTTGGTTTAGTCAGAATCCCTGATTGGCTAAAACACTACAGCACTATACATAGTGACCCTACGCCCACTTGAGGGGTTTCCTACCCCTACCCGCAGGGGTGGGTAACAGGAGATGCCCCTCGCTGGTGGCGTCTCTCCTGGATCTTTCACTTCCTGTGTCACCAGGATGATGGGGGGGGGGGGGGGGGTTGACTGATCGTCATGACAGAGGGGAAGACTCTGACATCACTTCCTGCCTGCCTTGTCAGCCTTTGCCTTTTTAGCAGCTTTGAGGTCTTTACTTTTGGCCTCTTTCTTCTCCTCCTTGTCTGCTTTCTTCCCCTCCCCCTCTCCGTCTTTACCTCCCTTCTCCTTTTTCTCCTCCTTCTCTCCCTTCTTAGCTTTCTTTCCCTTCTCCTCTTTCTCCTTCTCCTCCTCTTTCTCATCCTTCTCTTTCTCATCCTTCTCCCTCTCCTCCTTCTCCCTCTCCTCCTTGTCCCTCTCCTCCTTGTCCCTCTCCTCCTTGTCCCTCCTGATCTTCTCCAGAGCTTTCTCCACCTCCTCTTTCTCTATCTTCTCCTCCTCCTCCTTCATCCTAGCCGCCACCCTCTCCCTGGCCCTGGCGGCCATCTCTGCGCTCTTAATCCCCAGGGCCTTGTCCTCCTCTTCCTCCTTGGCCAGGATGCTCCTCACCTCGGCCAGCGCCATCCTGGCGATCTTCTTGGCCTCCACGCGCTCGTGGATCATGGCGAGCTGCCGCCTCAGTGCCTCGCGGAGCTGCAAGCCCACGTCTCTGGTGAGGTGGTTCTCTGGGGTACGAGAACACGGTTCAGACCGGTTTACGGAGGTTTGGGGTGGGGGGGGGGCGGTGGTGGTGGGGCTCGCCATGCTGGTTGTGCTGGGTCCACACTGTCAGTACAATGCTAGCTAGCACAGCTAATGTTTAGTAGGCTAGCCTGTACTTAAGGCACCCTGGGTGTTTGGGGTTGGTAGTCAGGACGGGTTTGAGGTCCAGACTGCGTCAGGTAGATGTAGTAAACATGGGCGTGTTAGTAACCTCTGTTATTGTAATAACCTCTGTTATTACACTCTTGGGGTTCTTGGGGAGCAACATCGAGACGATGATGTCCAATATTCAACTTGGGGGGATGCCATTATGACAGGGAGATTATTATTATTACTAAAATACACCCAACAATTATACAAAAAGAAAGAGGGGGGGGAGGGGGGGAGGGCGCTCAGTCAAATACAGCATGCCATTAGCAGCTAACTCGGGGGGGGGGGGGGGCACTAACTCATGACTTTATACCAAGCAGCATATTAACGACTCATCGTTAAATCAAACGTATCTAACTAGTACACACAACTTCGGAACACCACACGAGGGTTATGAGCACTCATATGGTGGTTATAAGCCATGTCGCCAAAAATGAAAACCAAAACTGTTCCTCATGCAGTGGTACCTCTCCTGGCATGGCCCCTGGAAGCATCTCCTGGTTTCTCATCTGATATTCAAAATGAAAAATATCCAAAAGGTTAAAATCCCATCATAGCCTGAGTCACATCAGCGTACGGTGCTCACCCACCAATGAGGAACAGCCAGATATAATATATAATATACGCCATTTAGCTGACACTTTTATCCAAAGCGACTTACATTGCAGTGAGTGCATACATTTCAGTATATATGGTCCCAGCGGGAATCAAACCCTCGACCTAAGCGTTGTTAGCGCCGTGCTCTACCAGCTGAGCCCCAGTGGACCAGCGAGGCGGGCTGGTAAAGCGCTGGGGGAGACGGAGGAACGGCAGAACAAACGCAGGCCACTAACTCAACCGCTCTGAGCTCTTAAGCCTTTTTCCAGAGCCCTTGGTAGGCTTAGATATAAACAAATACTTGTCTAGCATCAACACAGCTCAGCTTGACTCCCAGCTTAGGTCTTATGATACCCAGGCAGCGCCTGCAGGACTGTCCTCCTCTCAAGAGCAGCTGGAGGGCGTGGTCACAAACCCAGGCCGTGTCTGAATGCTCATACTGCCTCCTGATTACTCCAAGTATACACACTGCATACTAACCATACTACATACTAACCATACTACATACTAACCATACTGCATACAGGACCAGTCAAAAGTTTGGACACACCTTGCCAAGAGTGTGCAAAGCTGTCATCAAAGCAAAAGGTGGCTACTTTGAAGAATCTAAAATATAAACCATATTCTGGTTTGTTTAACACTTTTTTGTTTACTACATAATTCCATATGTGTTCCTTCATAGTCTTCAATATTAATCTACAATGTAGAAAATAATAAAAATAAAGAAAAACCATTGAATGAGAAGGTGTGTCCAAACTTCTGACTGGTCCTGTACCATTTAGGCCAATCTGTTTAGTAGAAATTGTGTTGTTAGCGGTAATTGGTTCAATTTCGCTACTGCCCGCCTCCCTTACCTGCTGCACTGAATTGTGGGACCAAAATCGCAAAATTCACTTCCTGAATAGTGTGCAGTGAATTCATACTACGTGGAAAGGCAAATACTAGTACGCCACCCTGGCATTTTTCGTTAAATACTGCAAAACTAAATAGGTTGCAGAATGAACATTCAGACAGGTGTTAAAACATGCTACTTTAACACGGCAAAGCAATGCAGAGCCTTCTGGAACGACATCATGACAACAACAACAACAACAACAGTGTAACACAATGTTGAGAGCGTGAACTAGCTTACTAAACACATCAGGCAGCCTTCTGGTCTGGATCACCCGGAACATAACGCGTCTACTCCTAGTTTTGCTAGGCTGCCCTTGTCTCCTGACCTTAGTCGGCGGAGATTCAGGTTTTGAGTCGACTGGGAAGGAAGAATAACAACAAAGATGACCGCTGGACGAAATCTCCCACCGCTAAGAGTGACACAGCGCAGAAGAGCGTCGTAGCTAGCCATGCTAGCTGATGCGCTAGCTAAGGTTTGAAGTGTGTCCTGTAGTTACACAGGTTCTCCACAGGTTGGGCCTCCCCTGACGCTGCAGCCATGCAGACACAACAGCGCCACCTAGCGCCTGTTCGTGGTTTATTCTCCGACGGGAGAACAAAGTACCTCTGTGCTTCACCGTCTTCCGATTAGCTCCTCGTGCTTTATCTGGCATTCACCACCAAAGGGGACAAGGAGTTAGCATCCAAACGTTTGACAACTGTTTTTAACCGACTAAAAAAAAAGAAAAAAAGAAAAAGAAAACTCAAATGATCAAACAAAATCAATAAATAAATCCATAAAATCATTTAAAAAATATATACAAAATCAACTCAGAACATGCCCATGCTACAGGCTTGCATGCCTGCAATGAAACCAACTACATGCTAAAACACTCAAAACAGCCTCAAGTTTCCCCGCCTTCCTCTACCCACCTCCTCTACCCACCTCCTCTCAGGCCATCAGTACATAACAGGTAAACATTGTTTTTCACACCGTCATTCTGGTTCAAAGTCAGGCCACCTGGCGGACGTTTTCCTCATTGTCCGTGGTACCAATGACCAACTGGTAAGAACAATGGGAGCAGGTTCCATCTTCAACGGGTTTCTGGGTGTGAAGGAACCCTTTGCTCTACGGGCCCCTAGAGAGCCTGGTCATATACAGAGAACCAGCTTTCTTTCACTTCTTTCTACAGATGAACGACCATCATCAGCTGACAGAGAATCACCTACAAGGCATTTGTTAACAAACTACCACAACACTTAACCACTCAACCACCCCTGAAACAACCAACTGTCAAACTGTCACCAGGGCAGTTACAGAGGGCAGGTCGGAGTCAGGAGATCTCCATGGTAACTACAGATGACATATTCAGACGGTTGGCTATTATATTCAAATTCAGCATCGACATGACGATCTGATGGCCCTGTTCTATAAACCAATCACATAAAGGCCCTGTTCTAAACCAATCACATAAATTCCCTGTTCTAAACCAATCACATAAAGGCCCTGTTCTAAATCCCTGTTGACGGTTGGTGTGCAGGCCTTGCAGACTAAACGCCACATTCCCTGCTAGATGAGAGAATGCGTGTTTGTGAGTGTGCGCATGCATGTGTGCGTGTGTGTGTGTGTGTGTGTGTGTGTGCGAGTGTGTGTGGGTACTCCACCCAGGAGCTGGCTCAGCCGGTTTCTAGTCAGGGCTGTCTGACTGATTCCTTCGTTATTCACGAGCCACGGAGATCCAGTGAGTGTGTGTGTGAGTGTGTGTGTGTGTGTGAGTGTGTGAGTGTGTGAGTGTGTGAGTGTCCTGGGGTGTCATAAGACATTCAGTCACGCTAGCAATGCTACGAATCCTCCACCTCAGCAAAGGGCTCACTCAGAAACCCCCCCAGGCTACAGAACACAACCCTGTTCCTCACAGACGCGCTCCAGACACTTAGGCTGAGGAGGAGCGGTTCCCCGAAGGCCTGGCCTTCAGAACGGTAACGAGGAACGATTATCACCGATTAACGACATATCCACCAGGAAATACCTGGTCTCTCTCAGGTTAGCGTAAACCACGGGTACAAGGTCTCTTGTCCTCAAGGTGTCAAACTTTACAATGCTCACAATAACTATACACACCCTTAATAAATGACCTGGAGAAACCTGTTTTATTGTGTTCAACGTATGGATGACGAAGACAAACGCCTGCTGAGAGAAAACACAACTAAACTCAATATAATAACAACCAAACGATTAACAAAGAAGGAATATCTCTCATTAGATATACATGGACAAGAGACAGAGGAATACCTTCATAAAGGAACGCTTCACCCCAGTGATGCAGAAATAACCTTCGACAATCTAATCATACATGGTTTAAAACAGGGTTATGATCGAGAGGCAGACACAACTTAAGTAAATCAAGTAAAAGTACATTTCCTTGTAAGTGGATAAATATGTTTTTGTGTTCAGGACTGCAGGCCATGCAGAGAGAGAGACAAGCTGTTCGTTGTCCAAGTGCAACTGTTCATTGTATAAGCTGGTCATTTTATGGGTTTTGCAATCCGTTTGTGCAGCGGAAATGCACCCAACATAGAAAACTGTCATTCAGTCTGGCGTTCCAAAAAAGTTCCCGAACGCATAGATAGTCTTGGATCCACCATCGGAAATCTTGGCTTGACCTCTGAGTTTCCTATGGTTACGTAATCCTGCAAACTCTCCTCAAACTCCCCTCCACGGCTATCGGGGTAAGGGAAGCCTAAAGGGCCAAAAAGCACCCCTCTCCGTAGGGACCCCATAGCCACTGCCTTAGTGTGAAGAAATATGGCTTGCTATTGGTTGCCTCGTTGCCCTGGTGTGGGAGGGGCTTGAGATAAGGCGTGCTATTGGTTGCCCTGGTGTGGGAGGGGTTTGGGATAAGGCGTGCTATTGGTTGCCCTGGTGTGGGAGGGGCTTTAGATATGGCTTGCTATTGGTTGCCCTGGTGTGGGAGGGGCTTGAGATATGGTTTGCTATTGGTTGTGGAGGCCTACGATCACGCAGGTCTT
>NC_139676.1:1909715-1919715 GCF_951799395.1 Argentina silus | reverse complement strand
CAGGAGCTAGCCAAACGGAAGCAGTACCTGGCTAGCCGTGTGTGCTAACATGCTAAAGAGCTTCAGCCAGTACCGTCTAAAATGGCCGCCTGCGGTCATTGAAGTAGCCAGTCAGGCAGGAGTTGGTAGTAGTGGTCAGCGGTTTGGCTGTGGTTGGCTCTCAGGGAACACACTGTTGTGGCACAGGTGGAGGCCGGCTGGAGGTAGAAATCGGAGGACGGGGCTCGTTGTAACGCGTGGAACGGAATCAGG
Source organism: Argentina silus (assembly GCF_951799395.1). Taxonomy (NCBI): domain Eukaryota; kingdom Metazoa; phylum Chordata; class Actinopteri; order Argentiniformes; family Argentinidae; genus Argentina; species Argentina silus. The sequence goes on along the minus strand of NC_139676.1, from coordinate 1,919,463 downwards.
AACGGTGTCACACGGAACTGTATCCATCAAACACACGTTCCTCTTTCCGTTCCATGCGTTACGACGAGCCCCGTCCTCCGATGTTTCCTACCTCCCCCGGCCTCCCCCAGGGTGGGGGTGCGGTGCTGGACTCACCCATGACGCCCTGGTAGTCGACCAGGTCGAAGTAGACGACAGCTACAGAGGTCCAGACTCCCAGCAGGGCCAGAACCATGAACCAGGTGAAGAAGGAGCTTCCTCCCGCCCCCTCCGGCTTCTTCCCATTCTTACTGGCCAGCTGGGCTTTGACTTCTGGAGAGGGGGAGAGGGGGAGGGAGGGGGAGGAGAGGGTGTTATACACGTGGCAAATACTGTACATGCATGCTAACAACTGCGAGTCACACAGACACACAGACACACACACACACACACGTTCCTTCTGGTTCTAAGATATCTTATACAGTGTTAATCTGAAAGCTTTTGTGGTTCAAAGAGGCTGCCAACTTGTGCAACCTAACCAGTCCTGCAGTCTGGGGGAGGAAGGGGGAGGGGGGGAGAGGAAACCACACCGACGATCACACGGATCTCTTGAGACACGCCAGAGAAGAACAACACGCCAACCAATCACACGTCTGATACCATTCCTCATTTCATGCATTAACAATGAGCCCGTCCTCCGATTTCTACCCCCACCAGCCTCCCCGGACATGAACGTCAAACTGATATATCAGACCTCCAGAGAGCCTTCACAAAGACCCACTACACACACGCTCACTGTGCTAAAACAGTGTGTGTTCGACTTAATGAGGGTTTTATACAACAGAATAGATTGTTAAGACAGAAGTTGGACAACAAAGTTCTGTTCTATTCAAATGTTATCATCCCCCATTCAATCTAATAAAGTCTCCAGATTAAGTTCTACAAAAACAACGAAAAACAACGTGTCTTCCTTTCCCCGGCCCTGTGACGACACTTGTTCTTGTCCACGGTTTAACTTAGGATGACCGTTCTCTCCTTGATTCACTTACGGAGACAAATGTACTTATTGTCTGACAAATGACTCAGATCTGAGCTTTAAAACCGACTGAAGACAAAGGAGTTATTCTGGGGGCTGCTGACGTGGAACAGGGCATTATGGGTAGAAATACCAGTGTATTCGCAGAGAGAATGAACAGGTGGGTCTGCCACACTCCTGCTCTAGGTCAAACCACTCACACAGCCTACACATGTATACATACACACACATACACACACACACACACACACAGCACCTGCTGATGTCAACGTCCCGGTTATAAAAATATAACGGTAAGACTCGACAAAATGTCACACACACACACACACACACACTACACACTACACACACACACACACACACTACACACACACACTACACACTACACACAGCGGAAGTTTCCATCTACAGTTATATAAAGTGGTTCCACTCCACATCCGTAACTCATCCCGACCCACGAGGCCCGGTACCGTGACCTCATTCCCGGTACCGTGACCTTCTCCCGGGCCGCCGTTCAGAACTACTCTACATCAAACCCAGTTCTCGTGTTCCTCCTGCAGCAGAACAACTCTTTCATCCACCCCCCCATCCGTTCGCCAAAAAAGGAAGAACTCCCCGGCCGTCTAAACGTGTGGAAACGTCATCCCTCGCTCCCGAGGACAGAAAAGGACAACGTCACCTTCTGATATCTCCTCGACGACCACCGGTGGGACCGCCGCGACTACAGGCTCCGTCATCGTCTTGACGACCGTCTCGGACCCCTGATATGTCCGAGTACGGAGTGTGTGTGTGTGTGTCTGTCCTAAACAGTCCGGCCCCCCACCTGACTGTGATCTGATCAGCAGACTGTCTCTCTCTCTCTCTCTCCCCCTCCCTCTCTCTCTCAGCAGCCTCTGCCCAGCTGAAACCCGATACCGGTCCAGGCCAGCCAATCAGTGCTATTTATAGAGCTTCTCTCTCTCTAAACAGGGTCGGCGTTCCTGTAGTGGGTTGTTACCACGGTAACAATAGATCAGCAGGGAGGGCGAGAGAGAGAGAGAGATCATTGGTCGTTTATTCTAATGGTAGGCCTATCTACCTTTCCACTTTTATGTAAAGGCTAAATCACATCACAATTACATTAACTAGGGTAATTACATTACAATTACATGCTAACAATGGTCACACTGTACTTCTAGGAGACCTCTACTCTCTACTAAGACACTAAGGCCCACAACAACACTGTCTGTCTGTGTGTCGAGAGGGTGAGACAGGGCTGGGAGGGTGAGACAGAGCAGGGAGGGTGAGACAGAGCAGGGAGACAGAGAGGGTGAGACAGAGGGTGAGAGTGAGACAGGGCAGAGTAGAGAGACAGAGAGGGTGAGACAGGGCAGGGAGACAGAGAGGGTGAGACAGGGCAGAGAGGGTTAGACAGGGCAGAGAGGGAGAGACAGGGCAGAGTAGAGAGACAGAGAGGGTGAGACAGGGCAGAGAGGGAGAGACAGGGCAGAGAGGGTTAGACAGGGCAGAGAGGGAGAGACAGGGCAGAGTAGAGAGACAGAGAGGGAGAGACAGGGCAGAGAGGGTTAGACAGGGCAGAGAGGGAGAGACAGGGCAGAGAGAGGGGGATTTGGAGGCTCCTGTAACTCCTGCCAGACACTCAGCATTCTGGGAGCCAGGACATGATCATTAGCCCTACACCAGGGAGACTCATTAGGCCTGAGAGTGTGTGTGTGTGTGTGTGTGTGTGTGTGTGTGTGTGTGTGTGTGTGTGTGTGAGTGTGTGTGTGTGTTTTTCAAGAAAGGCAGGGGTTGGGCTTTTAACACTGACGAAATGTTGCTCATCCAGAATATCAGTCACGTGACCAGGAAAACCACAATGGAAAACACACACACACACACACACACACACTTCTGCAAATGGAAATCACATTCAAATACACTCCTGTGGTCCAACCACCAATCTGGTCCTGGTACTAAACAGACCAGACGTAGAACCCAGCGTCTGCAACAGCAGTTCATCCTCAACTCCTTTTCCAAGTACACACAGACCCCAACACAGACCCCAACACAGACCCCAACACAGCATAGTTGAGCTATTGACAGCTTTTATATGAACACACTTTAACCCACCAACTGCCAAAGAATCCCAGAACCCTCACCACCTAGAGCGCCAAGTGTTCTATGTGGTGTTTACCTAGCAACAACACTCTGATTGGCTGCAAAATGAAGCATCGTTTATGCATTTTCTGGTGAATAAAGTCACCCGTGGCACTCTAGAATGTTGACCATTTGGGAACTTTATTCACCCTCGGCACTGAATGAGTTAAAGGCCTGAGACACAGACACACACACACACACACACACACACACACACACACACACACACACACACACACACACACACACACACACAGACACACACGACAAGGTGATTGAAGTGTAAATAAAGGCCCTCCAGACTGATTGCGTTCGCTAGGACACAGGAGGCAGACCAGAGCTTCCATTATTTACCCAGGGTGCATCACTGAACCATGTTAATAGACCCTCAGACATACTGTAAGTACAGGAGACACACACACACACACACACACACACACACACACACACACACACAGGACTGGCCTGTTCCTGATACACGCAAAACAAATGAATAAGACCCCTATTGTGGCCAAGCTAAAAGAAATGCACACACACACACACACAACCATAACACTGACATACAAAGAACATTAGCAGTGCACACCACAACATGTGTACTACACACACACACACACACACACACCGTTTGTTTCTGATGAATGTTCCATGTGTAGAGCACAGCAGACAGAGTTCCTTTTTAATGTGTAGTTGTTGAGGAAACAGCTCTCTCTCCCTCTCTCCCTCCTCTCTCTCTCCTTACTCGTTGGTTTGTGGGTACACATTGTTCAGTTTGAGCTTACATAAGGCTCCTGAGGAATGTCTCTGCCTTAACACACTCCCTTTCTCTCTCTCTCTCTCTCTCACACACACACACACACTAACTCTCTCTCTTTCACACACACACACACACACACACACACTAACTCTCTCTCTTTCACACACACACACACACACTAACTCTCTCTCTTTCACACACACACACACACTAACTCTCTCTCTTTCTCTCACACACACACACACACACACACACACTAACTCTCTCTCTTTCACACACACACACACACACACACACACACTAACTCTCTCTCTCTCACACACACACCTTCACATTTGTGGTCACAGCGACAGCTAGCTTTACCAGCTTTACCAGCTGTACTCCCCCTTCCCTCCCCTTCCCTCCCCCACCACTCAACAACTGCCCCTCCCCCCCACCCCCACCTCCCCCCAAGGCCAGTTTGATCTTATCATGATCTAGTCATGTAGTTAACTCTCTGAGTGATATCTGTATGCTAAGCTAAGGCCTGATATCTATAGGCTAAGCTAAGGCCTGATATCTATAGGCTAAGCTAAGGCCTGATATCTATAGGCTAAGCTAAGGCCTGACATCTATAGGCTAAGCTAAGGCCTGACATCTATAGGCTAAGCTAAGGCCTGATATCTATAGGCTAAGCTAAAGGCTACATGCCTCCCCGGTCCCACCCCCATTCACTGACTGACAGTCTCGGGGTGGGGTTAGCTAGGCTAGCTAGCCCCCCCTCTCAGACGCCAGAGACAGGAGAGGAGAGGAGAGACGTTGGCAGGAGAGGGTTAACATGCTGAATGCAACACAGCCTCGGGCGCATGGAGGCAGACACACACACACACACACACACACACACACACACACACACACACGTTTGCATGCCTGTTAACTTACCATACCAGCTAGTAGGAATGCTACCCTACACACAATGCTAGTGGTACTCTCTGCAAGCTAACTCTCATGCTAGCTTTGACTACGAGCCGAGGGTGAATGGTTGTCAACATTCTAGAGGGCCAAAGGTGACCTTATTCACCAGAAACGATGATGCTTCATTTTGTGGCCGATCAGAGTGTTGTTGCTCGTAAACACCACATAGAAGACCTGGCGCTGGAGGTGGTGAGTGTTCCTGAACTCCTGGGCCGTTGGTGAGTTAAAGTAGCTTCACTACTACTGGACTACAAAGACCAAACCAAACGATCCCATTAGACCAGATCAAACGATCCCATTAGAAACGAAGCCAGTCAGAAGCAGAGTCTGAAACCGTTCTGTGGTTGAGGAGATCATGATAACAGTGAATAGTTGTTTCTATAACAAACTCTGTCTAAACCAAACCAACACTTAGGCAGCAGAGCCAAGACAACAAACAGCCCCTCTGGCAGGCAGCTCATGAAAACATTCAACAACTTCTCTATTCGAGACATTCGTCATGTAGACAACAGCCAGACAACGGTGGACTTCACCACAGCCTGCAGACTTACAGTGGAGAGTAGTATTTTAATCAAATAAATAAATAAATAAATAAAGGACCCTTTCTTCCTCTCTCTCTGGCACTTGTTCTCATCAGAGGTACGATGACTGATATAGTTGATTCACGAGACAAACGTACTTATTGTAAGTTGCTTTGGAGAACGGAGTCTGATAAATGACTCAAATGTTTTTCTTCCCTGTGTATTTATAAGTTCACACATTAAGGTCACAAAATGCAGTGCTTGTATCATCAGGCTACAGGCCGACCCTCACACCAAGAACACAGCAACACATGCAAGGTCGTTTATCTCGGAGAGAAACAGTGTTGAGTTTGAGGGAACAACACTGCAACATCACACGGTCACACAGGTCAGGACGGGCGGGCGGGGGGGGTGCCTTTACCGGGTCTACGGCCTCCATCAGAGGCTGAGAGGCTGAGAGGAGGAGGGGAGAGGCCCTGGGGGAAGCAACGGAGGCAGTTGGAAATAGTAGGAAAAAAAACAAAAAAGACAGAAAGTCGGAAATGTCACTTAGGATATCCGCTGGTTGAGTGGTATTCATGTAATCTCTGAGCAAACGAGAGGCTACGGTGATTATAGCGTCAATATTGAAAAAGTAAATATTTGAAAATCCAACATAATCTGAATACCACCTCGTATGTGTTGGCCACAAGTTTTCCTGATTACTTTACGACGATCAAAAGTGCTGCATTACGAAACTTGAAAGCGCAATGAAAAGTATCTCAGGCCACACAGACACATCCCAACGCCCCACTGACATGCACGCACAGTCGATCAAAGCACCTCCGACAGCACGGCGCTTGACGAAGATCAACCAGAAAGCGATTTAAAAGCTGTGTGAAACAATCATGATTCTATCATATAGAATGAGTGATCGACTCTATGCATTCCACTTCTATCTGCAACATCTCACCGACAGACCTAAACCGGGGCCAACGGTCAACACACATGTACGGGGCGGGGCGTGGAGTTGTGAAACGCACGATAAGGTTTGTACATAATGTTCCAAATGACTTTCTGTCCCACGTAACACGCAATGAGTCCGACCTCTACATGTCTGCAACCGCTAGAATATGATATTCCAAACGGGTCGTTTATAAACGGGTAGTTTTAGTTTTGAGAGTGTATCGGTGACTTTACTGAGCTCCCTCGCTTTGCAACACTTCATTCAAAGTTGGAGCGGTGAGAGTCGTGCTCATTTTGCCCATATGCGCAGCGAATCTGAATTATGGGGGAATCTCCAATCATAAGCTATTAAACTAGGGTAAAGTTACTCAGCCGACTATAATACGGATGTTTTTTTGATGAATAAGGGTTTAGGCTGCTGTACTATAGGGAGGTGGGGCAGCAGGGTTAGGGTTAGGGCTGATAGCAGGCCTAGAGATTGGCACAATAACCCCCTGACTAACCCTCAATATCACACATGAACTTCGGGCTATACTTCTAAGGCCACGTGTCATACAGTTAGTGGAGTTTTGCATGGGGAGGCTGGGGGCATACATCTAGCATGACTTTGTTCATGAGAAGCCCCCCCCCCGGCCTGCACCCTCTAGTCTAGAGAGTTAAAGGGTAGTGAGGCGTCATTCGTGTTATTAACGTGGTAATAACAGGGAGCGGCCAGGCGCCATCGAGGGAGGATTCTGTATAAAGTGGGGTTCGGTATAATGACCGAGTCGCTACTGGGGTCCCGGGCTTAGACCGACGACGGTAGAAGCCACGTGTAACCCCTCCCACGTCCTCTCTCTATTGACACGTGAACATTTGGAGGGTTACAGAGTAAGTAAAAGAGGGGACGACCCGAACCCCCTCAACCGATGCGCTGTCCCAATATTTGGGAGAATGTATTTCAATGGCCTTGCAGTGACAGATATCGATCATTTATACAAAAGAGAGAGAGGGAGCGATAGAAGTCTGCACTAGGCTAGCCTGCTAACATCCTGGATTTAAATGCACCGAGCCACTCTCGATTTTAATCCAAAATTGACCCGAGAACCTTCCTTGCGAGCCGAGCGCACCTTTAGACGCCTCGCAACGATCTCACGGACACGGCAACCGTTCGCGCATCCATCGCCGTGCAACATTGCAGCGATACAACGTTACAAATCGACGGAATCCATCGCTATAGCTTACAATGTAGCCAGGGAAAGCGCTTCTGGGTACAAAGACACATCGCTGTAGCCTAATGTGCAACAGAGGAGTCCATAAGAGACACACACACAGGCCTACATGGTATTTCGTTGACATTATTCCATACATACGTTATTTAGCAGTCTAGCGTAATAGCTCCCGTATCCTAACTGCAGTTGCATCAACAGAATAGATCTATCTTGCCGCCCGATTAACTTTCTAAGGCCTTCTGTTGAAGGTTGCATGCATCAGTGCGGTTTGCTGGAATTAAAATTAACCACCGACCTTTTTTCGACTGTCCTCGTGCGCTCTTCTTCGGTGCCATTGCGGTTCGGGAGTTTGCTCGGATTCAGGTAGAAGTGTGTGTGTGTGCGAAATGAGCGACTTTCACTCTCAATTTCTTGCACTAAAAAGGTGGTGAGTAGAAATCAAATCTCTCTGCCCTCAGAAACCGAAGCCCATAGCAACCACGTCCACTTTTGAGTGACTGCGCTCTTGGCCAGTGCCAGCCTTACCAAGGCGAGGTGGGCGGGGCGAGGGGAAATACCGTCCAATGAGGTTTCAGAGGTGGTAGTCTTATTCAATCGTGTGGATACCCGCAGGTTCGACACGCCCCCTTTCCTGCCAGTACTGGAACGTGGCAAGATGGTAGAAGCTATCGCGAGAACTGGCCTCTGTTTTTCACAGCCCTGTAATAGCTCGTTATTACATAACCGCGGTAATCTGGGAGTATTTGTGCAGCTCTAATTCGTGTTAGTGTTTAAGTCACTCCAAACCGTGTTACGGTGATCCACGCTCTGTTATGGGTGCACAATATGCATGTGGATTTCATACAAAACTCTCACTTTTCGGTGTTCACTCAAAAGTCAACAGAACAAAGGGAGAGACGGGCTACTGTAGCGCTCCTAAACTCACTGGCGCCTGCGCACTGCTGCCTCCAGCCCCAGTGAGGGCAACGGTGAAGATGTGATCCTAAATCACTGCAATCACACGGATATGAGTTATTATAACACAGTAACATAACATTCATGTATGTATCGGAAGTACCGCTGCGTATATAAACGCTCATTGTGTTACTCGGTGACGGTAGTGGATCAGACAGGCCTGCTGTGGGAGTCCATACCGTGTGGACGCTGGGCACCGTGGGTCCCGGTCCATACATCCCGCCCCTCCCCCACTCCTCTCCCCCTCCCCCACGCCATTGTACACATCATGCTTAGCAGACAGGGTGAGTCAGCCCTCCAGACTGGGGGGGTCATCCATCCAGACGGGGGGTTTAGCACCAGTGAAACCAGCTCAGTAATGTAGAATGTAAGCTATATTAAATACTTTGTGATTAAGTTACAATAAGGATATAAGGATGGATTATAATATAATGGGTTTTTTTATTTATAATATAGACATCATCATATTGATGTCTGGAACTTAGTCTTTTTTCTGCAAAAGAGGAGAAACCTTTACCTGCATACAGGTTGAACAACAAAACAAAGTATATTCAAAATGACAATTACAACAACAATTTATACTATTAATCATTTGAGAAGTAGTGCATATCTGACATGTAAATGCATGACTACATTAAACACTAAGACTCCTTCACAAACAACAAGTCACATTCAATCCCTAGATGATATTGTGTTGCATATTATGTTTTTAATTCATATTATTATTAAACCTTATAAAAGAGGAGCCCTGCTTTACAAACATGAAACAGATCATGAAAGTACATTCAGACTTTACAAACATGATCCAGTTTATTAATTACATACCAATTCCAAAGTAGTTATAGTCAAATTACACAATAAAATCAATAAATCATGTCCATTCCTCTATCTAGACCTTTATCAAGGTGTTAAACACCATTGACATCTCACTGCTGTTGTGCTGTGCTCAGGGGAAAGACCCTTGGTGAGTGAGTTGTTTGATTATAAAGCCTGTTAGTGCCTACATGCTGGGCCTCAAATACAAACACAGCTCTCACAAATACCCCCTAACTAACTCCCTAACATGGACCCCTAACTAACTACCTAACATGGACCCACTGTGGTAGTCCAGGCCTAAGACAGTTTAGACCCAGCACTGTGGTAGTCCAGGCCTAAGACAGTTTAGACCCAGCATTGTGGTAGTACAGGCCTAAGACAGTTTAGACCCAGCATTGTGGTAGTCCAGGCCTAGCCATATTAAATTAGTTTAGACCCAGCATTGTGGTAGTCCAGG
>NC_139676.1:1887215-1904715 GCF_951799395.1 Argentina silus | reverse complement strand
ACGAGATGGAGGAATATGAAACGAGATAAAACAAAAATGATGATGATGAAATCTCGTCAAACAGGAGCAGGGCAGAGGGAAGGCTGGCAGCCAACAGGGCCAGGGCTCACCAACTTGTTTACAGACCAGAAGAGAGGGAGAGAGAGAGAGAGGGAGGGAGGGAGAGAGAGGGAGAGAGAGAGGGAGGGAGGGAGAGGGAGAGAGAGAGGGAGGGAGGGAGGGAGGGAGGGAGAGAGAGAGGAGGGGGGAGAGAGAGGAGGGGGGAGAGGGAGAGGGAGAGAGAGAGAGAGAGAGAGAGAGAGGGAGAGAGAGGGAGAGAGAGGGAGAGAGAGAGAGAGAGGACTTTTGGACTGTTTTACACAGAGGAGACGATAACAGCTTGACAAGAGCATCTGTAACTACACACACAGATCTATTATAGAACAGACATCTGTAACTACACACACAGATCTATTATAGAACAGACATCTGTAACTACACACACAGATCTATTATAGAACAGACATCTGTAACTACACACAGATCTATTATAGAACAGACATCTGTAACTACACACACAGATCTATTATAGAACAGACATCTGTAACTACACACAGATCTATTATAGAACAGACATCTGTAACTACACACACAGATCTATTATAGAACAGACATCTGTAACTACACACACAGATCTATTATAGAACAGACATCTGTAACTACACACAGACAGATCTATTATAGAACAGACATCTGTAACTACACACAGACAGATCTATTAACACAAGAGCTTCAACATACAGAACCTATAATCCTGCATAAACATCTATAAACTTATGAAGGCGGCTCCCTAATGAGATGATCTGTTTGTTCTTCGTAGTCACCATGGCAATTCATCATCACGATTAAAACACTTAAAACACAAGTATTATACTGTTAATATAGCAATTAATAATAACAAATAAAACAAACAATAATACCGCAGGTATTCACACATTCATAGAAATTGCTAAAAAGCTACGTCTGGGGCTGTAATCCTAGTTAGAACATGTAACTGAGCTGAGATGGTAAAACTCACTTCTCAAGTTCAAACACCCCCCTCCCTCCCCCCTCTCTCCTTGGAGGACTTCATTGGGCCTCTGTGACTGGTGCACTCTGGGATGTGGAGTCCAAAGTCAGGAGCTGTAGCATGGTTGAGTTGAGAGATGCATTCTGGGATGTGTAGTCCATGGGTCCAGCTGCAGTCAGCAGCTGGCGTGCTATAGCACAGTTGAGTTGAGAGATGCATCCTGGGACGTGTAGTCCGTGGTCTCTGTGGTCTCCTCGTCCCCGGCAGGGTTGATGGAGATGCGGGTCAGGTAGTCCTCAGATCGCAGGATGTGATTGGTCCACTCCTGACACACCTCCTCTATGGGAGGCCCCTCCCCCCCGTACTCGGGGGGCAGGATGTTGGAGTGGAAGTAGTCACTCAGAGTGCTGGCGAAGCTGCTGCCATGCATGTGAATCTGAGGGGGGGGGGGGGGGGCAGCGGGGGGTCAGTACTAACCATAACATCATCATCATCATCATCGACGTTGTCATGGTCAATTCAGCTATTATTCTGCCAATAGACGCATTTTATATTAACAGTAACATCATCTTCATCATCATCATCATCTTCATCGTCGTCATCCTATGGCTACGGTAGGGTTAAGTTAGTATTCGGCCACTGACCCTCTGTTTGATCTTACACACACACACACACACACACACACACACACACACACACACACACACACACACACACACACACACACACACACACACAGCGTTAAACAGCCACTGACCCTCCGTTTGATCTTGTCGGGGAGGAAGGGGCGGAGCATGGCGAACACGGGTCCGAAGAACACGGGTTCGTTGATCAGGTGGATCCCCCTCACCTTCAGAGGGAAGGAGTCCTGGCGAAGACAAGGTGGCCGACCACGCCTAGTTACAATGTGTAATGCACGGAACGGTAACAACACACACAACACATGACAATGACCCCCCCCCCCCCCACCCCCGTCCTCCAATTTCTACCTCCGCCAGCCTCCCCTGGGACCTAGTGGCTGTAGTCAGAGACCCCAGAAACCCCCGTCTCCCGCCCCCCCGTCCCCCCGTCCCCCCCAGTCTTACAGCGAGCACGGAGGAGATCCTCTTGGCCAGGGAGGGGTTAATCTGGAGGGCGTGGCCGAAGCACCATCCCTGGAGGTCAAAGATCACCTTCAGGCCGTTCCTCTGGGTCTCCGCCTCCTGGACGATCAGCTCGGACGTGATCAGGCTGACACGGAACACCTCATAGGCTGAGAAGTCTTTAGGATTCCACTGACCTGGGGGGGGGGGGGGGGGGTTAGGACTAGGGATATCAGGGGAGGCTGGTGGAGGTAGACATCGGAGGACGGGCTTGTTGGAACCGAATCAGGAATGGTATCAAACATATGTGTTCCTGATTCTGTTCCGTCTATTACATTGAGCCCGTCCTCCCCTGGTGTTCTACCTCCACCAGCCTCCCCTGACGGATCAATAGTCACATGACTCAAACCTGTTCAGAGCACATTGTAAGACATTCAAAAGCAGTTCATACTTTTCACACATACAGTTTGAGTTGAATTAGACCCTTCTGCTTCAATAGATTAGCAATGATAGAAGGAACAGCCACAGCTAACATATATAGCTATCTTCTGTGGTATATATACAGTACTTGTCAAAAGTTTGGACACACCTTGCCAAGAGTGTGCAAAGCTGTCATCAAAGCAAAGGGTGGCTACTTTGAAGAATCTAAAATATAAACCATATTCTGGTTTGTTTAACACTTTTTTGTTTACTACATAATTCCATATGTGTTCCTTCATAGTTTTGATGTCTTCAATATTAATCTACAATGTAGAAAATAATAAAAATAAAGAAAAACCATTGAATGAGAAGGTGTGTCCAAACGTTTGACTGGTACTGTATATATATTGGTTCAGACCAGGGGAGGCTGGTAGAGGTAGAAATCGGAGGACAGGCTCATTGTAACGCATGGAATGGAATGAGGAACTGTGTGTTCCTCATTCCATGGCATCTGTAAGATTCCGACTCGGATTGGGGTGTTGATCAGCCATTTCATGGGTCTCTGTCCCTCAGAGTTCACAGGTCATCTGTCAGGAGACATGCTAATCAGGCCAATCATTTGGAACTGCTTCTCACAGCATCCTTGCTGTGAGAAGCCGGACCCAGAGTCTGGACTGGCTCTGCTGCCTGATTACACTGTGTAAAAGATTCCTTAAACACAGAAGTTGTCACTGTCCTTTATTTTGTTACACCTCTGATGTCTGCCTCCACCAGCCTCCCCTGGTGTTCTACCTCCACCAGCCTCCCCTGGTGTTCTACCTCCACCAGCCTCCCCTGGTTCAGACCTACTTCCATAGAGCATACAGCAAGACAACACTACGGATGCAGACAGAGAGACACAGACAGACAGAGACAGAGAGAGAGAGAGAGAGAGAGAGAGAGAGAGAGACAGAGGGAGAGAGAGAGAGAGAGAGAGAGAGAGAGAGAGAGAGAGGGAGGGGGAGGGAGAGAGAGAGAGACAGAGAGAGAGAGAGACAGACAGAGAGAGAGAGAGAGAGAGGGACCACAGGGACACTGACCGATCCGATAGATGAGGACCCGGCTGCCGCTGTGGTCGCGGTCCTTCAGGGCTCCGTGGTAGTGGTTCTGGAGCAGGCCCAGGACGGAGGAGGGGCTCAGATTGGCGCTGATCTCAGGACACTCCCTACGCCACCGCTGGTAGTTCAGCAGGAGCTGGAGGGGGGGGGGGGGGGGGGGGGGGGGGAGACAGAGAGTGTGAGAGAGAGACAGAGAGAGAGTGAGAGAGAGAGAGAGAGGAATATTGAAGTTGTTGGATTGCAACAGAGAGGAAAAACACTAGTGAATGATAGTGTCAGTCTGTGTGTCAGTGTATGTCAGTCTGTGTGTGTCTGTCTGTCTGTGTATCAGTGTATGTCAGTGTGTGTCACGTCTGTGTGTGTCTGTCTGTCTGTGTATCAGTGTATGTCAGTCTGTGTCTCTGTCACCCAGGTCACTCACGCCAAGCCTGTCGTCACATCAACATTGCAGACGTGACCTACATCGATTAATTAATGATTACTACTATTATTACTATTAATTACACATGAATCATCCTACCGCTGGATCTGAACCGATGACGGGCAGTAGCGACCTAAACACACGGCTGTGCATCTGACATCTGACAGATTCACTTTAAGATGATGGTCTGTCACTGCCCTAGTATACGACATGCAGACAACCAACCATGTACTACACCCCCAAAAAGGCACGGTACAGGGGTCCATACCGTGGTTAACCCTTAGTGTACGGTTCGCTATACATGCATACCGTAAACAGGTTTTAATTCCAAAACGACAACGACCGAAAATAAAACAAAACAAGAGAATTAAGTATTTAACTTTTTTCGATGGTCAATTAGTTGTGTTTGGAACGTTTGAAGACTGTCCTGGACAGCCCCCTGTACTCAAATCTGGTCGTTTCAACCATATTCTCGTAAAAAGCTTCAGCCCTGCACCTAACAAGTTTGTCTGTCCCGTTTGGGCAGAGTGGGCACCGTCCCAACTCCTTCCACCACTCACAGTCCTTGTTTACAGAGTTAGGAGAGGTTAACAAGTAACGACACAATACGCGTCCTAAGTTTCTAACACCGTTAAACTGGGTACTAACCTTCACAGCCAGGTCCATATCAAAGTCTCTCGCTCTCAGAAACTTAATTAAAAAGCTGTCCGGTAAATCCACGCGGTGTTGCGGGTCGGTTTCATTCTGCACCCGCTGTCTGAGTTTTAATAAATACGGTTTGACGAAGTTGGAATCGTCCGGTAAACTGTTCAGGTCTCCCACGTATTCGGTCTCCTCTCCGGTCTTCATGTCGGAACTGGGTCGCGTTTCACGCCCATCACACACACAAGTAGGCTGCTCGGTTTACGTAAACGAGATGGAGAAACTTCCTCCGGTGCAGAAATCACAATAACCGTCTCCCGCCCCTGTACCGGAGAACCGAACCGCGCGCTCTTCTTTGGAACGGAGACGAATACCCTGAGCGCGTCACGTGTCAACCACGGCACATCTGCCCGGTGTAGGTGGTCGGGGGGAGGGGGGGGGGGGGGGGGGACCGAAGTTATAAAGTCAAATTCCATGACTTGTGATCTCACAGCCAGAAACAAAGAACTGGGCCTACAATAGGCCTATATAAACTACTGTACAATAATAATAATAATAATAATAATAATAATAATTTCATGTATAAAAACAGTATCAATTATCTATTTTAATGAAGAAGTATCAATTCCCCAATAAACATAGCGAGAGGATAATGCACTGGCCTCAGGCGATCGGACACTAGAGGGCGCTGTCGGGTCGCCGATAACGTCCACCTACTGCGACTCCATTTTAGAGCACACCTGAAGAGGAAAACTGATTTACTGATACAGAATGACATGTTGAGGGCTGGAATGACCTGCAGGACACTCCAAGACTTGCTGCTTCAGAATCATTCCGCCATTTTAGGAACCTGATGAAGGATTCCTCAGTGGAGGAGAGCTGTTGTTATAACTGATTGTTGTCTGTAAAAAGAAAATGTGTAAATGTAGATGTCAATAATAGTGATGTGTACATATGTTGTAATCAGGGCATCCTTGAAAAAGAGACCTTGGGACCTCCCTGAATAAATAAAGGATAAATAATAAACAAATACAAATAAATAAATAAATAAATAATGTTCTCCACTCTTCCGAACTCGTTCACAAAGCTGAACTTCAGGTCTGTGAAATAATGGGAATAAATAACCATGAAAACAACAATAACATGTTTGACCTTTTTTTTTTACTCAAAAACAGTGTAACAGAAACAGAGGCGAGCCTGGCGCCTCCGGGAGCACAGAATGCCATGAACACCAGGACCCAGATTAAACCTTAGTCCAGCCTCCCGGACCCAGATTAAACCCTAGTCCAGCCTCCCGGACCCAGATTAAACCTTAGTCCAGCCTCCCGGACCCAGATTAAACCCTAGTCCAGCCTCCCGGACCCAGATGAAACCCTAGATCCTGGATGATTCAATACTTAATTAACAAAAGGAAAATCTCCATTGAAGATGCATTTGAGTTTTAGGATTTGTCTTAATCTGTGTCTGGGAGCCCAGCGAAGAGGAGAGCTCCTTAGTGGGCTGGTTTCCCAGACACAGATTAATCCTAATCCAGCCGAGGCTGGTGGAGGTAGAAATCGGAGGACAGGCTCACTGTAAAGCGTGGAATGGAATGAAGATCAGTTCCATGCATTACAATGAGCCCGTCCTCCAATATTCTACCTCAGCCAGCCCCCCCTGGCCCTAACCCTGGACTAAAAAGCATTCTTTCCATCGACTAGGTCTTAATCCACGTCCGGGAAACTGGCCCTAAACGTAACAGTGAGAGGAGGATGACCTTTGACCTAGTTACAGAGAGCAGAGGTGTAGGTTACGGGGCATGACGCTACACAACACGGAACACGCCCCCGAGAGTTCAAAGTTCATAGTTCGTACAGTCAGGGTTCCTTCACTGGGGGGCAGGGGGACATGTTGCTTTTGGTCCAGGCTTTTGGTACAGTAGTATACAGTCACAGTCCTGCTCTCCCATTGGAGGGGCCGTTTGAGTGACAGCTCCGAGTGAGTCTGTGATCCAATGGGAAGCGGCGCTGGGGCGCCTTCGCAGATCAACTGGAAAAGACTCTGAGCAAGCTGTGTGTGTGTGTGTGTGTGTGTGGGGCTGTATGTGTGTGTGTGTGGGGCTGTGTGTGTGTGTGTGTGTGGGGCTGTGTGTATGTGTGTGGGGCTGTGTGTGTGTGTGTGGGGCTGTATGTGTGTGTATGTGTGTATGTGTGTGTGTGTGTGTGAGTGAGTGAGTGAGTGTGTGCGTGTGTATGAGAGAGAGCATGTAGGCGGAATGTGTGTGTGTCTATTTACAGTGCATTGATCAGTGTGTGTGTGAGTGCCTCCTCTCTATCCCTCTCTTTATCAAGGGTGAGAGAGAGACAGAGAGAGAGAGAGAGAGAGAGAGAGAGAGAGAGAGAGAGAGACTGGTAGAGACAGTGGAGTATATGAATGTAACAACAGGTGAGCAGTATAACAAGGGGCAGTAAGGGGGGGGGGGGCAGTAAGGAGGGGGGGGGGGGGGGCATCATATGACACATTTACCATGGTTGCTTCTCTTCTCCACCACGTTGTTCATACAGGTTCCCCCCAGGTAACAAAAGCCCTCAGGTGGCATTGGGGGGGGGGGGAGGTTGGTCAGTAAGGAGGGGGGAGCGGAGGGAGGTGTGTGTGTGTGTGGGGGGGGGGGGGGTATTTAGTCAGCAGGAGTAGAAGACGTAAAGCTTTAACCTTCATTAGAAAGGTGAAAGGCATCTCACTACACGCTACACGCTACACGCTACACGCCTACAGTCGCTAACGACAACGCCACATTCAAACAGACACCCAGACAGGAAGAGGAGGCGAGGTAGAGGACACAGACTGGAGCTGGATGGAATGATTTAGGCTCTGTAGGTCTCTGGAAAACCTCAGGAATATTCCAGAAATAAAGCCTGTTTACCGTATATACACAAAGACACGAGACACGCCCAGGAAGCGGCCATCAGAATGGACCGGGTGTGGAAGATAGATGATTGACAGGCGACGAGGCCAATCGGTGACCACCTCACACTCCCTCTCCTCCTTCCTTGTGATTGGCTGTTCGGCCCTGGGGGGGGGGGGGGGGGGTCGCTGCACGTAGAAACACGTTGTCTAGAAACGCCATCAGAACGTATCGACAACGCCACCGCGCCAACGCCTCAGAGCTGACCTCGAGAGGCGCGGAACAGCCGAGGGAACAGCCGAGGGAACAGCCGAGGGAACAGCCGACTGAATGGCGCTCCCTGGAATGTCGAAGATATTTGGCAACTCTAAGATGAGCGAGAAACTAAGAGGAGAAACTAACCCACCGTCACGCCTGACGGTCCAGCGTTAGGACCCAGGAGAGGAGGAACTAACCCACCGTCACGCCTGACGGTCCAGCGTTAGGACCCAGGAGAGGAGGAACTAACCCACCGTCACGCCTGACGGTCCAGCGTTAGGACCCAGGAGAGGAGGAACTAACCCACCGTCACGCCTGACGGTCCAGCGTTAGGACCCAGGAGAGGAGAAACTAACCCACCGTCACGCCTGACGGTCCAGCGTTAGGACCCAGGAGAGGAGGAACTAACCCACCGTCACGCCTGACGGTCCAGCGTTAGGACCCAGGAGAGGAGGAACTAACCCACCGTCACGCCTGACGGTCCAGCGTTAGGACCCAGGAGAGGAGAAACTAACCCACCGTCACGCCTGACGGTCCAGCGTTAGGACCCAGGAGAGGAGGAACTAACCCACCGTCACGCCTGACGGTCCAGCGTTAGGACCCAGGAGAGGAGGAACTAACCCACCGTCACGCCTGACGGTCCAGCGTTAGGACCCAGGAGAGGAGAAACTAACCCACCGTCACGCCTGACGGTCCAGCGTTAGGACCCAGGAGAGGAGAAACTAACCCACCGTCACGCCTGACGGTCCAGCGTTAGGACCCAGGAGAGGAGGAACTAACCCACCGTCACGCCTGACGGTCCAGCGTTAGGACCCAGGAGAGGAGGAACTAACCCACCGTCACGCCTGACGGTCCAGCGTTAGGACCCAGGAGAGGAGAAACTAACCCACCGTCACGCCTGACGGTCCAGCGTTAGGACCCAGGAGAGGAGAAACTAACCCACCGTCACGCCTGACGGTCCAGCGTTAGGACCCAGGAGAGGAGAAACTAACCCACCGTCACGCCTGACGGTCCAGCGTTAGGACCCAGGAGAGGAGAAACTAACCCACCGTCACGCCTGACGGTCCAGCGTTAGGACCCAGGAGAGGAGAAACTAACCCACCGTCACGCCTGACGGTCCAGCGTTAGGACCCAGGAGAGGAGGAACTAACCCACCGTCACGCCTGACGGTCCAGCGTTAGGACCCAGGAGAGGAGAAACTAACCCACCGTCACGCCTGACGGTCCAGCGTTAGGACCCAGGAGAGGAGAAACTAACCCACCGTCACGCCTGACGGTCCAGCGTTAGGACCCAGGAGAGGAGGAACTAACCCACCGTCACGCCTGACGGTCCAGCGTTAGGACCCAGGAGAGGAGGAACAGTTCGGCATTCAGTAAACTCATCGTCCTACGCAGGACCCTAACGCTCGCACGGGGGGGGGGGGGGGGGGGTTGGCTGGGGGGGGGGTTGACCAATCAGAGCCTCCTGAGGGTTTTTGAACGTTGTAGAGAAGAGAAGCTGCTAAGGAACAGCCTGACAGTCAGACCAACACAACCTTCACCCCCCCGCTTTAAAAACAACTATTTCATCTCTCCTCCACATAAATAACAATGAAATGTACATTCAACCACTCCCAACCAAACGGTCTCCATGGAGGAACGTAGCACAAGGAATAGGACTGCCACATTGACGTTAAAATCTTCATCGTCATCATCATCATCATCTTCATCATCATCATCAATAAAACGTTGTTATGAGTTCATATTCATCAGACTGATTGCAGAGGAATGTCTGATTATGAGTCCGTGCTCAAAGTCTATAGTATTAATTATTCTGATTATCAACCTCATCACCGCCAACCCCCCAACCCCAACGCAACCCTAACCCCACCCCCCCAACATAACCCCACCCCCCCACCATAACCCCCCCCCCCCCAACCCTAAGCCCCTCCCTCCTAATATTTACATATTGTTGTTTATACAGTCTTGTTGTGTTTCTATGACGACGGATGATGACTGGTGGTGAACTCAGCTCTAAATGTCCAGAAAACAACAACAAATACTCAGAAAAGAGGCTGTTCCAAAGTGTGTATTGTAGGCCTAAGTGTGTGTGTGTGTGTGTGTGTGTGTGTGTAATAATTAGCATTTCTCTCGAACTAAGTTCCTTTGTAGACACGAGACATGAGTTCATGTCTCTGTACTGTGTGTGTGTGTGTGTGTGTGTGTGTGTATATGTACTGCGTGAGTGTATGTGTGTGTGTGTGTGTGTGTGTATGTACTTCGTGAGTGTATGTGTGTGTGTGTGTGTGTGTGTATGCATGTACGGTGCAGGCAGGCAGCTCTGTGATGATCTGATTGGAGAAGCTGACGAGGGGGGGCGTGGCCGGGTGGACCGGTCAGCAGACCGTCTGGCTGATAGACGGCGGAGGGGGCGTGTCCCTGGGGGGGCGGGGCCCTTTGAAGAGGTTTTGCACCCATGCGATGGCGATGGGTGTGGCCTGATGTCAGGTGTCATCGTCCGTGTCCTCGATGAGAACTCTGCTGTCACGAGTCTTAGACCTGGGGGAGGAGGGGGGGGAGAGGGAGAGAAAAACTTTACTAGAGAGCTGTCCTGAAACGGTCATCTCATATTGAAGCTGTGTGTGTGTGTGTGTATCTGTCGTGTGTGTATGTATCTTTGTGTGTGTGTGTGTATCTGTATCTGTGTGTGTGTGTGTATCTGTAGCTGTGTGTGTGTGTGTGTGTGTGTGTATCTGTGTGTGTCTGTAGCTGTGTGTGTGTGTGTGTGTGTATCTGTGTGTATCTGTAGCTGTGTGTGTGTGTGTATCTGTAGCTGTGTGTGTGTGTGTGTGTGTGTGTATCTGTAGCTGTGTGTATCTGTAGCTGTGTGTGTGTGTGTATCTGTAGCTGTGTGTGTGTGTGTGTGTGTGTGTGTGTGTCTCACTGTGAGGCGAGGCGGGGCCTGCGTAGGGACATGCTGTAGCTGTGTGTGTGTGTGTGTGTGTGTGTATCTGTAGCTGTGTGTATCTGTAGCTGTGTGTGTGTGTGTATCTGTAGCTGTGTGTGTGTGTGTGTGTGTGTGTGTGTGTGTGTCTCACTGTGAGGCGAGGCGGGGCCTGCGTAGGGACATGCTGTAGCTGTGTGTGTGTGTGTGTGTGTGTGTGTGTCTCACTGTGAGGCGAGGCGTGGCCTGCGTAGGGACATGCTGTAGCTGTGTGTGTGTGTGTGTGTGTGTGTGTGTGTGTGTGTGTCTCACTGTGAGGCGAGGCGGGGCCTGCGTAGGGACATGCTGTAGCTGTGTGTGTGTGTGTGTGTGTGTGTGTGTGTGTGTGTGTGTGTCTCACTGTGAGGCGAGGCGTGGCCTGCGCAGGGACATGCTGTAGCTGTGTGTGTGTGTGTGTGTGTGTGTGTGTGTGTGTGTGTGTGTGTGTCTCACTGTGAGGCGAGGCGGGGCCTGCGTAGGGACATGCTGTAGCTGTGTGTGTGTGTGTGTGTGTGTGTGTGTGTGTGTGTGTGTGTCTCACTGTGAGGCGAGGCGGGGCCTGCGTAGGGACATGCTGTAGCTGCGTTTCCAGCTCTTCTTGCCCTGGCGGTTCCTGACGCCGTCCTCCTGGTCCATCATCTGCTCCAGCAGCGTCTGGTCGTCGGCGTTCAGGGGCGCCACGCTGATGTCACGCACCGCCCGGAACTCCCCACAGTTGTTCAGGTGCTCGTTCTCCAGACGGAAGAAGTTCCACACGAAACGCCTGAGGGGGGGGGGGGGGGGGGATGTCATATAACATGTTGTGTGTGTGTGTGTGGGTGTGTGTGTGTGCGTGCGTGTCTGATGTGTCTGGTGTGTGTGCGGGTGTGTGTGTGTGTGTGTTACCTGAACACCTCCATGGGGGCCAGGATGGTGGCCAGGATGTCCCCAGCGGAGGGGAACCCGCTGACGGTGGTGAGGGACAGAGGGATGGTCCAGGCAAAACGCAGCAACACGTCCTCCAGGATGGCACAGTAGTAGTACGCCTGCACACACACACACACCAGACACACACACATCATCATCATCACAACACATCCTCCAGTATTGTATATTTAAGGTGGTTTATGATGAATAATCCATCAGCTGTGACTTGATTCATGATAAAGCAGGAAGTGTCAAGGCTTTTCTACAACCACGACAAAACAAAACCAACAACTGTGAGAACTCCGTGTGTGTGTGTGTGTGTGTGTGTGTGTGTGTGTTGTGTGTGTGTGTACCTTCTGGGGGTAGACGATCTCCTCTCTGAGGAAGGTGTTCTCCCCTGTGTGTGTGTGTGTTGTGTGTGTGTGTGTGTACCTTCTGGGGGTAGACGATCTCTTCTCTGAGGAAGGTGTTCTCCCCTGTGTGTGTGTGTGTGTGTTGTGTGTGTGTACCTTCTGGGGGTAGACGATCTCCTCTCTGAGGAAGGTGTTCTCCCCTGTGTGTGTGTGTGTGTGTGTGTTGTGTGTGTGTACCTTCTGGGGGTAGACGATCTCCTCTCTGAGGAAGGTGTTCTCCCCTGCTCCGCGGTCCAGGAGACCCCAGTCCATCTTCAGGTCCCACACCAACGTGTAGCAGGAGTGCACCAGCTGGCAGCCAATCAGCAGGTAGAAGAAGATGGGGGCGTCGGCATGTTTGGCAGCTGGGAGGGGAGGGGCGGGGCGGGGAGGGGCGGAGAGGTCAGGTGTCAAATACGACCAATCTGATCACAGATCGAATCCGTCACAAAATCTTTCAACCGATCAATGAAATGAAAAGTGTGTGTGTGTGTGTATGTGTGAGTGTAGTACCTACCTTTGTGTGTGCTGTACAGGGTGGAGAAGTGGTGTGTGTGTGTGTGTGTGTGTGTGTGTGGTACCTACCTTTGTGTGTGCTGTACAGGGCGGTGAAGGTGACCACGAAGAAGGTGGTGGAGTACTTCCCGGCGTTGACCAGGTGGGGGAAGGCCCGTTTGGTGTCCCGGTACCGCCTCAGACACTGGACGAACCGGCACCACGCCGGCAAGCACTGGATCACCGCCCGCACACCGTACGAATACGAATGACACACACCCACTGTCAGAGCACAAAGACACACACCCTCTGTCAGAGCACAAAGACACACACCCTCTGTCAGAGCACAAAGACACACACCCTCTGTTAGAACACAACACTGTTATAACACTTTGTCTGTGGGGGGGGGGGGCCTCTGTTAGAACACAACACTGTTATAACACTCTGTCTGGGGGGGGGGGGGGTGGATGTAAGTATGTATGTACACTGTGTGTATGTCTCTTGTGTTAGTGTGTGTCTGTGTGTGTGTATGTCTGTGTCTCTGTGTATGCCTGTGTGTGTGTGTGTATGTATGTATGCCTGTGTGTGTGTGTGTGTGTGTGTATATCTGTGTGTGTGTATGTACTCTGTGTGTGTGTGTATGTGTGTGTGTGTGTGTGTGTGTGTGTGTACGTACTTTGTGTGTGTGTGTGTACTCTCTGTGTGTGTGTATGTGTGTGTAAACGTGTATGTCTGTGTGTGTGTGTACACTGTGTGTGTGTGTGTATGTGTGTGTGTGTATATGTGTATGTCTGTGTGTGTGTGTGTGTATGTCTGTGTGTGTGTGTGTGTGTGTGTGTACCGTGGTTGCTGATGAGGCCGTCCTGGCGGGTCCAGTCCAGCTCGAAGCTGTAGAAGCAGACCAGGTACTCCAGGTCCATCAGCACCACCACCAGGGAGTTGAGCTGGTCGGCCAGCCAGAAGTCTGCAAACTCCACCCGGTGGAACGGAGCTGTTACTACACGGAACTGAGGGAGGGAGGGAGGGAGGGAGGGAGGGAGGGAGGGAAGGAGGGGGAGGAAAAAAGGGCAGTGAGACAAGGAGGAGACAGAACAGGTAAGATGTTATATGGCCAAACAGAGGTTCTCCCTCCCTCCCTCCCCCCCCCCCCCCCCTCCCTCCCTATCTCCCCCCCCTCCCTCCCTCCCCCTCTCACCAGTAGTTTGAGCAGCCAGAAGCGTGACTTGTAGTAGCAGGTCTTGAAGGGGTTGATGAGGAAGAGGAAGAAGAAGCCATATAGGGCCAGCGGGTTGGCCTGCATGGGCACCATGATGGAGTCTGAGAACAGGCAGGCCAGGATGCTCACACACCACAGGACCCCCAGGAACCCCGCGATCTGGACCGGAACCACAGGGACAACAACATCATTCACCTGGACCAGGACCAGAACATCATTCATCTGGACCAGGACCAGGACCAGAACATCATTCATCTGGACCAGGACCAGGACCAGGACCACACACACACTGACACAGCTGAGTTTGTGTGATCCGTTCACGCCAAGAAAGCTCTGAAACATTTCAGAGCAAATGAAACTGATCTTTAGTACTGATAGTCACTATATTTGATGTGTTCCTCAGAATCAGTCAGTCAGTCAGACAGTCAGACCTCACCTCAAACAGGTGTTGGTTAGAGAGGTTGTTGTTAGGGTTAGGTTAGGGGTAGGCCCACCTCAAACAGGTGCTGATGGGACAGGTTGTTCCTGGGGTTAGGGTTAGGTTAGGGTTAGATTAGGGTTAAGGTTAGGCCCATCTCAAACAGGTGCTGATGGGACAGGTTGTTCCGGGGGTTAGGGTTAGATTAGGGTTAGGTTAGGGTTAGGGTTAGGGTTAGATTAGGGTTAGATTAGGGTTAGGGTTAGGGTTAGACCCACCTCAAACAGGTGCTGGTGGGACAGGTTGTTCCTGGAGTTAGGGTTAGGTTAGATTAGGGTTAGGTTAGGGTTAGATTAGGGTTAGGTTGGGGTTAGGGTTAGACCCACCTCAAACAGGTGCTGGTGGACAGGTTGTTGCGGGGGTTGAGCTCGAAGATGAGGACGTGGTGACCCCCGCCTGGCGCCAGCCGTACGTGTTGATGCCCAGCAGGAACAGGAACTGGATCAGCAGGAAGCCGCCGCGGTAGATCCTCACCAGCGGCCAGACGTCATTGGAGCTCAGATCCTTCAGCACCACCGCTCCTGGGGGGGGGGGTTAGGGTTAGGGTTAGCCCCTAGAGGGAGTGGGTGTGGGTGTGGGTGTGGGTGTGGGTGTGGGTGTGGAGTGTGAGCGTGTGTGTGAGCATCATGGCCCCATAGAGGGAGTGTGTGTGTGTGTGTGTGTGTGTGTGTACCCACCAGTGATGACCACAGTGACCATCAGGACCAGGAACACTCCACAGTAGAGGCCCACTCTGAAGGTGGTCCAGGCTGGAGGCAGGCTGGGGGAGGAGGACACATCATACAGTAGCAACGCTTACAGAGAAACAGGCATCCGTGTGTGTGTGTGTGTGTGTGTGTACACGTGTGTGTGTGTGTGTGAGTCCGTGTGAGTGAGTGTGAGTTACCATGGCCTCTAGAGGGAGTGGGGCTGTGTGATGTGGTGTGTGTGTGTGTCTGCTGCATGTATGTGTGTCTCACCTCTGTGTGTGTGTATATATGTCTGTGTATGCTGTATGTGTGTGTGTCTCACCTGTGCAGCTCCCAGGGGGGGCACCCTGAGCCTCTCATGGCCTTCTGTCTGTCTCCTCCCTCCAACTCTGCCGTTACCAGGGCCTGAGAGAGAGAGAGAAGGGGGAGGGGGGGGAGAGAGAGAGGGAGGGGAAGAGAGAGAGAGGGAGGGGGGGAGAGAGAGGGAGGGAGGGAGAGAAAAAATATTGATGTAAGCTATCTATTATAGAATCTATTAGTGTGTGTGTGTGTGGTGTGTGTGGGGGGGGGGGGGCTCATGTGTGTGTGTGTTGCGTGTGTTGTGTGGGGGGGGGGGCTCATGTGTGTGTGTGTGTGTGTGTGTGTGGGGGGGGGGGGCTCATGTGTGTGTGTGTGTGTGTGTGTGTGTGGGGGGGGGGCTCATGTGTGTGTGTGTGCGTGCGTGCAAGTGCTTGTGTGTGTATGCTTCTGTACGTATGTGTGTGCTCATACTGTATGTGTGTGTGTGTATCTCGGTCTCAGAGATGATCTGGGTGTGTGTGTGTGTACCTCGGTCTCAGAGATGATCTGGGTGTGTGTGTGTGTGTACCTCGGTCTCAGAGATGATCTGGGTGTGTGTGTGTGTGTGTGTGTGTGTGTGTGTGTGTGTGTGTGTGTGTGTGTGTGTGTGTACCTCGGTCTCAGAGATGATCTGGGTGATCTTCTTGCAGGTGTAGAAGGGGGCCACCTCTACGTGGGCCACACGCCAGTCCGCCCCGCGGGGGGTCTCCAGAATCTTATCATGCTTCTTCAGAATCTTCCTGAAGCCTGTAAAGTTCAGGTTCTAACAGACGAGAGAGAGAGAGAGAGAGAGAGAGAGGGGGGGGGGGGGAGAGAGAGAGAGGGGGGGGAGAGAGAGAGAGAGAAGGGAGAGAGAGAGGGGGAGGGAGAGAGAGAGAGAGAGAGAGAGAGAGGGGGGGGGGAGAGAGAGAGAGAGAGAGAGAGGGGGGAGAGAGAGAGAGGGGGGGAGAGAGAGAGAGAGAAGGAGAGAGAGGGGGGGGAGAGAGAGAGAGAGAGGGAGAGAGAGAGAGAGAGAGAGGGGGGGGGAGAGAGAGAGAGAGAAGGAGAGAGAGAGGGGGAGGGAGAGAGAGAGAGAGGGAGAGAGAGAAGGAGAGAGAGGGGGAGGGAGAGAGAGAGACATTGTTTGATTAAACACTCAGGGAGGGAGTGTGTAGGGTGTAGGGGTTAGGGTGTGGGGGGTCAGTGTGTAGTGCGTAGGGTCCAGGGATTAGGGGGTAGGGGGTCTTGGGGTCCAGGGGTCATACCTGTGTAGTATGTAGTGTCTAGGGGTTAGTGTGTAGTGTGTAGGGTCTAGGGGTTAGTGTGTAGGGTCCAGGGGTCCAGGGGTCCAGGGGTCCTACCTGGTAGTTCTGCAGCAGGATGAGGCTGAGGTAGAACTCGCTGAAGGCCAGCTGCAGGTCTTTGATGTTGCGGTATTTGCAGCGCTCCTGCTGGGAAAGGTGGAACACGGCCTTCCGGCGCCGGTGGCGAAGGCCCTGGGCGGAGCTCTCCCTCTGGGCGTCCAGGGACGACTGCAGCTCATTCTGGAGGGTGGCGAAACGCCTCTGAGCCTCCGCTAGCTTCTCTGTAGAGGGAGGGGGGGGGGGGTGGAGAGGGGAGGAGGGAGAGAGAGAGATGAGAAATGGAGGAGAATGAGACATAGGTCAAGGAATGAAGAGGGAGGGAGAAAGGAGGGGAGAGGGAGGGAGAAAGGAGAGAGGGAGGGAGGGATACAGAACAAAGAGAGAGGGTTAAGAAAATACTTATGCTAGGTTCTGTGTTAGCCGTGTGCTAATGCTAGGTTATTTACCTGAATAGAACGTGTTGATCTTGGCCAGCTCCTTCTCACACGTCTGGAAGAACTCTCCTCAAACTTGGCATAGTACCTCTTCACCGTGTCCTCATCTGTGACTGCAGAGGAGAGGAGGGGGGGGGGGAAGAGGAGGGAGGGGGGTGAGGGGAAGAGGGGAAGAGGAGGGAGGGGAGGAGGGGAAGAGGGGGAGGAGGAGGGAGGGGAGGAGGGGAAGAGGGGGAGGAGGAGGGAGGGGGAGGAGCGGAGAGAAAGAACAAAGAGGGGGAAGCAAGAGTGATAAACAGATTATGAATCTTTCTTCTCTCCCATCTCAGCTGACATGTCTGACGTGTTCATCAGAGGCCATGCAGGAGAGAGTTCTACTTCTACCACCAGTGATG
>NC_139676.1:1878742-1887015 GCF_951799395.1 Argentina silus | reverse complement strand
CACACACGCACACACGCACACACACGCACACACGCACAAACGCACAAACGTCTGCTGGCTGTAAATGAATGTAATAAGTCACAGCCTGTTTTCCTGTAGGATGAATTTCTGAGGTGGTCTGCTGGTGCAGATGTGTGTGTGTGTGTGTGTCTGTGTGTGTGTGTGTGTGTGTGTGTGTTCTGCAGAGTGCAGGGGCCAGCTATGCTCTTGACCTGAGTGAGAGCAGCAAACTGGGAACAGGATAACCTACTGTACACACACACACACACACACACACACACACACACACACACACACACACACACACACACACACACACACACACACTAAGATTCAACTAACCACTACGACACAAATACTTCATCACCACCCAGCAACACTTAGTCCTTTCTCCCCACAAGACGATACTTCAGCCAGTTGGCGCCAAGGGAGAGTGTGTGTGTGTGTGTGTGTGTGTGTGTGTGTGTCATGGTTGTGTGTGTGTGTGTGTGTCATGGTTGTGTGAAGAGGCCGTAATTCACAGTCTGCTCCTCCAGCCTGTCTGATGTGTAATGTCTAATCCTGCTGAAGACACCAGACACACCACTGGACTGAGATGATTCAATTATGCTCAGAGAGAGAGAGGGGGGAGAGAGGGGGGGGAGAGAGAGAGGGGGGAGAGAGAGAGAGAGAGAGAGGTAGAGAGAGATAGAGGTAGAGAGAGAGAGGTAGAGAGAGAGGTAGAGAGAGAGAGGTAGAGAGAGAGAGGTAGAGAGGTAGAGAGAAGGAGAGAGAGAGGTAGAGAGGTAGAGAGAAGGAGGTAGAGAGAGAGAGGTAGAGAGAGAGAGAGGTAGAGAGAGAGAGAGAGAGAGAGAGGTAGAGAGAAGGAGAGAGAGAGAGAGGTAGAGAGGTAGAGAGAAGGAGGTAGAGAGAGAGAGGTAGAGAGAGAGAGAGAGAGAGAGAGAGAGAAGTAGAGAGAAGGAGAGAGAGAGAGAGGTAGAGAGGTAGAGAGAAGGAGGTAGAGAGAGAGAGAGAGAGAGAGAGAGAGAGAGGTAGAGAGAAGGAGAGAGAGAGAGAGAGGTAGAGAGGTAGAGAGAAGGAGGTAGAGAGAGAGAGAGAGAGAGAGAGGTAGAGAGAAGGAGAGAGAGAGAGGTGCTGTTCTTAAATTGCTGGATCTGGATGTACCTGCTGCTCACTGTGTCTTCAAAAAAAGTGGTACGCATGGAAAAATCCACTGTCTCAAAACTCACATCTGACATGTACCCAGGGGAGGCTGCTGGAGGTGGAAATTGGAGGCCAGGCTCACTGTAATGCATGGAACGGAACCAAACTCACTTGATTTGATACGATTCCTCATTTCAATCCGTCCCATGCATTACAATGAGCCTGTCCTCCGATTTCTACCTCCGCCAGCCTCCCCTGCATCAAACTTATATCAGGACAAGCCATAACAAAGGAATAGTAGTCTTCCATTTCACCCTGCCATATTATTCACTGCCCAAATTAAAAAGTGCTGACATCAGCAGATCTGCCAGCCCATATGAGAAAGAAAGAGGAAGAGACAGAGAGAGAGAGGAAGAGAGAGAGAGAGAGAGAGAGGAGAGGGGGGAGATCTACCCCCTTTCCTGTACAGTCCTGCTTTTTAATAAATACTGTCCTTGAATTTGACTTTGTTGTCAGATGTGTGTGTGTGAGTGTGAGATCTGCTGTCTAACATGGTTGGGGGTGTGTGTGTGTGTGTGTGTGTGTGTGGGGGGGGGGGGTGTAAGGTATGTGAGTGTTTCTCCTGCAGCAATGCGTCGAGCTGTGTGGCAGAACAGAACTCCTACTGCTGTCAGACCGGAGGACCGCAGCCCTCCTCGCCTCCCGGTGGGTGCAGGTGGAAACCTAAAGGCGTTCAGCTGCATTTCCAGCCTCAAACGGATCGATGTCATTTCAGTCAACAAACGAGCGGACCGTTTGACCCCCAGAACCTGCATAAGTGCACCGTCAGCACGAACACAACAGACATGAGATGGATTCAACACTTATTAACGAACCGGTTATGAAAGCGGGCCAAACCGCACTGGTTGGTGCTGTAAGCTGGAGGTTTGAGTTCTCTGAAAAACACAACCATTAATAATGTTTCTGGCGTGAGGTCTGCCACCTGCACCACACACACACACACACACACACACACACACACACACACACACACACACACACACACACACACACACACAAACAAACCCAGCTAGGCTATGTGTGTTGAGCTACGGTAGCTAACAGCTAACTCGCTCCCTTCCTTTACCCTGCTAGCAGCCGAACAACACAACTAGCTGACAGACCCCCCCCCCCCCCCACACACACACACACACACACACACACACCTCGTTCCCTTCCTTTACCCTGCTAGCAGCCGAACAACACAACTAGCTGACAGCCCCCCCCCCCCCCCACACACACACACACACACACACACACACACACACACACACACACACACAGTTCCCTTCCTTTACCCTGCTAGCAGCCGAACAACACAACTAGCTGACAGACCCACAATAGCGTGTCTTTTCCAGCCCTCTCTCTCTCTCTTCTCTCCCGTTTCGTTTTGTTCCAGAGGAGCCAAACAACAACAGCTTAGCTAGCATGTAGCCGGCTAGCTCCCCAACACCAGCAGACATTTACCTCATACTGAATGTACTGTTTCCTCCACTCCGGGGTGATGTGCGCCGAAAGGTGCTCGGTGAATTTCATCCTGTCCCTCGGCGTCCCTCCGGGGGGCTGGGGGGTGGTGGTGGTGGTGGTGGGGGTCTCGGAGTACAGATACTCGTCGTCAGGTTAAAAACAGCAACAAGCGGGTCCGTTGGACCGACAGCGAAGCACCGCTCAACGACGTGCGGTTCGCCTCATCCAGATTACGCGGCTGTGTGTGCGGCGCGGCTCGGTCGAAGAGCCCCGTTCCTCCGTTCCTCTCCGTTCCTCCGTTCCTCCGTTCCTCCGTCCTACATCAACACCATCATCACGGTCGGACTACGGATGAGTGACAGCCCGGACACATAGCGGGGACGGGGACGTTCCTCTCCTCTTCTAGCTCGCTGTGTTGTCGGTTAAGTGTTAAAAAGCGCTTCGCCTGCTGTGTGTGTCGGTGTGTGTTGTGCGGACGGTGTTGAGGGAGAGTGTGTGTGTGTTAGCTGCTAGCTCTCTCTAGGCTAGCCTCCTCTCTGTCGCCATCACTGCCTGGGTCGGGTGACGGGGCCGTGACGTCATCGCGCATGGAATGCACAAATCAGGTGGAAAGATGTATTCTTCGACAGCCCCCTTCTTCTCTGTCTCCCCCCGTCCTCTCTCTCTCTCTCTCTCTCTCTTTCCCCCCTTCTCTCTCTCTATCTTTCTTCTTCTTCTTCTACTGTAGCTCTCTCTCCTCTCTCTCCCTTCCTCTCTGTCTCCCTCTCCCCCCTTCTCTCTCTGTCTCTCTCTCCCCCCTTCTCTCTCTCTCTCTCTCTGTCTGTCTCTCTTTTCCCCCTTCTCTCTCTCTATCTTTCTTCTTCTTCTTTTTCTTCTACTGTAGCTCTCTCCTCTCTCTCTCTCTTTCTCTCTCTCGTCTCTCGTTATAAATAAACACTATAATATAGACAGGTTGTTAGTCAGTCTTTGAAATACAGATTTTCGTCACCTGGTGCCATCCGATAATTGTCCGTGATTGCAGGTCAGACAGAGAGTGTGTCTGCGTGTGTGTGTGTGTGTGTGTGTGTGTGTGTGTGTGTGTGCGTGCGTGTTCCCAGACCGCATTCGAGCCGTGAATACCACTGTCTCCCGGCACGGTGTTATATTTATCAACAGACTATGAGTCACGGTATGATTGGCTTAAGGAGGTCTAGCACCGAGCCGTTACTAACGGCACTCAGACCGACCGCCGGTATGTCGCTGGCACAGTACGGATGGAGCAGTCGAACCAGCAACCCTGCTGTCTACAGCTGCCAGCAGGTGCATCACCACATATTTCAACACATTTGACCACAGAGACTGTGTTCACACGCACACACACACACACACACACACACACACACACACACTGGGAGGATCGATGTCCTGTTTGTCAGTGGGCCTAGATCGTTAGCCTCGATGGCCATGTAGCACAGAAGCAGCTGTCAGAATGGACGGTCCAAACACAGACGGTCCAAACACAGACAACAACACAACACAACACACAACAACACAACACACAACAACACAACAGCACAACACACAACAACACAACACACAACAACACAACAGCACAACACACAACACACAACACACAACACAACACAACACAACACACAGCAACACAACACACAACAACACAACAGCACAACACACAACAACACAACACACAACAACACAACAGCACAACACACAACACACAACACAGCACAACACACAGCAACACAACACACAACAACACAACACACACCAGCGGCCTGGGAAGCGGACAGACAGTAATGTAGCTGTAGCAGCCTGCTGTGTTTCAAACAACACTGCTCCCTAGCGGCGATGTAACGTAACGCACCGTGAATGTTGCGAAGAGGACAGTGTTTCGTATAGAGGCCTGGAGGTCCGTCCTTTGAGAGATTGCTTGTTAGCTATCGTGGTCAATTGAAATGCGGTATGCATGGACACCGTCAGGGAATATAACAAGTATTATTATTGTGTTATTATCGTTTTATTATTGTCAAGAGCATAGTAATAGAGAGTACGTCTTTAAATAAGAGGAATAAATCATCTCTGTACTGTATATATATATATTCTCTGTAAGCCATATCTCGGCAGTTACCTTTAGGCCTCCACGTGAGTCCTTTCATGTGTCCAATCGAGTGATATAGTCTATTAAAAGCACGTTTTCTGTTCAATAACATATTTAATATGACTTGTACAAGACCACAGGCCTAGCCTATATCCCCATTAAAAAAAAACCTTCATTCCTTATTCAGACCCCAGAAATTAGACCCCCCCCCCCCAACATATCTATAATGCACATGGAAATATTGAGTGAAATGTTTAAATGTTTAAGCCTACTGAAACACTGAACTGGAGGTGAACTTAGCTATGACGTTTTACATGACTATACTATATAGCCCGCTTGTTAAAAACAAGGTTACATAACTAGCTACTGTAGCTGTGTGTGTGTGTGTGTGTGTGTGTGTGTGAGAGAGAGAGAGAGAGAGAGAGAGAGAGCTCTTATAAATACTTCAACACAACACACGTTTTGACAAGAAATCGATCTTTAATAAGCATGAGATAAAAACAGACTCCCATTGCATTGTAGGCGAAACACGACGAGAAAACTAGGACAGCATTTGAGATTAGGCGAGAGAGAGATTAGGCCGTTTGCCTTACATAACAGTGAGGATTGCTTTATTTTTAAATGAACATAATGCTGAGTTGCGCCGTGGTAGAGAAAGATAATACGGTCAACGGTCAATGGTCAACAAATAATTTCTCCTCCGCTTCACCGGTATCGGTGTCTAACCGGCCGTTGGTCCTATTCAGCACCGCGCGCCGCGGACAGCGCCTCTGCCGCACCACAACAATGCGGGCGCGAGAGATCCGGTAATCTAGGGCAGGCCAACCGTAAACCTCTCCGTAGAGAGAACGATCAGAAACTACCGACATCTGTCTATTGTTTATCGACAACCGACGTTAATCGAGAGAATCCATTTGCAGTGTAATTCCGACAGACGCATATAAAACAGGGCTACACTGCGTCGCGCGAACGAAACGGGGCGAACAAACAACGTCGCGCGTCCAATTCGGTGCTGCAGGCCGAGCGGGGGCTCGCGGCTCTTGGCATTCACCGCGTGCCTTAATTGTATGATTTTAAATCAAGGTCCGCTGTGAACACGGAGAGACGGAGTCAAAATCAAGCAGAACGAGAGAGAGAGAGAGAGAGAGAGTGAGAGAGAGAGAGAGAGAGAGAGAGAGAGAGAGAGTCAGAGGTCTCTTTTGTGTCCATAGGAAGAAGAATTAAAAAAAACGCCTCGTCCCGTTTTGATGTGTATTAAATATGTTCCATTAGCCGTTTGCAGCGGTCAACCGTCGTCCGCCGTCGTCCCACACCTCCCTAATCTCCCTTGGTGTCTGTTCCTCTCTAACGCACGTCAATGTCCTCTCAGAGGAGAGCTCCAATGCGCATTATCGGATCATCCTCGGCAGCCATTATGGGAGAATTGCGTCGAGAACGCACGGCCGTGGTGTGTTAGGGGCGCAGTGCTCTGGTTGTGGAGGTTGTGGAGGTTTTGGAGGTTTTGGAGGTTGTGGAGGTTTTGGAGGCTGTGGAGGTTTTGGAGGCTGTGCCACCATGAAAACGCCTTGAGGTTGAAAACCGGCGGCACATTTGATCCCCTTTCAAAGTGTGCGTGCATGGCGCCTGTCACAAACAAAAGGGTATATCCCATTTCCGGCCATCCTTATAATAAAAAAAAAAACAGATAGAGAGAACTCCAAAACCGTTATTCGTCGAGATAAGAGCAAAGACACCGAAATGGTGGGGTGGAGGGATTAGGCTATATAGGCCGAGCTACAGCAATGACACAACACCAATACCACCATGAAAATATTCCAAGAATCTATTACGCATAGCCTATTAGGCTATACAAGCCAACCAATATCAATTGATACATTTTGGATTAATACGAATATAGCCTCTACACGGATAACTAGCATGCAATTAATGCAATCATTCACTAACGCTGAAATACCAACCGTGTATATAAATAAAGAATAAATAAAATAACAACGGATGATAGCGAGAGATGATCATTTAAACGCACCCTTCTAGGCCTACATTACACAGCATAGATTGACTGCATATTCGCTCTCTCCGTCCATGTCGCATTCTCTCTCTCTCTCTCTCTCTCCTCAGTCGCAGAGCGTTTATCGCGTCACTGTTCCCGTCCAAGATTCGAGAGAAAGAATGCCGGTTAGAAAAAAATAAAAATAAAACCGTCATCTCATCGAGATGAAAACACCCGTTGGGTGGTTTGATTTTCTTCTTTTTCCGTTAAGAGAAACGAATTAATATATATGTATATATATATATATATATATTTACTATATTAACGTCGAGGCACCGCACGATAGAATAAAAAGGTGGTTAATCGAACATCCTTTCAGCGCGAGAGGATTACGCGCAGGGTCGGTGACGTCACCATGCAGCCCGGCGCTCCGCGAGCCTCTCTCGTCCCGCCGCGCGTCGTCGTCGCGTGCCCTTGAGACTGTTGCGCTTGCATTTTTTTTCTTTTTTTTTTCTTTATCATTTTGTCTCTTTTTTTCTCAAACGCGGCACTTTGCAAAGACGTCCACCATTTCTCTACAACGCAGCAATATTTTTATTTTATGCAAAGTGGCGGTGTGATAACATCTGTTCCTTTGTACGTCCGCACACACACACACACACACACACACACACACACACACTGAGCAACCTTGAGCCGTCTGTATAGGCTATATAAAGCTAAGATTAAAACGTAATGCAAAGCGTCCGTAGACAACCATCAAACACGTTGGGTAAACTACCATTGTGGGAATATAATATAGAAGCAGATGATTTCACAATGACATTCAATCGCTGTGGGTAATTTAACCCTGGGCAAATACAACTGTATTTGCTCAGTAGCACAATAACAGGATCTCTCCACTAGGGAGCAGTAGAGACCTGACAATAAATAGACCATACAGACAGACACTCCAGGTCCCTATGTCCTAGATGAGAGAGAGAGAGAGAGAGAGAGAGAGAGAGAGAGAGAGAGAGAGAGAGAGAGAGAGAGAGAGAGATCGAGCGAGAGCGGCAGAGAGATGCAGAGAGAGAGAGAGAGAGAGAGAGAGAGAGAGAGAGAGAGGTTTCTTTCAGTAAGCATGGACCTCTGTCAGATATAACCATGTCTAAGTGTTGTTGTGTGTTCAGATCAGATGGCTGTGGAGGTAAGGAGGCTGCTGGGAAGGCTATATTGTGAAGTCAGCCCTAAAGACAGGTCTGGGACCAGTTTACCCCCCCCATCCTGACCTCAACCATCAGGGGGGGACATGCTAATCTGTCCCAGGATCAGTGTCTACAGACAACTTCACCCTACTCTACTAGGATCAGGGGAGGCTGCTGGAGGTAGAAATCGGAGGGCAGGCTCATTGTAATGCATGGAATGGAATGACAAACAGCTTCTATCAGCCTCCACCAGCCTCTACCAGCCTCCCCCAGCTTCCACCAGCCTCCTCCAGCCTCCTCCAGCCTCCTCCAGCCTCCCCTGCATCACCTCACCCAGTTCCCAGCAGAGCGA
>NC_139676.1:1868742-1871242 GCF_951799395.1 Argentina silus | reverse complement strand
GGGCAGTAGAGGGCAGCAGAGTGTTGGGGCAGTAGTGTGTTGGTTCCTCTGGGGTAGTAGAGGGCAGTAGAGTGTTGGGGCAGTAGAGTGTTGGTGTTGGGGCAGTAGTGTGTTTGGGCAGTAGTGTGTTGGTTCCTCTGGGGCAGTAGAGGGCAGCAGAGTGTTGGGGCAGTAGTGTGTTGGTTCCTCTGGGGTAGTAGAGGGCAGTAGAGTGTTGGGGCAGTAGTGTGTTGGTTCCTCTGGGGTAGTAGAGGGCAGCAGAGTGTTGGGGCAGTAGTGTGTTGGTTCCTCTGGGGTAGTAGGGGGCAGCAGAGTGTTGGGGCAGTAGTGTGTTGGTTCCTCTGGGGTAGTAGGGGGCAGCAGAGTGTTGGGGCAGTAGTGTGTTGGTTCCTCTGGGGCAGTAGGGGGCAGTAGAGTGTTGGTGCTGGTTTTTGCTCCTGCCTTCAGACAGAGACTCTATCTCTATCTCTTTCACCACAGGCTTTGCAGTACGGATTCTTCAACTTTGAGACGTTTGACGTGGAAGATTATGAGCATTATGAGGTATGACTGTCTCATACTTGACTTTGCTTTGCTTTGCTTTACTTTACTTTACTTTACTTTACTTTACTTTATTAAGTTTAGTTTTACAGGGACAATGTAAGTCATAAACAACTGTAGTCTCTGGGCAGGTGTTTAACACATTTAAAATGGCCGTCCAAACAGACACCTGAAAGGCAGACAAGAATACACACCAGACACCTAGCAGCACATGACCAGTGACACATAGCAAGCACTCCTACACACACACACACACACACACACACACACACACACACACGCACACACGCACGCACACACACACACACACACACACACACACACACACCATCTATAACAAAATCAAGACAGGACAACTACCAACATGTTAGACCAGGAGTTACTGTACCTTGTCTTGACTTTAGTTTCTCTATTGTGCTCTGCTGCTCTCCCCCCCCCCCCCCCCCCCCCCCTCAGCAAGTGGAGAATGGAGACATGAACTGGGTCGTCCCAGGGAAACTCTTGGCCTTCAGCGGCCCCCACCCTCGCAGCAAGATAGAGAACGGTCAGTCTGTCTGTCTCTAGGTTAGGGTGGGTTAGGGTGGGTTATGGAGGGTTAGGGTGGGTTAGGGTGGGTTAGGGAGGGTTAGGAAGGGGGTAGGGTGGGTTAGGGTGGGTTAGGGTGGGTTAGGGAGGGTTAGGGAGGGTTAGGGAGGGGGTAGGGTGGGTTAGGGAGGGTTATGGAGGGGGTAGGGTGGGTTAGGGTGGGTTAGGGAGGGGGTAGGGAGACATAAGCTTCTTTAATAAGAGCCTCTTTATCAAGTTTCAAGTTTCAAGTTTCAAGTTTATTGTTACGTCTCATACATGAGTGTAGGCCCTACCCTTACACTGTAGGGAGTAAAATTCTTAGGCTCGGTCCCATGACAATGCAGCATCCAGTACAAATAATACAAATAATACAAATAATACAAATAATACAAATAATACAAATAATACAAATAATACAAATAAGACAATAGACACAATTTACAGTATAAATAGTAAATCAAAAAGTAAAGTGGGATGTCATTATTATTGCACTGTGCCGTTCTATGTTCATGAGCCTCTTTATGCTAACTGTGTGTGTGTGTGTGTGTGTGTGTGTGTGTGTGTGTGTGTGTGTGTGTGTGTGTCCAGGCTACCCTCTCCACGCCCCGGAGGCCTACTTCCCGTACTTCCAGGAGCGCGGGGTCTCGGCGGTGGTCCGCCTCAACAGGAAGATCTACGACGGGAGGCGCTTCCAGGAGGCGGGCCTCCAGCACCACGACCTGTTCTTCATCGACGGGACCACGCCCACCGACCTCATCACGCGACGCTTCCTACACGTGTGTGAGAGCACGGAGGGGGCCGTGGCCGTCCACTGCAAGGGTGAGGGGGGGGGGGAGTGTGTGTGTGTGTGTGTGTGTGTGTGTGTGTCTGTAGGAGTGTATGTGTGCGTGTGTGTGTGTGTGTGTGTGTGTGTGTCAGGTGATCCTGTTTATGAGTCTGTATGCATAAGTCCATATGTGTGTGTTTTGGTGTATTTTATACATGACAGTATAACTGGCTGTCTACAGGAGTGGATGCTGTCACGCAGAGACCTGCCACTAGAGGGCAGCACCACACTGACCTGGTCTTTATCAGCAGAACTCAGGACTGGCAGTATCTCTTATCGTTGTGTCCCTGAGCAGGGCACTTAACTGACAGACAGACAGGCAGGCAGGCAGACAGACAGACAGGCAGAGAGACAGACAGGCAGGCAGACAGACAGGCAGAGAGACAGACAGGCAGGCAGACAGGCAGACAGAGAGACAGGCAGGCAGGCAGGCAGAGAGACAGGCAGGCAGGCAGACAGACAGGCAGACAGATAAACATGCAGGCAGGCAGACAGACAGACAGACAGACAGACAGACAGACAGACAGAGACTTGCTCTGCTGCCTTATATACAAGTAAAAGATTCCT
>NC_139676.1:1851242-1858742 GCF_951799395.1 Argentina silus | reverse complement strand
GGTGGCGGGGGCCAGGGAGGGGGGGGGGGGGGGTGATACCATTCCTCCTTCCGTTTCATGCATTACACGCTCTATAGTGTAATCACACAGTTATGGTATTTTACTACATCCTCTATACACTGTGAAAGCCCATAAAGTACTTCATAAACATTGTACTTCGGCACATTGGCCGTCATTCAACTAGACCGTCTGGCCGTCCGAGAAATCTCTGGACACGAGCCGGTCCCAACGTGCAGTACAGCTACGTTACCACCTGACTGTCTGCTCACTGCGTCACCATTTAAGAAATGTGAAATAAAATAAACTATGTCTCTGCTACCTGCTTAGAGAGGGTCTCCAGGGATGTTTACATTCTGCAGTTCATGGCGTACGGACTTTAACAACGCGTCCTGTTCTATTCTGTTTCGTTTCTATGCTCCGATGGATAAACTCACCAGGGGGTCCTCGTAGATCTCGGGGTCAAAGTGCAGCATCTGGGGGTACAGGGCGATGACATCATCTTTACGGATGCGGTACGACTCCTGGTTGTCGAGGTGGAGCAGGAAGTCCTCCTTGGCGATGCGGATGTTCATGGAGGCGCTGGAGAGACGCATGGCCTCTTTGATGATGCTGTCTGGAGGAGGAGGAGGAGGAGGAGGAGGAGGAGAAGGAGGAGGAGGGGGGGAGGAGAAGAAGAAGAAGAAGAAGAAGAAGAAGAAGAAGAAGAAGAAGAAGAAGAACAAGACAGGACTTTAGACTGGGTTTACTGGCCAACATAATGTCATACTTGATGACGATGACCCAGCGATACTCAACCCTGGTTCTGGAGAACTGCAGTGGGTCCAGGCCTCGGCCCAGCCTAGTGCTACACTATCACACCTGACTGGTCTAATCAACTGATCTTCTAAACCGTGATTGGCTGAATCAGGTGTGTCAGGGCTGTGCTGGAGCAGAAGCCTGGAGTGCTGCAGTTCTCCAGGACCGGGAATGAGCGTCACTGTGATGACCAATGAACACTGAATAATCTACTTCCTGGCGTTGAGTGACAGGTACATGGTCTGTGTTAGGCTCCTCCTCCTTACCTAATATGGGCATACTGTCCAGCTCCTCTCTGGAGAGGGTGAGGCGGGGGTCTTTGGGATCCACGCGTTGATTGGTGCTGTCCAGAATCTTCTTGATCTCCTCATTGGCTGCCTTCATAGCCTCGGGACTCCTGCAGGGCACACAGGACAACACAGTTGTTATTACACAGCTAATACATAAGTATTACATATTTACTACACAGTTAATACATAGTTATTACATAGTTACTACATAGCTATTAAATAGTTATTAGGCAGCACTTTGTGGATGAGACACTGTTCTAGAATTGGGCAACTGGATTGGAATTATACTATTTCATTCTATTCTACTCTACTCTACTCTATTCTACTTTATTGTACTCTACTGTATTCTATTCTACTGTATTTCTAGGTGGACAGTCACTGGGAGCTGATGCTTGACTAATAACCATTGTGATGTTATATAGACTGTTTATCTCCAGCCCAAGGAGCCGCTGTGTGCTGTACACGCTATTAGCTGTTTGAAGGAGATACAGGAGTGTGAGTGTGTGTGTGTGTGTGAGTGTGTGTGTGTGTGTGAGTGTGTGTGTGTGTGTGTGTGTGTGTGTGAGTGTGTGTGTGTGTGTGTGTGTGTGTGTGAGTGTGTGTGTGTGTGTGTGTGTGTGTGTGTGTGTGTGTGTGTGTGTGTGTGTGTGTGAGTGTGAGTGTGTGTGTACCTGATCATGTACAGGAGGCTCCAGAAGGTGGCGGGCAGCGTGTTGGCCTGTGAGGCCCAGAGCAGAGCCACGTGGGTCCGGGCCTTGCTGATGTCATTGAAGTTGGACAGCGAATCGTTGAGCAGCATTCGCTGGGAGATCAGGTCGGACATGTTCTCCCTCTTGATCAGGTTCTCCGCCAGCATGGTCTTGGCCAGGTTCTCCCGGGCGCTGTACCCGCTGTGAAACACGTGGATCGGCAGGCCCGCGACCAGCGCCGGAAAGATCTTGTCGAACTCCTTGAAGTTCTCCAGCGCGCTCAGAACCAGCGCCTTCTGGGCCTGCTCGCGGGCCTGGACCTTGTCGCCGCCCAGTTCGTGCCCGAAGAGGGTGAGGTAGCCGGACTCGAACATGACCTTGTAGCAGAAGGCGAAGATCCCGTCGACCTCCCAGGAGTCCTTGCGGAGGGGCAGGGTGTCGGACTGGAGCATGGCGGCCTGGAGGTTCTCCATCATGGTCTCGATCAGGGAGGGGAGCGCCTCGCCCTGCAGGGTCTTCAGGAAGGTCTGGTGGAGGTTCTCGGTGGTGTGGCCGTGGCGGGGGTCG
Source organism: Argentina silus (assembly GCF_951799395.1). Taxonomy (NCBI): domain Eukaryota; kingdom Metazoa; phylum Chordata; class Actinopteri; order Argentiniformes; family Argentinidae; genus Argentina; species Argentina silus. The sequence continues at coordinate 1,856,401 of NC_139676.1, read as the reverse complement.
AAACTCTCATGACCGAATGCCTGCGGGGGAACGGGGGGGGGAATGGGGAGGAGAGAAAGACACAGTAGAGAGAGGTTTAGCATTGGCTTATAAGCTGTATGCTCAATTTAAAACAGTCAAAGAACAAGCAGGACCAGTCCCCACCTTGACAGAGGTGGAGAAGTGGAACTTCTTCCAGTCCAGGTGTCTCCCCTGGCGGATCACGGAGTGGTAGGAGAACGGGTCGCACAGGAAGTGGACGTACTGGCCGGCGATCTTACAGGTGAAGATGTGTCCGTACTTCTTCTGCCGGCTGCGGAGGAACTCCAGGGGGTTGGCGCCAAACGCCAGGGCGCAGCCGAGGTACGGGATCAGGCCGTTCTCCACCGCCGGCTCCCCCGGCTGTCTGGAGGACACGGACAGAAACACGGAGGAATAAAACAAACAGCCTTTTTTTGTCTTTTTAAGGTAATTGTTTCGAGTGGGGCCGTCTCTGTTAGATTTTTTTCATTTTTGTTGGATAGAGACAGTGAAGAAAGACAGGAGAGTAAGGAGGAGAGGGGATGTCAGCAGGGCTAGACCACTGGACCACCCCAGGCCATGGTACCAGACCACTGGACCACCCCAGGCCATGGTACCAGACCACTGGACCACCCCAGGCCATGGTACCAGACCACTGGACCACCCCAGGCCGTGGTACCAGACCACTGGACCACCCCAGGCCGTGGTACCAGACCACTGGACCACCCCAGGCCGTGGTACCAGACCACTGGACCACCCCAGGCCATGGTACCAGACCACTGGACCACCCCAGGCCATGGTACCAGACCACTGGACCACCCCAGGCCGTGGTACCAGACCACTGGACCACCCCAGGCCATGGTACCAGACCACTGGATCACCCCAGGCCGTGGTACCAGACCACTGGATCACCCCAGGCCGTGGTACCAGACCACTGGATCACCCCAGGCCATGGTACCAGACCACTGGACCACCCCAGGCCATGGTACCAGACCACTGGATCACCCCAGGCCGTGGTACCAGACCAATGGACTACCCCAGGCCGTGGTACCAGACCACTGGACCAACCCAGGCCATGGTACCAGACCACTGGACCACCCCAGGCCATGGTACCAGACCACTGGATCACCCCAGGCCGTGGTACCAGACCACTGGACCACCCCAGGCCATGGTACCAGACCACTGGATCACCCCAGGCCGTGGTACCAGACCACTGGACCACCCCAGGCCATGGTACCAGACCACTGGATCACCCCAGGCCGTGGTACCAGACCACTGGACTACCCCAGGCCGTGGTACCAGACCACTGGACCACCCCAGGCCATGGTACCAGACCACTGGATCACCCCAGGCCGTGGTACCAGACCACTGGACTACCCCAGGCCGTGGTACCAGACCACTGGACCACCCCAGGCCATGGTACCAGACCACTGGACCACCCCAGGCCATGGTACCAGACCACTGGATCACCCCAGGCCGTGGTACCAGACCACTGGACCACCCCAGGCCATGGTACCAGACCACTGGATCACCCCAGGCCGTGGTACCAGACCACTGGACTACCCCAGGCCGTGGTACCAGACCACTGGACCACCCCAGGCCATGGTACCAGACCACTGGACCACCCCAGGCCATGGTACCAGACCACTGGATCACCCCAGGCCGTGGTACCAGACCACTGGACCACCCCAGGCCATGGTACCAGATCACTGGACCACCCCAGGCCATGGTACCAGATCACTGGACCACCCCAGGCCATGGTACCAGACCACTGGATCACCCCAGGCCATGGTGCTAGACCACAAACAACCAGCCTTTAATTTGTTCCGTAGTATAGTGTAGTATAGTGTAGTATAGTGTAGTATAGTGCCCTGGGGAATCACATTGTTGTGTCACGTTGAAGTGTTTAACAGTTGTCTAGAACACCGACCATACAAGTCAACATTACAGCATGTCCCGGTCGTCATGGAGCCAGACTCTTACATCTAAACATGGGAGTGTCTAAAAACAACTACACAGAATAAATGATGCTACAATTACAAGCGATTAGCGACTAGCTTAACAACTACGAGAATGTCCAAGTGACTCATTAGACATACTCATACATATGAGGTCTCAAAAATTAAAACTATAAACTATAAATTTGAAAATATACTTTCATGTTCAGATTTAAAGTGATAGGCTGTGTGAAGAAAAAGGATCTAAACAATATCCAAACCAGGTGTCATTCAAGAAGTGTTCAAGATATTCATCATATAACACCAAAATCACCCTACTGAGTGCTTTAGGGGCAAACAAACCATAAAACTGTCAGAACTGCCTGTCAAACTGACTCCCGAGCGTCAAGATAATTACATAGAATATGGCTGGATATGACATATGATATAACAACTGCATAACTCCTGTCACCACAGAAGGGTGAAGCGGTCGACTTACACACTAGAAACTGCTTTTCAAGCGCTGTGCCACGTGCCAAAGACAGCAACCGATCTGACTGCTTGACTCGTGACAAGAACGACACTATAGCCACTATGAAACCCTAACCCTAACCCTAACCCTAACCCTAACCCTAACCCTAACCCTAACAACCGCAACGAGGAACCTTGAAGCATGAGAGAAAACATCCCTATAAACCTTGGCGGTTCTGGAGCTGTTAGTCGTAGAGGAGGGTGACCCAGAGTCACCCAGAGTCACCCAGAGTCACCCAGAGTCACCCAGAGTCCCCCAGAGTCACCCAGAGTCACCCAGAGTCCCCCAGAGTCCAGCTCTCTCTGGAAACACACACTATCAATACACATTCCTTCACTTGTCTAAAAAAAGACTCATCACTCATCCATCCGTGTGCGTGTGCGTGTGTGTGTGTGTGTGTGTGTGCGTGTGTGTGCGTGTGCGTGTGCGTGTGCGTGTGTGTGTGTGTGTGTGTGTGTGCGTGATGGTACAGTACAGCTGTGATGGTGTTGTGTGGACAGCCTGATTTAGTATTTAATGATCTACATTTTCGAACACGTTCGACAGCTGTTGTTGCACACTTGTATAACAGACTTGTTCTGCCTGTTTTAATGTGTTGTAACCTGTGGGGCTGTCGCGTGATGTAGACTACATTATACTCTACTTGACTGTTTTTTTTCATAAAACAAACACGAAAAAAGTTGTTGTTTAAAGTGAATCTTGAACATCCCCATTGCCCTGTTAGGGTTAGACACACACACACAGCTCAGATAGTTTAAACTCAAATAATTTAAGCTAAGATAGTTTAAACTCAAATAATTTAAGCTAAGATAGTTTAAACTCAGATAGTTGAGCCTAAGATAGTTTAAACTCAGATAGTTGAGCCTAAGATAGTTTAAACTCAGATAGTTGAGCCTAAGATAGTTTAAACTTAGAAAGTTTAAACTGAGATATTTGAGGCTCAGAGGTTTAAGGAGTACAGAGAGAGTGTGGAGGAAATTCTCCTTTCTTCCTAATAAATTCGGATCAAACTCCAAAATCCAGTAAATTAAGACATGTACAAATCTAATAACAATGATTAATAATACGATATTTTAATACAAGCTTGCAGGAGTACAATAGTGTCTCTCTCTCAGAGATAACCAGAGTAAGTCAAAGAACAAAGAGAAGGGCACAGTACTTATAGGAGAGAAGGTTTCCTACACATCCATTCCATGACCAGGCCATATAATCCCCTTTATAGGCCTACTCTCCAGTTCCTCAACATTCCGACCTCATGACTTATCTGGGGGTATCAGTCCCCTTATCTCTTTGATGTGCATTTCTAAGTTATCAAGTAAAACCAATCAGTCAATCAATCGATCAATCAGCCCATCAGTCCTTGGCTACCTCCTGCGGACCAATGAAGGTGTGCAAAGATGAAGGGATTCAAAGATGCCGTAACAGGGTGGAAGAGTGCAGACAGCTCTGTAGAGTAGAGAAGTGTGTGTGTGTGTGTGTGTGTGTGTGTGTGTGTGTCTGTGCACGTGTGTGTGTGTTTACCTCCTACGGATCCCAACAGCCAGCCACAGACAGCAGCACAGACCCACCACCACGGCCCAGATCAACGCGATGCTCAGAATCATCTCTGCCACACAAACACCGACAGTCACGACGAAGGTGAAGATGAAGATGAAGATGAAGATGAAGATGAAGATGCTCCAACAGGCTGTTGCTCCGACAAGGTGCTCCAACAGATGCTACCGTATGCTAACGGCTAAAGGCTAATGCCCCAGGGTAGAGCAGCTGGCTGGCAGGTGGAGAGAGAGGTGAGGAGGACAGACTAGAGGAGGTTAGATGAGCCGGGAGGAGGACTGTGCAGAGGCATCCTGATCTGCTGTGAGTCAGGTCTTATATGGTGGAGAACAGCAGCAGTCAGGACTCTGGGGGAGGGGCATGAGGCAATCACACACACACACACACACACACACACACACACACACACACACACACACACACACACACACACACACACACACACACTTGTACAGACAGACACACACTTGTACAGACAGACACACACTTGTACAGACACACACACACACACACACACACACACACACACACACACACACACACACACTTGTACAGACAGACACACACTTGTACAGACACACACACACACACACACACACACACACACACTTGTACAGACAGACACACACTTGTACAGACACACACACACACACACACACACACACTCACACACTTGTATACACACACACACACACACACACACACACACACACACACACACACACACACACACTAATGCTGACGGAGGTGAATGATTGGCAGCGGAGCAGAGGCAACGCCCTCTGTTATTGGAGGACGATAGGTTAGCTGCCGGTGCAACCTGCTGCTCTAGATACCTCTAGGAAGTCTCCGAGATTCCACAACGGTGTGTGTGTGTGTGTGTGTGTGTGTGTGTGTGTGTGTGTGTGTGTGTCTATACAAGTGTGTGAGTGTGTGTGTGTGTGTGTGTCTGTCTGTACAAGTGATGTGTGATTTGGCCTTGACTGTTGTCCGTGGACAAATCTACATGAAGGACAATAGACTGTACCTTGATAGTGCTGCTGGGTTGGCAAATAGCTTCAAGGTCACTGATGCGTGTGTGTGTGTGTGTGTGTGTGTGTACCCATGTATGTGTATGTGTATGTGTGTGTGTGTGT
>NC_139676.1:1792617-1846042 GCF_951799395.1 Argentina silus | reverse complement strand
CCGCATGCTTTGCATTGTTTCTCCACCGCCGCCGTCTTCTCTGTTTCCACGCCCACGGTCATCCAAGCGGAAAAAGAAGCAAGGCTGTGCAAAGAGGATGGGATTCGAACCAACGCATACAGAGCACAATGGAGTAACAGTCCATCGCCTTAACCACTCGCGCCAAAGCTGGGGAACAATAGTCTGTTAAGGGGGGGGGAAGGAGAAAAAAGAGGGAAAATAAAGAGAGAGAGAGAAATTGAGGCTTCTTTTCCATTATCTATTAGTTTATTTGTCAGTATGTATTCTAACGATTAAAGAAAAAGAAAAATCTTCGCCTTTTCCGCTTTTGAATGGGGGAAAGAGTGGATCCGAAGGTCACCGGTACGAATCCCACCAGCGCCAGAAATAAAAACAGGCACATTTATAAAATGATCAGACCTCTGTTTCTTTCTCTTGTAGAACTCAGATAAAAAGAATTATATTTGAAATCGAAAAATATATACTTGCTGTTGTTTTAACAATGTTTAATGACTGTGCTTTTGGCCCACAGGTCTGTTACTCTATTCAAGTTGTGTGTGTAATTTTGTTTAAGCATCTGAAATGATATCAGTTATAAAATGATCAGACCTCTGTTTCTTTCTGTTATGGACTGCATCACTCGCTATTAGCAATGTGTCAAATTGATTGAATAAAACTCAGATAAAACATTTATATTTGAAAATTGAAAAAAGATTAGTGAAATAAACACAAAAAAAACCTGTGAGCTGCCTCCTACACACTGGGCAGCACACCCTGACCTTCCACAGATTGTAGGGCATCCACGCCAGGAGCCTGTGGGTGAAAAAGTGCTCTGGTGTTGGGGCCAGGTTGTAAATGAGCCCTGGTACCGGTGGCTCGTACCAGAGCTTCAAGTTTGGCCGCAGCCTCTGGTTCTCCCACAGAGTGGATGATCATCGCTGGTCTTGCTGTGGAATGGTCTTCTTCATCTCTGCCGGCAGCCAGAATGAATCGGGCGCCTGAACGAGAAAGGCAGGGGCAGCAGGACAATAGAGAGGACCAAGAGGGGCAGCAGGACCAAGCAGAGGACCAAGAGGGGCAGCAGGACCAAGGAGAGGACAAGGAGGGGCAGCAGGACCAAGGAGAGGACCAGGAGGCGCAGCAGGACCAGTAGTAGGGAAAACACCCACATCGGACTCATCCTGAAAAAAAAGAAAAGAAGCCAAACTCAGTGAATTACACATGCAATAATAATATCAAAGTTATTTAACACACACACACACTCACACTCACACACACACACACACACACACACACACACACACACACACACACACACACACACAAACATAAACACAGGTAAAAAAGAGAGCACTTACAGAGGCACTTGCAGGGCTGGCAGTAGCCTGAGAGGTAGAGGTGGTCCTCACAGACGCCGAAGCAGAGGGGGATGGAGGCAGAGAGAAAGGGGAGATGGTCCTAATATAGGTGGAGGCAGGGCTGGAGGGGGACATGGGTAGTACAGGGGAAGGGGTCCTCAAAGAGGCCATAGCAGGGCTGGACAGGGACTTGGGTACAGGGGAAGGGGTCCTCATGGAGGCCGTAGCAGGGCTGGACAGGGACTTGGGAACAGAGGAGGGGGTCCTCATGGAGTACCAGCAGAGGTAGTAGCAGGGCTGGACAGAGACTGTGAGGGAGAGGAAAGGTAGAGGACACCAGGAGACTATATTGTGATTGTTAGGTTGATTGATATTGTGATTGTGCATGTACCTATGTGATTGTAGACATAAGCCACATTAGTCACACGAGTTACACTAATAACACAGAGACATTAAGACGAACAAATCCATGTAATACCTCAACTGGCTACCTAGCCACAAGGTTTGGTTTGGCTGCAGCACCAGAAGCCCCTCCAAACCAGGATTTATAAAACTAAAGAGAAGAATGGCAAGTGAAATTGGTCAGAATAAAATGATGACAAAACAGTGCTGCGATAAAATGGATGGATAACGTTTGGCAAAATGTTATGGAAATATTTACCATTGACACAGTCAATGTAGGCTGCAGAGGACTCTGCACAGGCTTGGCAGGGACTGAGGCTGTGGTCTCTGCAGGGGCCGTGGCACGAGGTGGAACTGGACCCTGGACCGTGGCAGCAACAGGCACTGAGGCAGATGTGGGTGCCGGTGGAACACTGGCTGGCTGCTGAAGACATACAGATACAACAAGTATCAATACTACTGATATTTCAGCATGACAAATAGTTACATCTGATGTCCCTTCATTACCTTCTGGGAGTGAAATCCACAGACACAACTCTGGCCCACCAAACAACGATGTCTGGCCGCGGGTCTGCACTGGATATTTCTCAATCTGTAACCACATGGTATGCTCAATGTCATGGCATATACAACCTAGCCTATATCTGTTTAATCTGTTGGTGTATTTCACAGACAAAATTTACCTTCTGGTAGAGAGCATACCACCTATTCTGACTGGGGGCTGGCCTGTCCCCTACATCAGAGGGCCAAACCCCAGTGGTGGCAGAGGTCTTGAGGCGAGACAGCCACTCACTGTCCTGTCCCCCATGGCCCTGTGCTTCTTGGTCACCATCTGAGGCCAACAAGAGGAAGAATGTCAATCTAACTGTCAAAGTCTGTCATGGGACTAGGAGCAATACATCTAACTGTGAAATTCTGTCATGGGACTAGGAGCAATATTTTATAATCAATCAAATCTGTCTACCTGTCATCAATCATAAGCTTTTATCGCCATACACTTCATTGTCAATAAAAATGGTTATGAATCAAATCAATCGTGGGGGGACATGCAGCGTTCGGCCTGTAGAGGGAGCTACAGGACCGTGGCAAGGGTTACGGAAGCGAGGCTTCGTTGCGCACCTGTTGCGAATGAAGCCTCGTTAACGAAATGGTTTAAGATGTGTGTGCCTCTGCTTTGGGGGAGAAAAGGGCTGAAAAGCTATGACTGAAAAGTCGACCAGGACCGAAAGAACGAAAAAAAGAAGGAACATTGTAAATAAACAGGGTTTTCCCTTATCACAGCCGAATCCGCCTCCTTTGCCCCTCGTTGGGAGCCACTGTAACAAAGGTCCTAAACACAGAGGCGGATTCGGTGGTGGTGATAAGGGAAAACCCTGTTTATTTACAATGTTCCTTCTTTTAATCGTTCTTTCGGTCCTGGTCAACCTTTCAGTCACTCACCTTCAACATGCAGATGCGCCTGACTAATCAGTGCGATGAAGCCCGCTTCGGTTCTCTTGACATTCACTCCACACCAGTATGGCCCAGCATCCTGTTCAGACAGGTCAGTGATGGTCACAGTTTAGACTCCGTCACTCTTGTTTTCAGACAATGAGAATCTCCCTAGTGTCTGTTTACCATCATATGTAACAGAAATATTCATAATATACGCACAGGGTCCAGGACCATGGCGCTTTCTCTCTGTAGCCGTAGCATTTTTGTAGTGAGATAATTGTGTAAAATGAAAACTGTCAATAACCAGTTCACAAAACATAGCTAGTTTGGCTTGAAACACCAGCTGAGCAAAGGATTTAGGCAAAAAGTGTTTGTGAACAGGCTGGGAATCGAGCCCAGGCCTTCCAAACCACCTCCTCTGCCCATGTTGGTAATCGAACCCAGGCCTCCCATACCACCTCCTCGTTAGTATCGTGGGCAGTATCCCTGATTTGAGGACCGGTTGAGGACCCTGATTATGCGGCATCCTGCTCTGACGAGAATGACGCCAGTGAGATAGGACATTCTGACCCTCCTGTGGTTTCTCAAACACAAATAAACCCCCTTGTCATATCTCAACCACCAAGAAACATGACATCCAAAAATGGAAAGCTCCTATGGTCTGGATCCCCAGTTACAAGACAGGGTAGCCTGACTGCAGCTAATGTCATCAAAATGGTTCCAGGCCCCACCAGATATGCTAGCAGTCATATACAAGACATACAATCTGCATTTGAACTCTTTAATGAGCACTTAATATCAACATAAAGCCCTGCAAACACCAAAACATAATTTGTTTTTCATTTTAGGTCAATGAATGAGATAGTACAGTGATTTGCATTTTTCGCAATAGTCATATACAATCAATACTTGATGTATAAGGGGAGGTTGGGGGCAGTCATGTATTATTTACTGGGCTATAAAGATGGTCAGTAGAAAGGCCTAAAGTAGCTGAGAGAGAAACTTGGTTAAGACTTTCAGTTAAAATCATTTTCTGCATGTTTACATTGCTCGGGTCAAATTGACCCGAAACATCAAAGTTGTAAGTTTATTTGAACATAATAGGAGGGTTAAGAAGCAAACAGAATCAAGCGACTCTGGTGGGACTCGAACCCACAACCTTTGAATCCCTACCACTGAGAAGCCTAGAAGTCCAATGCCACAGAGCCTGAGTGAAAGTAGGAATGTAATCTCTCCCCTGTAACCAAAAAGTCTAAAACTGTTAAAAATAATAATAAAGCAGTGCTTGAAGATGGATTTTGCTGTGAGTGCAAGCAGAAATCTGAGGCACCGCTGGGATTCGAACCCAGGATCTCCTGTTTAGAAGAAGGCTGTTTCAAAATAAACCCTGCCAGAGGTCACCTGTATTAAGAAGCAAACAGAATCAAGCGACTCTGGTGGGACTCGAACCCACGGTCGTCCAAGCTGACAAAGAAGCATGGCTGTGCGACGAGGATGGGATTCGAACCCACGCGTGCAGAGCACAATGGATTATCGCATTGGTGGTATAATGGTGAGTATAGCTGCCTTCCAAGCAGTTGACCCGGGTTTAATTCCCGGCCAATGCAAGTTAGGTGTCCTTTTCGGTTCGAACCCCGCCTCTGCCTTCTATGTTGAAACCGGATACTGAAAGCCAGGACGTGAGGAAAGGCTTTTTAACAGTGGAATTTTGCTGCTACCTGGGGAAACAGTTGTTGAACCTTTGAGCCAAAGGACTTTCATTTGGTGGACCCAGCTTGTGAAAGGTTTCGTCAAAGGGCTCGTCCGGCATTTGAACCCAGGACCTCTCACACCCAAAGCGAGAATCATACCACTAGACCAACGAACCGTCTGACAACACCTTGCCCCTCCACCGCAACGGAGCCTCAGGTTGTGGGAAGTGTCCGCACTGTCTGCATAAAGCAGGGAGTTTACTTTCACTGTGTTTGCATTGTTGTAACGTTTTTCTCGCCCCCCCCCTCCCTTTTTTACTGAGTAATCCAGCCCATGAAATATTTTCATTCGCAACGCTGGCAAGGTGATCCATCTGCTGAATCGGCGACCCAAGACACTTTGATTGAGTCGTTCGAGCTGGTGAAAGGCTAAATCAGAGGGCTCGTCCGGGATTTGAACCCGGGACCTCTCGCACCCGAAGCGAGAATCATACCCCTAGACCAACGAGCCACCTACTACTGGATACCCGTCCCCCGCAATGGAGCCTCAGGTTGGGGGATGTGTCCGCCCTGTCGGCAAAAAGCAGGGAGTTTACTTTCATTGTGTTTGCATTGTTGTAACGTTTTTCTCGCCCCCCCCCCCTCCCTTTTTTACTGAGTAATCCAGCCCATGAAATAAAAATGACAACAAAGACCCTGCAAAATGTTGAAATGGTGAGTCCTGAAGTGCATATGAATGTGGTGGTCGTGAATGGTCTCATAAGCGCATTGGTGGTATAGTGGTGAGCATAGCTGCCTTCCAAGCAGTTGACCCGGGTTCGATTCCCGGCCAATGCAAGTTTGGTGTCCTTTTCCCGATGGGCCCATGCCTGCGTATCCAAAGTTCAAGAATGACACTTCAGTCTCGTTGAAAGCGTCGGTTCGAACCCCGCCTAGGTTGAAGCTGTCTCCGTGCTCAAAGAAGCTGTTGGACGACGTCCGTCTGAATGTGGTCTCCGAAGGCTGTGCCGCACGCTTTCCATTGCTTCTCCACCTCCTCTGTTTCCACGCTCACGGTCGTCCAAGCTGACAAAGAAGCATGGCTGTGTGACGAGGATGGGATTCAAAGCCACGCGTGCAGAGCACAATGGATTATCGCATTGGTGGTATAATGGTGAGTATAGCTGCCTTCCAAGCAGTTGACCCGGGTTTAATTCCCGGCCAATGCAAGTTAGGTGTCCTTTTCGGTTCGAACCCCGCCTCTGCCTTCTATGTTGAAGCTGTCTCCGTTCTCAAAAAAGCTTTTGGACGATGTCCCGTCTGAATGTGGCCTCCGAAGGAAGTGCCGCATGCTTTGCATTGTTTCTCCACCGCCGCCGTCTTCTCTGTTTCCACGCCCACGGTCATCCAAGCGGAAAAAGAAGCAAGGCTGTGCAAAGAGGATGGGATTCGAACCAACGCATACAGAGCACAATGGAGTAACAGTCCATCGCCTTAACCACTCGCGCCAAAGCTGGGGAACAATAGTCTGTTAAGGGGGGGGGAAGGAGAAAAAAGAGGGAAAATAAAGAGAGAGAGAGAAATTGAGGCTTCTTTTCCATTATCTATTAGTTTATTTGTCAGTATGTATTCTAACGATTAAAGAAAAAGAAAAATCTTCGCCTTTTCCGCTTTTGAATGGGGGAAAGAGTGGATCCGAAGGTCACCGGTACGAATCCCACCAGCGCCAGAAATAAAAACAGGCACATTTATAAAATGATCAGACCTCTGTTTCTTTCTCTTGTAGAACTCAGATAAAAAGAATTATATTTGAAATCGAAAAATATATACTTGCTGTTGTTTTAACAATGTTTAATGACTGTGCTTTTGGCCCACAGGTCTGTTACTCTATTCAAGTTGTGTGTGTAATTTTGTTTAAGCATCTGAAATGATATCAGTTATAAAATGATCAGACCTCTGTTTCTTTCTGTTATGGACTGCATCACTCGCTATTAGCAATGTGTCAAATTGATTGAATAAAACTCAGATAAAACATTTATATTTGAAAATTGAAAAAAGATTAGTGAAATAAACACAAAAAAAACCTGTGAGCTGCCTCCTACACACTGGGCAGCACACCCTGACCTTCCACAGATTGTAGGGCATCCACGCCAGGAGCCTGTGGGTGAAAAAGTGCTCTGGTGTTGGGGCCAGGTTGTAAATGAGCCCTGGTACCGGTGGCTCGTACCAGAGCTTCAAGTTTGGCCGCAGCCTCTGGTTCTCCCACAGAGTGGATGATCATCGCTGGTCTTGCTGTGGAATGGTCTTCTTCATCTCTGCCGGCAGCCAGAATGAATCGGGCGCCTGAACGAGAAAGGCAGGGGCAGCAGGACAATAGAGAGGACCAAGAGGGGCAGCAGGACCAAGCAGAGGACCAAGAGGGGCAGCAGGACCAAGGAGAGGACAAGGAGGGGCAGCAGGACCAAGGAGAGGACCAGGAGGCGCAGCAGGACCAGTAGTAGGGAAAACACCCACATCGGACTCATCCTGAAAAAAAAGAAAAGAAGCCAAACTCAGTGAATTACACATGCAATAATAATATCAAAGTTATTTAACACACACACACACACTCACACTCACACACACACACACACACACACACACACACACACACACACACACACACAAACATAAACACAGGTAAAAAAGAGAGCACTTACAGAGGCACTTGCAGGGCTGGCAGTAGCCTGAGAGGTAGAGGTGGTCCTCACAGACGCCGAAGCAGAGGGGGATGGAGGCAGAGAGAAAGGGGAGATGGTCCTAATATAGGTGGAGGCAGGGCTGGAGGGGGACATGGGTAGTACAGGGGAAGGGGTCCTCAAAGAGGCCATAGCAGGGCTGGACAGGGACTTGGGTACAGGGGAAGGGGTCCTCATGGAGGCCGTAGCAGGGCTGGACAGGGACTTGGGAACAGAGGAGGGGGTCCTCATGGAGTACCAGCAGAGGTAGTAGCAGGGCTGGACAGAGACTGTGAGGGAGAGGAAAGGTAGAGTACACCAGGAGACTATATTGTGATTGTTAGGTTGATTGATATTGTGATTGTGCATGTACCTATGTGATTGTAGACATAAGCCACATTAGTCACACGAGTTACACTAATAACACAGAGACATTAAGACGAACAAATCCATGTAATACCTCAACTGGCTACCTAGCCACAAGGTTTGGTTTGGCTGCAGCACCAGAAGCCCCTCCAAACCAGGATTTATAAAACTAAAGAGAAGAATGGCAAGTGAAATTGGTCAGAATAAAATGATGACAAAACAGTGCTGCGATAAAATGGATGGATAACGTTTGGCAAAATGTTATGGAAATATTTACCATTGACACAGTCAATGTAGGCTGCAGAGGACTCTGCACAGGCTTGGCAGGGACTGAGGCTGTGGTCTCTGCAGGGGCCGTGGCACGAGGTGGAACTGGACCCTGGACCGTGGCAGCAACAGGCACTGAGGCAGATGTGGGTGCCGGTGGAACACTGGCTGGCTGCTGAAGACATACAGATACAACAAGTATCAATACTACTGATATTTCAGCATGACAAATAGTTACATCTGATGTCCCTTCATTACCTTCTGGGAGTGAAATCCACAGACACAACTCTGGCCCACCAAACAACGATGTCTGGCCGCGGGTCTGCACTGGATATTTCTCAATCTGTAACCACATGGTATGCTCAATGTCATGGCATATACAACCTAGCCTATATCTGTTTAATCTGTTGGTGTATTTCACAGACAAAATTTACCTTCTGGTAGAGAGCATACCACCTATTCTGACTGGGGGCTGGCCTGTCCCCTACATCAGAGGGCCAAACCCCAGTGGTGGCAGAGGTCTTGAGGCGAGACAGCCACTCACTGTCCTGTCCCCCATGGCCCTGTGCTTCTTGGTCACCATCTGAGGCCAACAAGAGGAAGAATGTCAATCTAACTGTCAAAGTCTGTCATGGGACTAGGAGCAATACATCTAACTGTGAAATTCTGTCATGGGACTAGGAGCAATATTTTATAATCAATCAAATCTGTCTACCTGTCATCAATCATAAGCTTTTATCGCCATACACTTCATTGTCAATAAAAATGGTTATGAATCAAATCAATCGTGGGGGGACATGCAGCGTTCGGCCTGTAGAGGGAGCTACAGGACCGTGGCAAGGGTTACGGAAGCGAGGCTTCGTTGCGCACCTGTTGCGAATGAAGCCTCGTTAACGAAATGGTTTAAGATGTGTGTGCCTCTGCTTTGGGGGAGAAAAGGGCTGAAAAGCTATGACTGAAAAGTCGACCAGGACCGAAAGAACGAAAAAAAGAAGGAACATTGTAAATAAACAGGGTTTTCCCTTATCACAGCCGAATCCGCCTCCTTTGCCCCTCGTTGGGAGCCACTGTAACAAAGGTCCTAAACACAGAGGCGGATTCGGTGGTGGTGATAAGGGAAAACCCTGTTTATTTACAATGTTCCTTCTTTTAATCGTTCTTTCGGTCCTGGTCAACCTTTCAGTCACTCACCTTCAACATGCAGATGCGCCTGACTAATCAGTGCGATGAAGCCCGCTTCGGTTCTCTTGACATTCACTCCACACCAGTATGGCCCAGCATCCTGTTCAGACAGGTCAGTGATGGTCACAGTTTAGACTCCGTCACTCTTGTTGTCAGACAATGAGAATCTCCCTAGTGTCTGTTTACCATCATATGTAACAGAAATATTCATAATATACGCACAGGGTCCAGGACCATGGCGCTTTCTCTCTGTAGCCGTAGCATTTTTGTAGTGAGATAATTGTGTAAAATGAAAACTGTCAATAACCAGTTCACAAAACATAGCTAGTTTGGCTTGAAACACCAGCTGAGCAAAGGATTTAGGCAAAAAGTGTTTGTGAACAGGCTGGGTATCGAGCCCAGGCCTTCCAAACCACCTCCTCTGCCCATGTTGGTAATCGAACCCAGGCCTCCCATACCACCTCCTCGTTAGTATCGTGGGCAGTATCCCTGCCTGTCACGTGGGAAACCGGGGTTCCTTTCCCCGACGGGGAGAGCTACTTGTTTCTTGCAGCTCTAATTCAAGCAAAGCAGTCCAAAGGTAGTGAAACGTAGTTGTTAGCTAAATATGTAGCACAAAAACACCTTCTAACTTGGAAACGTGTAGATCTGGCGGTCCTGTTGGCACCCTTCGATAGCTCAGTTGGTAGAGCGGAGGACTGTAGGTTCTATAGCAGTAATCCTTAGGTCGCTGGTTCAAATCCGGCTCGAAGGAGGAGCCTTTTTTTTTTTCTTTTTTGTGAGTTTTAACAAGGTGTCGTTCAAGGACTCCAGCGAACGAGGGTTGTGTCTCCACAAAATTCATTCCCTGACCGGGAATCGAACCCGGGCCGCGGCGGTGAGAGCGCCGAATCCTAACCACTAGACCACCAGGGAGAGACTGGTGCCCTGCATCTGTGATGAGGTGTCCTTGTCTAAACAGTCTTCCAAGTGTCCTGACTCAGCACAGCCATGACGGTCAACAACGTCCTCTACCATGCTATTGCTATGTGTTCCAAAAATCCCTGCAGTTGCCCGTTGGGGATGTAGCTCAGTGGTAGAGCGCATGCTTTGCATGTATGAGGTCCAGGGTTCAATCCCCTGCATCTCCAAGATACGGCCTCCCTTTTGGGCAGAGGCACATTCTGCATTCAACACTGACCCTCTAAGTTGGAAACGTGCAGATCTGGCAGGCCCAATCAATGAACATGACAATGAGTTCACTGTACTCCAATGGCCTCCACAGTCACCAGATCTCAATTCAATAGAGCACCTTTGGGATGTGGTGGAACGGGAGAATCGCATCATGGATGTGCAGCCGACAAATCTGCAGCAACTGCGTGATGCTATCATGTCAACGGAGGGATGTTTCCAGCACCTTGATGAATCAATGGCACAAAGAATTAAGGCAGTTCTGAAAGCAAAAGGGGGTCCAACCCAGTACTAGCAAGGTGTACCTAATAAAGTGGCCAGTGAGTGTATAACTGTGGTTTACAATTATCAAAGGTCCTCATGAAGTGTTAATGTAATTGTCCTTTTCATGAATTCATGAATTGAACCCTGGCCTCCCGCATGGCAGGCGAGAATTCTATCACTGAACCACCAATGCTTCCATGTCAGCCGAATTTGGCCTTGAAGAATGGATATTTACATATATCGGTGGTTTCCAACGGCCGTAAAGAAGTGTTCATGCATTGGCCGGGAATCGAACCCGGGCCTCCCACGTGGCAGGCGAGAATTCTACCACTGAACCACCAATGCTTAGATGTCAGCAAGGATAGAGAATGAATGGGGAATTTTGAGTGAGTTTAAGACTTAACTTTAGCGCGAGACCGTGGTTCAATTCCCCAACTGATCAATTAAAACTTGGTTGTATGTCTTTGAACCAAAAGAAAAGTTGATCATCAAAGGGTGTGTAGTTTCCGTAGTGTAGTGGTCATCACGTTCGCCTCACACGCGAAAGGTCCCCGGTTCGAAACCGGGCGGAAACACATTTATTCTCACCATTCCAGGACCATGGCGCTTTCTCTCTGTAGCCGTAGCATTATTGGAGTGAGATAATTGTGTAAAATGAAAACTGTCAATAACCAGTTCACAAAACATAGCTAGTTTGGCTTGAAACACCAGGTGAGCAAAGGATTTAGGCAAAAAGTCTTTGTGCACAGGCTGGGAATCGAGCCCAGGCCTTCCAAACCACCTCCTCTGCCCATGTTGGTAATCGAACCCAGGCCTCCCATACCACCTCCTCGTTAGTATCGTGGGCAGTATCCCTGCCTGTCACGTGGGAAACCGGGGTTCCTTTCCCCGACGGGGAGAGCTACTTGTTTCTTGCAGCTCTAATTCAAGCAAAGCAGTCCAAAGGTAGTGAAATGTAGTTGTTAGCTAAATATGTAGCACAAAAACACCTTCTAACTTGGAAACGTGCAGATCTGGCGGTCCCGTTGGCACCCTTCGATAGCTCAGTTGGTAGAGAGGAGGACTGTAGGTTCTATAGCAGTAATCCTTAGGTCGCTGGTTCAAATCCGGCTCGAAGGAGGAGCCTTTTTTTTTTTCTTTTTTGTGAGTTTTAACAAGGTGTCGTTCAAGGACTCCAGCGAACGAGGGTTGTGTCTCCCCAAAATTCATTCCCTGACCGGGAATCAAACCAGGGCCGCGGCGGTGAGAGCGCAGAATCCTAACCACTAGACCACCAGGGAGAGACTGGTGCCCTGCATCTGTGATGAGGTGTCCTTGTCTAAACAGTCTTCCAAGTGTCCTGACTCAGCACAGCCATGACGGTCAACAACGTCCTCTACCATGCTGTTGCTATGTGTTCCAAAAATCCCTGCAGTTGCCCGTTGGGGATGTAGCTCAGTGGTAGAGCGCATGCTTTGCATGTATGAGGTCCAGGGTTCAATCCCCTGCATCTCCAAGATACGGCCTCCCTTTTGGGCAGAGGCACATTCTGCATTCAACACTGACCCTCTAAGTTGGAAACGTGCAGATCTGGCAGGCCCAATCAATGAACATGACAATGAGTTCACTGTACTCCAATGGCCTCCACAGTCACCAGATCTCAATTCAATAGAGCACCTTTGGGATGTGGTGGAACGGGAGAATCGCATCATGGATGTGCAGCCGACAAATCTGCAGCAACTGCGTGATGCTATCATGTCAACGGAGGGATGTTTCCAGCACCTTGATGAATCAATGGCACAAAGAATTAAGGCAGTTCTGAAAGCAAAAGGGGGTCCAACCCAGTACTAGCAAGGTGTACCTAATAAAGTGGCCAGTGAGTGTATAACTGTGGTTTACAATTATCAAAGGTCCTCATGAAGTGTTAATGTAATTGTCCTTTTCATGAATTCATGAATTGAACCCTGGCCTCCCGCATGGCAGGCGAGAATTCTATCACTGAACCACCAATGCTTCCATGTCAGCCGAATTTGGCCTTGAAGAATGGATATTTACATATATCGGTGGTTTCCAACGGCCGTAAAGAAGTGTTCATGCATTGGCCGGTTCTATCACTGAACCACCAATGCTTCCATGTCAGCCGAATTTGGCCTTGAAGAATGGATATTTACATATATCGGTGGTTTCCAACGGCCGTAAAGAAGTGTTCATGCATTGGCCTGGAATCGAACCAGGGCCTCCCGCGTGGCAGGCGAGAATTCTACCACTGAACCACCAATGCTTAGATGTCAGCAAAGATAGAGAATGAATGGGGAATTTTGAGTGAGTTTAAGACTTAACTTTAGCGCGAGACCGTGGTTCAATTCCCCAACTGATCAATTAAAACTTGGTTGTATGTCTTTGAACCAAAAGAAAAGTTGATCATCAAAGGGTGTGTAGTTTCCGTAGTGTAGTGGTCATCACGTTCGCCTCACACGCGAAAGGTCCCTGGTTCGAAACCGGGCGGAAACACATTTATTCTCACCATTCCAGGACCATGGCGCTTTCTCTCTGTAGCCGTAGCATTATTGTAGTGAGATAATTGTGTAAAATGAAAACTGTCAATAACCAGTTCACAAAACATAGCTAGTTTGGCTTGAAACACCAGGTGAGCAAAGGATTTAGGCAAAAAGTGTTTGTGCACAGGCTGGGAATCGAGCCCAGGCCTTCCAAACCACCTCCTCTGCCCATGTTGGTAATCGAACCCAGGCCTCCCATACCACCTCCTCGTTAGTATCGTGGGCAGTATCCCTGCCTGTCACGTGGGAAACCGGGGTTCCTTTCCCCGACGGGGAGAGCTACTTGTTTCTTGCAGCTCTAATTCAAGCAAAGCAGTCCAAAGGTAGTGAAATGTAGTTGTTAGCTAAATATGTAGCACAAAAACACCTTCTAACTTGGAAACGTGCAGATCTGGCGGTCCCGTTGGCACCCTTCGATAGCTCAGTTGGTAGAGAGGAGGACTGTAGGTTCTATAGCAGTAATCCTTAGGTCGCTGGTTCAAATCCGGCTCGAAGGAGGAGCCTTTTTTTTTTTCTTTTTTGTGAGTTTTAACAAGGTGTCGTTCAAGGACTGCAGCGAACGAGGGTTGTGTCTCCCCAAAATTCATTCCCTGACCGGGAATCAAACCAGGGCCGCGGCGGTGAGAGCGCCGAATCCTAACCACTAGACCACCAGGGAGAGACTGGTGCCCTGCATCTGTGATGAGGTGTCCTTGTCTAAACAGTCTTCCAAGTGTCCTGACTCAGCACAGCCATGACGGTCAACAACGTCCTCTACCATGCTGTTGCTATGTGTTCCAAAAATCCCTGCAGTTGCCCGTTGGGGATGTAGCTCAGTGGTAGAGCGCATGCTTTGCATGTATGAGGTCCAGGGTTCAATCCCCTGCATCTCCAAGATACGGCCTCCCTTTTGGGCAGAGGCACATTCTGCATTCAACACTGACCCTCTAAGTTGGAAACGTGCAGATCTGGCAGGCCCAATCAATGAACATGACAATGAGTTCACTGTACTCCAATGGCCTCCACAGTCACCAGATCTCAATTCAATAGAGCACCTTTGGGATGTGGTGGAACGGGAGAATCGCATCATGGATGTGCAGCCGACAAATCTGCAGCAACTGCGTGATGCTATCATGTCAACGGAGGGATGTTTCCAGCACCTTGATGAATCAATGGCACAAAGAATTAAGGCAGTTCTGAAAGCAAAAGGGGGTCCAACCCAGTACTAGCAAGGTGTACCTAATAAAGTGGCCAGTGAGTGTATAACTGTGGTTTACAATTATCAAAGGTCCTCATGAAGTGTTAATGTAATTGTCCTTTTCATGAATTCATGAATTGAACCCTGGCCTCCCGCATGGCAGGCGAGAATTCTATCACTGAACCACCAATGCTTCCATGTCAGCCGAATTTGGCCTTGAAGAATGGATATTTACATATATCGGTGGTTTCCAACGGCCGTAAAGAAGTGTTCATGCATTGGCCGGTTCTATCACTGAACCACCAATGCTTCCATGTCAGCCGAATTTGGCCTTGAAGAATGGATATTTACATATATCGGTGGTTTCCAACGGCCGTAAAGAAGTGTTCATGCATTGGCCTGGAATCGAACCAGGGCCTCCCGCGTGGCAGGCGAGAATTCTACCACTGAACCACCAATGCTTAGATGTCAGCAAAGATAGAGAATGAATGGGGAATTTTGAGTGAGTTTAAGACTTAACTTTAGCGCGAGACCGTGGTTCAATTCCCCAACTGATCAATTAAAACTTGGTTGTATGTCTTTGAACCAAAAGAAAAGTTGATCATCAAAGGGTGTGTAGTTTCCGTAGTGTAGTGGTCATCACGTTCGCCTCACACGCGAAAGGTCCCTGGTTCGAAACCGGGCGGAAACACATTTATTCTCACCATTCCAGGACCATGGCGCTTTCTCTCTGTAGCCGTAGCATTATTGTAGTGAGATAATTGTGTAAAATGAAAACTGTCAATAACCAGTTCACAAAACATAGCTAGTTTGGCTTGAAACACCAGGTGAGCAAAGGATTTAGGCAAAAAGTGTTTGTGCACAGGCTGGGAATCGAGCCCAGGCCTTCCAAACCACCTCCTCTGCCCATGTTGGTAATCGAACCCAGGCCTCCCATACCACCTCCTCGTTAGGATCGTGGGCAGTATCCCTGCCTGTCACGTGGGAAACCGGGGTTCCTTTCCCCGACGGGGAGAGCTACTTGTTTCTTGCAGCTCTAATTCAAGCAAAGCAGTCCAAAGGTAGTGAAATGTAGTTGTTAGCTAAATATGTAGCACAAAAACACCTTCTAACTTGGAAACGTGCAGATCTGGCGGTCCCGTTGGCACCCTTCGATAGCTCAGTTGGTAGAGAGGAGGACTGTAGGTTCTATAGCAGTAATCCTTAGGTCGCTGGTTCAAATCCGGCTCGAAGGAGGAGCCTTTTTTTTTTTCTTTTTTGTGAGTTTTAACAAGGTGTCGTTCAAGGACTCCAGCGAACGAGGGTTGTGTCTCCCCAAAATTCATTCCCTGACCGGGAATCAAACCAGGGCCGCGGCGGTGAGAGCGCCGAATCCTAACCACTAGACCACCAGGGAGAGACTGGTGCCCTGCATCTGTGATGAGGTGTCCTTGTCTAAACAGTCTTCCAAGTGTCCTGACTCAGCACAGCCATGACGGTCAACAACGTCCTCTACCATGCTGTTGCTATGTGTTCCAAAAATCCCTGCAGTTGCCCGTTGGGGATGTAGCTCAGTGGTAGAGCGCATGCTTTGCATGTATGAGGTCCAGGGTTCAATCCCCTGCATCTCCAAGATACGGCCTCCCTTTTGGGCAGAGGCACATTCTGCATTCAACACTGACCCTCTAAGTTGGAAACGTGCAGATCTGGCAGGCCCAATCAATGAACATGACAATGAGTTCACTGTACTCCAATGGCCTCCACAGTCACCAGATCTCAATTCAATAGAGCACCTTTGGGATGTGGTGGAACGGGAGAATCGCATCATGGATGTGCAGCCGACAAATCTGCAGCAACTGCGTGATGCTATCATGTCAACGG
Source organism: Argentina silus (assembly GCF_951799395.1). Classification (NCBI taxonomy): domain Eukaryota; kingdom Metazoa; phylum Chordata; class Actinopteri; order Argentiniformes; family Argentinidae; genus Argentina; species Argentina silus. Next base: position 1,829,638 of record NC_139676.1, on the reverse strand, counting down.
AGGGATGTTTCCAGCACCTTGATGAATCAATGGCACAAAGAATTAAGGCAGTTCTGAAAGCAAAAGGGGGTCCAACCCAGTACTAGCAAGGTGTACCTAATAAAGTGGCCAGTGAGTGTATAACTGTGGTTTACAATTATCAAAGGTCCTCATGAAGTGTTAATGTAATTGTCCTTTTCATGAATTCATGAATTGAACCCTGGCCTCCCGCATGGCAGGCGAGAATTCTATCACTGAACCACCAATGCTTCCATGTCAGCCGAATTTGGCCTTGAAGAATGGATATTTACATATATCGGTGGTTTCCAACGGCCGTAAAGAAGTGTTCATGCATTGGCCGGTTCTATCACTGAACCACCAATGCTTCCATGTCAGCCGAATTTGGCCTTGAAGAATGGATATTTACATATATCGGTGGTTTCCAACGGCCGTAAAGAAGTGTTCATGCATTGGCCTGGAATCGAACCAGGGCCTCCCGCGTGGCAGGCGAGAATTCTACCACTGAACCACCAATGCTTAGATGTCAGCAAAGATAGAGAATGAATGGGGAATTTTGAGTGAGTTTAAGACTTAACTTTAGCGCGAGACCGTGGTTCAATTCCCCAACTGATCAATTAAAACTTGGTTGTATGTCTTTGAACCAAAAGAAAAGTTGATCATCAAAGGGTGTGTAGTTTCCGTAGTGTAGTGGTCATCACGTTCGCCTCACACGCGAAAGGTCCCTGGTTCGAAACCGGGCGGAAACACATTTATTCTCACCATTCCAGGACCATGGCGCTTTCTCTCTGTAGCCGTAGCATTATTGTAGTGAGATAATTGTGTAAAATGAAAACTGTCAATAACCAGTTCACAAAACATAGCTAGTTTGGCTTGAAACACCAGGTGAGCAAAGGATTTAGGCAAAAAGTGTTTGTGCACAGGCTGGGAATCGAGCCCAGGCCTTCCAAACCACCTCCTCTGCCCATGTTGGTAATCGAACCCAGGCCTCCCATACCACCTCCTCGTTAGGATCGTGGGCAGTATCCCTGCCTGTCACGTGGGAAACCGGGGTTCCTTTCCCCGACGGGGAGAGCTACTTGTTTCTTGCAGCTCTAATTCAAGCAAAGCAGTCCAAAGGTAGTGAAATGTAGTTGTTAGCTAAATATGTAGCACAAAAACACCTTCTAACTTGGAAACGTGCAGATCTGGCGGTCCCGTTGGCACCCTTCGATAGCTCAGTTGGTAGAGAGGAGGACTGTAGGTTCTATAGCAGTAATCCTTAGGTCGCTGGTTCAAATCCGGCTCGAAGGAGGAGCCTTTTTTTTTTTCTTTTTTGTGAGTTTTAACAAGGTGTCGTTCAAGGACTCCAGCGAACGAGGGTTGTGTCTCCCCAAAATTCATTCCCTGACCGGGAATCAAACCAGGGCCGCGGCGGTGAGAGCGCCGAATCCTAACCACTAGACCACCAGGGAGAGACTGGTGCCCTGCATCTGTGATGAGGTGTCCTTGTCTAAACAGTCTTCCAAGTGTCCTGACTCAGCACAGCCATGACGGTCAACAACGTCCTCTACCATGCTGTTGCTATGTGTTCCAAAAATCCCTGCAGTTGCCCGTTGGGGATGTAGCTCAGTGGTAGAGCGCATGCTTTGCATGTATGAGGTCCAGGGTTCAATCCCCTGCATCTCCAAGATACGGCCTCCCTTTTGGGCAGAGGCACATTCTGCATTCAACACTGACCCTCTAAGTTGGAAACGTGCAGATCTGGCAGGCCCAATCAATGAACATGACAATGAGTTCACTGTACTCCAATGGCCTCCACAGTCACCAGATCTCAATTCAATAGAGCACCTTTGGGATGTGGTGGAACGGGAGAATCGCATCATGGATGTGCAGCCGACAAATCTGCAGCAACTGCGTGATGCTATCATGTCAACGGAGGGATGTTTCCAGCACCTTGATGAATCAATGGCACAAAGAATTAAGGCAGTTCTGAAAGCAAAAGGGGGTCCAACCCAGTACTAGCAAGGTGTACCTAATAAAGTGGCCAGTGAGTGTATAACTGTGGTTTACAATTATCAAAGGTCCTCATGAAGTGTTAATGTAATTGTCCTTTTCATGAATTCATGAATTGAACCCTGGCCTCCCGCATGGCAGGCGAGAATTCTATCACTGAACCACCAATGCTTCCATGTCAGCCGAATTTGGCCTTGAAGAATGGATATTTACATATATCGGTGGTTTCCAACGGCCGTAAAGAAGTGTTCATGCATTGGCCGGGAATCGAACCCTGGCCTCCCACGTGGCAGGCGAGAATTCTACCACTGAACCACCAATGCTTATATGTCAGTAAGGATAGAGAATGAATGGGGAATTTTGAGTGAGTTTAAGACTTAACTTTAGCGCGAGACCGTGGTTCAATTCCCCAACTGATCAATTAAAACTTGGTTGTATGTCTTTGAACCAAAAGAAAAGTTGATCATCAAAGGGTGTGTAGTTTCCGTAGTGTAGTGGTCATCACGTTCGCCTCACACGCGAAAGGTCCCCGGTTCGAAACCGGGCGGAAACACATTTATTCTCACCATTCCAGGACCATGGCGCTTTCTCTCTGTAGCCGTAGCATTATTGGAGTGAGATAATTGTGTAAAATGAAAACTGTCAATAACCAGTTCACAAAACATAGCTAGTTTGGCTTGAAACACCAGGTGAGCAAAGGATTTAGGCAAAAAGTGTTTGTGCACAGGCTGGGAATCGAGCCCAGGCCTTCCAAACCACCTCCTCTGCCCATGTTGGTAATCGAACCCAGGCCTCCCATACCACCTCCTCGTTAGTATCGTGGGCAGTATCCCTGCCTGTCACGTGGGAAACCGGGGTTCCTTTCCCCGACGGGGAGAGCTACTTGTTTCTTGCAGCTCTAATTCAAGCAAAGCAGTCCAAAGGTAGTGAAACGTAGTTGTTAGCTAAATATGTAGCACAAAAACACCTTCTAACTTGGAAACGTGCAGATCTGGCGGTCCTGTTGGCACCCTTCGATAGCTCAGTTGGTCGAGCGGAGGACTGTAGGTTCTATAGCAGTAATCCTTAGGTCGCTGGTTCAAATCCGGCTCGAAGGAGGAGCCTTTTTTTTTTTCTTTTTTGTGAGTTTTAACAAGGTGTCGTTCAAGGACTCCAGCGAACGAGGGTTGTGTCTCCACAAAATTCATTCCCTGACCGGGAATCGAACCCGGGCCGCGGCGGTGAGAGCGCCGAATCCTAACCACTAGACCACCAGGGAGAGACTGGTGCCCTGCATCTGTGATGAGGTGTCCTTGTCTAAACAGTCTTCCAAGTGTCCTGACTCAGCACAGCCATGACGGTCAACAACGTCCTCTACCATGCTGTTGCTATGTGTTCCAAAAATCCCTGCAGTTGCCGGTTGGGGATGTAGCTCAGTGGTAGAGCGCATGCTTTGCATGTATGAGGTCCAGGGTTCAATCCCCTGCATCTCCAAGATACGGCCTCCCTTTTGGGCAGAGGCACATTCTGCATTCAACACTGACCCTCTAAGTTGGAAACGTGCAGATCTGGCAGGCCCAATCAATGAACATGACAATGAGTTCACTGTACTCCAATGGCCTCCACAGTCACCAGATCTCAATTCAATAGAGCACCTTTGGGATGTGGTGGAACGGGAGAATCGCATCATGGATGTGCAGCCGACAAATCTGCAGCAACTGCGTGATGCTATCATGTCAACGGAGGGATGTTTCCAGCACCTTGATGAATCAATGGCACAAAGAATTAAGGCAGTTCTGAAAGCAAAAGGGGGTCCAACCCAGTACTAGCAAGGTGTACCTAATAAAGTGGCCAGTGAGTGTATAACTGTGGTTTACAATTATCAAAGGTCCTCATGAAGTGTTAATGTAATTGTCCTTTTCATGAATTCATGAATTGAACCCTGGCCTCCCGCATGGCAGGCGAGAATTCTATCACTGAACCACCAATGCTTCCATGTCAGCCGAATTTGGCCTTGAAGAATGGATATTTACATATATCGGTGGTTTCCAACGGCCGTAAAGAAGTGTTCATGCATTGGCCGGGAATCGAACCCGGGCCTCCCGCGTGGCAGGCGAGAATTCTACCACTGAACCACCAATGCTTAGATGTCAGCAAAGATAGAGAATGAATGGGGAATTTTGAGTGAGTTTAAGACTTAACTTTAGCGCGAGACCGTGGTTCAATTCCCCAATTGATCAATTAAAACTTGGTTGTATGTCTTTGAACCAAAAGAAAAGTTGATCATCAAAGGGTGTGTAGTTTCTGTAGTGTAGTGGTCATCACGTTCGCCTCACATGCGAAAGGTCCCTGGTTCGAAACCGGGTGGAAACACATTTATTCTCACCATTCCAGGACCATGGCGCTTTCTCTCTGTAGCCGTAGCATTATTGTAGTGAGATAATTGTGTAAAATGAAAACTGTCAATAACCAGTTCACAAAACATAGCTAGTTTGGCTTGAAACACCAGGTGAGCAAAGGATTTAGGCAAAAAGTGTTTGTGCACAGGCTGGGAATCGAGCCCAGGCCTTCCAAACCACCTCCTCTGCCCATGTTGGTAATCGAACCCAGGCCTCCCATACCACCTCCTCGTTAGGATCGTGGGCAGTATCCCTGTCTGTCACGTGGGAAACCGGGGTTCCTTTCCCCGACGGGGAGAGCTACTTGTTTCTTGCAGCTCTAATTCAAGCAAAGCAGTCCAAAGGTAGTGAAATGTAGTTGTTAGCTAAATATGTAGCACAAAAACACCTTCTAACTTGGAAACGTGCAGATCTGGCGGTCCCGTTGGCACCCTTCGATAGCTCAGTTGGTAGAGAGGAGGACTGTAGGTTCTATAGCAGTAATCCTTAGGTCGCTGGTTCAAATCCGGCTCGAAGGAGGAGCCTTTTTTTTTTTCTTTTTTGTGAGTTTTAACAAGGTGTCGTTCAAGGACTCCAGCGAACGAGGGTTGTGTCTCCCCAAAATTCATTCCCTGACCGGGAATCAAACCAGGGCCGCGGCGGTGAGAGCGCCGAATCCTAACCACTAGACCACCAGGGAGAGACTGGTGCCCTGCATCTGTGATGAGGTGTCCTTGTCTAAACAGTCTTCCAAGTGTCCTGACTCAGCACAGCCATGACGGTCAACAACGTCCTCTACCATGCTGTTGCTATGTGTTCCAAAAATCCCTGCAGTTGCCCGTTGGGGATGTAGCTCAGTGGTAGAGCGCATGCTTTGCATGTATGAGGTCCAGGGTTCAATCCCCTGCATCTCCAAGATACGGCCTCCCTTTTGGGCAGAGGCACATTCTGCATTCAACACTGACCCTCTAAGTTGGAAACGTGCAGATCTGGCAGGCCCAATCAATGAACATGACAATGAGTTCACTGTACTCCAATGGCCTCCACAGTCACCAGATCTCAATTCAATAGAGCACCTTTGGGATGTGGTGGAACGGGAGAATCGCATCATGGATGTGCAGCCGACAAATCTGGAGCAACTGCGTGATGCTATCATGTCAACGGAGGGATGTTTCCAGCACCTTGATGAATCAATGGCACAAAGAATTAAGGCAGTTCTGAAAGCAAAAGGGGGTCCAACCCAGTACTAGCAAGGTGTACCTAATAAAGTGGCCAGTGAGTGTATAACTGTGGTTTACAATTATCAAAGGTCCTCATGAAGTGTTAATGTAATTGTCCTTTTCATGAATTCATGAATTGAACCCTGGCCTCCCGCATGGCAGGCGAGAATTCTATCACTGAACCACCAATGCTTCCATGTCAGCCGAATTTGGCCTTGAAGAATGGATATTTACATATATCGGTGGTTTCCAACGGCCGTAAAGAAGTGTTCATGCATTGGCCGGTTCTATCACTGAACCACCAATGCTTCCATGTCAGCCGAATTTGGCCTTGAAGAATGGATATTTACATATATCGGTGGTTTCCAACGGCCGTAAAGAAGTGTTCATGCATTGGCCTGGAATCGAACCAGGGCCTCCCGCGTGGCAGGCGAGAATTCTACCACTGAACCACCAATGCTTAGATGTCAGCAAAGATAGAGAATGAATGGGGAATTTTGAGTGAGTTTAAGACTTAACTTTAGCGCGAGACCGTGGTTCAATTCCCCAACTGATCAATTAAAACTTGGTTGTATGTCTTTGAACCAAAAGAAAAGTTGATCATCAAAGGGTGTGTAGTTTCCGTAGTGTAGTGGTCATCACGTTCGCCTCACACGCGAAAGGTCCCTGGTTCGAAACCGGGCGGAAACACATTTATTCTCACCATTCCAGGACCATGGCGCTTTCTCTCTGTAGCCGTAGCATTATTGTAGTGAGATAATTGTGTAAAATGAAAACTGTCAATAACCAGTTCACAAAACATAGCTAGTTTGGCTTGAAACACCAGGTGAGCAAAGGATTTAGGCAAAAAGTCTTTGTGCACAGGCTGGGAATCGAGCCCAGGCCTTCCAAACCACCTCCTCTGCCCATGTTGGTAATCGAACCCAGGCCTCCCATACCACCTCCTCGTTAGGATCGTGGGCAGTATCCCTGCCTGTCACGTGGGAAACCGGGGTTCCTTTCCCCGACGGGGAGAGCTACTTGTTTCTTGCAGCTCTAATTCAAGCAAAGCAGTCCAAAGGTAGTGAAATGTAGTTGTTAGCTAAATATGTAGCACAAAAACACCTTCTAACTTGGAAACGTGCAGATCTGGCGGTCCCGTTGGCACCCTTCGATAGCTCAGTTGGTAGAGCGGAGGACTGTAGGTTCTATAGCAGTAATCCTTAGGTCGCTGGTTCAAATCCGGCTCGAAGGAGGAGCCTTTTTTTTTTTTTTTTTGTGAGTTTTAACAAGTTGTCGTTCAAGGACTCCAGCGAACGAGGGTTGTGTCTCCACAAAATTCATTCCCTGACCGGGAATCGAACCCGGGCCGCGGCGGTGAGAGCACCGAATCCTAACCACTAGACCACCAGGGAGAGACTGGTGCCCTGCATCTGTGATGAGGTGTCCTTGTCTAAACAGTCTTCCAAGTGTCCTGACTCAGCACAGCCATGACGGTCAACAACGTCCTCTACCATGCTGTTGCTATGTGTTCCAAAAATCCCTGCAGTTGCCCGTTGGGGATGTAGCTCAGTGGTAGAGCGCATGCTTTGCATGTATGAGGTCCAGGTTTCAATCCCCTGCATCTCCAAGATACGGCCTCCCTTTTGGGCAGAGGCACATTCTGCATTCAACACTGACCCTCTAAGTTGGAAACGTGCAGATCTGGCAGGCCCAATCAATGAACATGACAATGAGTTCACTGTACTCCAATGGCCTCCACAGTCACCAGATCTCAATTCAATAGAGCACCTTTGGGATGTGGTGGAACGGGAGAATCGCATCATGGATGTGCAGCCGACAAATCTGCAGCAACTGCGTGATGCTATCATGTCAACGGAGGGATGTTTCCAGCACCTTGATGAATCAATGGCACAAAGAATTAAGGCAGTTCTGAAAGCAAAAGGGGGTCCAACCCAGTACTAGCAAGGTGTACCTAATAAAGTGGCCAGTGAGTGTATAACTGTGGTTTACAATTATCAAAGGTCCTCATGAAGTGTTAATGTAATTGTCCTTTTCATGAATTCATGAATTGAACCCTGGCCTCCCGCATGGCAGGCGAGAATTCTATCACTGAACCACCAATGCTTCCATGTCAGCCGAATTTGGCCTTGAAGAATGGATATTTACATATATCGGTGGTTTCCAACGGCCGTAAAGAAGTGTTCATGCATTGGCCGGTTCTATCACTGAACCACCAATGCTTCCATGTCAGCCGAATTTGGCCTTGAAGAATGGATATTTACATGTATCGGTGGTTTCCAACGGCCGTAAAGAAGTGTTCATGCATTGGCCGGGAATCGAACCCGGGCCTCCCGCGTGGCAGGCGAGAATTCTACCACTGAACCACCAATGCTTAGATGTCAGCAAAGATGTCCCTGCAGTTGCCCGTTGGGGATGTAGCTCAGTGGTAGAGCGCATGCTTTGCATGTATGAGGTCCAGGGTTCAATCCCCTGCATCTCCAAGATACGGCCTCCCTTTTGGGCAGAGGCACATTCTGCATTCAACACTGACCCTCTAAGATGGAAACGTGCAGATCTGGCAGGCCCAATCAATGAACATGACAATGAGTTCACTGTACTCCAATGGCCTCCACAGTCACCAGATCTCAATTCAATAGAGCACCTTTGGGATGTGGTGGAACGGGAGAATCGCATCATGGATGTGCAGCCGACAAATCTGCAGCAACTGCGTGATGCTATCATGTCAACGGAGGGATGTTTCCAGCACCTTGATGAATCAATGGCACAAAGAATTAAGGCAGTTCTGAAAGCAAAAGGGGGTCCAACCCAGTACTAGCAAGGTGTACCTAATAAAGTGGCCAGTGAGTGTATAACTGTGGTTTACAATTATGAAGTGTTAATGTAATTGTCCTTTTCATGAATTCATGAATTGAACCCTGGCCTCCCGCATGGCAGGCGAGAATTCTATCACTGAACCACCAATGCTTCCATGTCAGCCGAATTTGGCCTTGAAGAATGGATATTTACATATATCGGTGGTTTCCAACGGCCGTAAAGAAGTGTTCATGCATTGGCCGGGAATCGAACCCGGGCCTCCCGCGTGGCAGGCGAGAATTCTACCACTGAACCACCAATGCTTAGATGTCAGCAAGGATAGAGAATGAATGGGGAATTTTGAGTGAGTTTAAGACTTAACTTTAGCGCGAGACCGTGGTTCAATTCCCCAACTGATCAATTAAAACTTGGTTGTATGTCTTTGAACCAAAAGAAAAGTTGATCATCAAAGGGTGTGTAGTTTCCGTAGTGTAGTGGTCATCATGTTCGCCTCACACGCGAAAGGTCCCCGGTTCGAAACCGGGCGGAAACACATTTATTCTCACCATTCCAGGACCATGGCGCTTTCTCTCTGTAGCCGTAGCATTATTGTAGTGAGATAATTGTGTAAAATGAAAACTGTCAATAACCAGTTCACAAAACATAGCTAGTTTGGCTTGAAACACCAGATGAGCAAAGGATTTAGGCAAAAAGTCTTTGTGCACAGGCTGGGAATCGAGCCCAGGCCTTCCAAACCACCTCCTCTGCCCATGTTGGTAATCGAACCCAGGCCTCCCATACCACCTCCTCGTTAGGATCGTGGGCAGTATCCCTGCCTGTCACGTGGGAAACCGGGGTTCCTTTCCCCGACGGGGAGAGCTACTTGTTTCTTGCAGCTCTAATTCAAGCAAAGCAGTCCAAAGGTAGTGAAATGTAGTTGTTAGCTAAATATGTAGCACAAAAACACCTTCTAACTTGGAAACGTGCAGATCTGGCGGTCCCGTTGGCACCCTTCGATAGCTCAGTTGGTAGAGAGGAGGACTGTAGGTTCTATAGCAGTAATCCTTAGGTCGCTGGTTCAAATCCGGCTCGAAGGAGGAGCCTTTTTTTTTTTCTTTTTTGTGAGTTTTAACAAGGTGTCGTTCAAGGACTCCAGCGAACGAGGGTTGTGTCTCCCCAAAATTCATTCCCTGACCGGGAATCAAACCAGGGCCGCGGCGGTGAGAGCGCCGAATCCTAACCACTAGACCACCAGGGAGAGACTGGTGCCCTGCATCTGTGATGAGGTGTCCTTGTCTAAACAGTCTTCCAAGTGTCCTGACTCAGCACAGCCATGACGGTCAACAACGTCCTCTACCATGCTGTTGCTATGTGTTCCAAAAATCCCTGCAGTTGCCCGTTGGGGATGTAGCTCAGTGGTAGAGCGCATGCTTTGCATGTATGAGGTCCAGGGTTCAATCCCCTGCATCTCCAAGATACGGCCTCCCTTTTGGGCAGAGGCACATTCTGCATTCAACACTGACCCTCTAAGTTGGAAACGTGCAGATCTGGCAGGCCCAATCAATGAACATGACAATGAGTTCACTGTACTCCAATGGCCTCCACAGTCACCAGATCTCAATTCAATAGAGCACCTTTGGGATGTGGTGGAACGGGAGAATCGCATCATGGATGTGCAGCCGACAAATCTGCAGCAACTGCGTGATGCTATCATGTCAACGGAGGGATGTTTCCAGCACCTTGATGAATCAATGGCACAAAGAATTAAGGCAGTTCTGAAAGCAAAAGGGGGTCCAACCCAGTACTAGCAAGGTGTACCTAATAAAGTGGCCAGTGAGTGTATAACTGTGGTTTACAATTATGAAGTGTTAATGTAATTGTCCTTTTCATGAATTCATGAATTGAACCCTGGCCTCCCGCATGGCAGGCGAGAATTCTATCACTGAACCACCAATGCTTCCATGTCAGCCGAATTTGGCCTTGAAGAATGGATATTTACATATATCGGTGGTTTCCAACGGCCGTAAAGAAGTGTTCATGCATTGGCCGGGAATCGAACCCGGGCCTCCCGCGTGGCAGGCGAGAATTCTACCACTGAACCACCAATGCTTAGATGTCAGCAAGGATAGAGAATGAATGGGGAATTTTGAGTGAGTTTAAGACTTAACTTTAGCGCGAGACCGTGGTTCAATTCCCCAACTGATCAATTAAAACTTGGTTGTATGTCTTTGAACCAAAAGAAAAGTTGATCATCAAAAGGTGTGTAGTTTCCGTAGTGTAGTGGTCATCACGTTCGCCTCACACGCGAAAGGTCCCCGCTTCGAAACCGGGCGGAAACACATTTATTCTCACCATTCCAGGACCATGGCGCTTTCTCTCTGTAGCCGTAGCATTATTGTAGTGAGATAATTGTGTAAAATGAAAACTGTCAATAACCAGTTCACAAAACATAGCTAGTTTGGCTTGAAACACCAGGTGAGCAAAGGATTTAGGCAAAAAGTCTTTGTGCACAGGCTGGGAATCGAGCCCAGGCCTTCCAAACCACCTCCTCTGCCCATGTTGGTAATCGAACCCAGGCCTCCCATACCACCTCCTCGTTAGTATCGTGGGCAGTATCCCTGCCTGTCACGTGGGAAACCGGGGTTCCTTTCCCCGACGGGGAGAGCTACTTGTTTCTTGCAGCTCTAATTCAAGCAAAGCAGTCCAAAGGTAGTGAAACGTAGTTGTTAGCTAAATATGTAGCACAAAAACACCTTCTAACTTGGAAACGTGCAGATCTGGCGGTCCCGTTGGCACCCTTCAATAGCTCAGTTGGTACAGCGGAGGACTGTAGGTTCTATAGCAGTAATCCTTAGGTCGCTGGTTCAAATCCGGCTCGAAGGAGGAGCCTTTTTTTTTTTCTTTTTTGTGAGTTTTAACAAGGTGTCGTTCAAGGACTCCAGCGAACGAGGGTTGTGTCTCCACAAAATTCATCCCCTGACCGGGAATCGAACCCGGGCCGCGGCGGTGAGAGCGCCGAATCCTAACCACTAGACCACCAGGGAGAGACTGGTGCCCTGCATCTGTGATGAGGTGTCCTTGTCTAAACAGTCTTCCAAGTGTCCTGACTCAGCACAGCCATGACGGTCAACAACGTCCTCTACCATGCTGTTGCTATGTGTTCCAAAAATCCCTGCAGTTGCCCGTTGGGGATGTAGCTCAGTGGTAGAGCGCATGCTTTGCATGTATGAGGTCCAGGGTTCAATCCCCTGCATCTCCAAGATACGGCCTCCCTTTTGGGCAGAGGCACATTCTGCATTCAACACTGACCCTCTAAGTTGGAAACGTGCAGATCTGGCAGGCCCAATCAATGAACATGACAATGAGTTCACTGTACTCCAATGGCCTCCACAGTCACCAGATCTCAATTCAATAGAGCACCTTTGGGATGTGGTGGAACGGGAGAATCGCATCATGGATGTGCAGCCGACAAATCTGCAGCAACTGCGTGATGCTATCATGTCAACGGAGGGATGTTTCCAGCACCTTGATGAATCAATGGCACAAAGAATTAAGGCAGTTCTGAAAGCAAAAGGGGGTCCAACCCAGTACTAGCAAGGTGTACCTAATAAAGTGGCCAGTGAGTGTTTAACTGTGGTTTACAATTATCAAAGGTCCTCATGAAGTGTTAATGTAATTGTCCTTTTCATGAATTCATGAGTTGAACCCTGGCCTCCCGCATGGCAGGCGAGAATTCTATCACTGAACCACCAATGCTTCCATGTCAGCCGGATTTGGCCTTGAAGAATGGATATTTACATATATCGGTGGTTTCCAACGGCCGTAAAGAAGTGTTCATGCATTGGCCGGGAATCGAACCCGGGCCTCCCGCGTGGCAGGCGAGAATTCTACCACTGAACCACCAATGCTTAGATGTCAGCAAGGATAGAGAATGAATGGGGAATTTTGAGTGAGTTTAAGACTTAACTTTAGCGCGAGACCGTGGTTCAATTCCCCAACTGATCAATTAAAACTTGGTTGTATGTCTTTGAACCAAAAGAAAAGTTGATCATCAAAGGGTGTGTAGTTTCCGTAGTGTAGTGGTCATCACGATCGCCTCACACGCGAAAGGTCCCCGGTTCGAAACCGGGCGGAAACACATTTATTCTCACCATTCCAGGACCATGGCGCTTTCTCTCTGTAGCCGTAGCATTATTGTAGTGAGATAATTGTGTAAAATGAAAACTGTCAATAACCAGTTCACAAAACATAGCTAGTTTGGCTTGAAACACCAGGTGAGCAAAGGATTTAGGCAAAAAGTGTTTGTGCACAGGCTGGGAATCGAGCCCAGGCCTTCCAAACCACCTCCTCTGCCCATGTTGGTAGTCGAACCCAGGCCTCCCATACCACCTCCTCGTTAGTATCGTGGGCAGTATCCCTGCCTGTCACGTGGGAAACCGGGGTTCCTTTCCCCGACGGGGAGAGCTACTTGTTTCTTGCAGCTCTAATTCAAGCAAAGCAGTCCAAAGGTAGTGAAACGTAGTTGTTAGCTAAATATGTAGCACAAAAACACCTTCTAACTTGGAAACGTGTAGATCTGGCGGTCCTGTTGGCACCCTTCGATAGCTCAGTTGGTAGAGCGGAGGACTGTAGGTTCTATAGCAGTAATCCTTAGGTCGCTGGTTCAAATCCGGCTCGAAGGAGGAGCCTTTTTTTTTTTCTTTTTTGTGAGTTTTAACAAGGTGTCGTTCAAGGACTCCAGCGAACGAGGGTTGTGTCTCCACAAAATTCATTCCCTGACCGGGAATCGAACCCGGGCCGCGGCGGTGAGAGCGCCGAATCCTAACCACTAGACCACCAGGGAGAGACTGGTGCCCTGCATCTGTGATGAGGTGTCCTTGTCTAAACAGTCTTCCAAGTGTCCTGACTCAGCACAGCCATGACGGTCAACAACGTCCTCTACCATGCTGTTGCTATGTGTTCCAAAAATCCCTGCAGTTGCCCGTTGGGGATGTAGCTCAGTGGTAGAGCGCATGCTTTGCATGTATGAGGTCCAGGGTTCAATCCCCTGCATCTCCAAGATACGGCCTCCCTTTTGGGCAGAGGCACATTCTGCATTCAACACTGACCCTCTAAGTTGGAAACGTGCAGATCTGGCAGGCCCAATCAATGAACATGACAATGAGTTCACTGTACTCCAATGGCCTCCACAGTCACCAGATCTCAATTCAATAGAGCACCTTTGGGATGTGGTGGAACGGGAGAATCGCATCATGGATGTGCAGCCGACAAATCTGCAGCAACTGCGTGATGCTATCATGTCAACGGAGGGATGTTTCCAGCACCTTGATGAATCAATGGCACAAAGAATTAAGGCAGTTCTGAAAGCAAAAGGGGGTCCAACCCAGTACTAGCAAGGTGTACCTAATAAAGTGGCCAGTGAGTGTATAACTGTGGTTTACAATTATGAAGTGTTAATGTAATTGTCCTTTTCATGAATTCATGAATTGAACGCTGGCCTCCCGCATGGCAGGCGAGAATTCTATCACTGAACCACCAATGCTTCCATGTCAGCCGAATTTGGCCTTGAAGAATGGATATTTACATATATCGGTGGTTTCCAACGGCCGTAAAGAAGTGTTCATGCATTGGCCGGGAATCGAACCCGGGGCTCCCGCGTGGCAGGCGAGAATTCTACCACTGAACCACCAATGCTTAGATGTCAGCAAGGATAGAGAATGAATGGGGAATTTTGAGTGAGTTTAAGACTTAACTTTAGCGCGAGACCGTGGTTCAATTCCCCAACTGATCAATTAAAACTTGGTTGTATGTCTTTGAACCAAAAGAAAAGTTGATCATCAAAGGGTGTGTAGTTTCCGTAGTGTAGTGGTCATCACGTTCGCCTCACACGCGAAAGGTCCCCGCTTCGAAACCGGGCGGAAACACATTTATTCTCACCATTCCAGGACCATGGCGCTTTCTCTCTGTAGCCGTAGCATTATTGTAGTGAGATAATTGTGTAAAATGAAAACTGTCAATAACCAGTTCACAAAACATAGCTAGTTTGGCTTGAAACACCAGGTGAGCAAAGGATTTAGGCAAGAAGTGTTTGTGCACAGGCTGGGAATCGAGCCCAGGCCTTCCAAACCACCTCCTCTGCCCATGTTGGTAATCGAACCCAGGCCTCCCATACCACCTCCTCGTTAGTATCGTGGGCAGTATCCCTGCCTGTCACGTGGGAAACCGGGGTTCCTTTCCCCGACGGGGAGAGCTACTTGTTTCTTGCAGCTCTAATTCAAGCAAAGCAGTCCAAAGGTAGTGAAACGTAGTTGTTAGCTAAATATGTAGCACAAAAACACCTTCTAACTTGGAAACGTGTAGATCTGGCGGTCCTGTTGGCACCCTTCGATAGCTCAGTTGGTAGAGCGGAGGACTGTAGGTTCTATAGCAGTAATCCTTAGGTCGCTGGTTCAAATCCGGCTCGAAGGAGGAGCCTTTTTTTTTTTCTTTTTTGTGAGTTTTAACAAGGTGTCGTTCAAGGACTCCAGCGAACGAGGGTTGTGTCTCCACAAAATTCATTCCCTGACCGGGAATCGAACCCGGGCCGCGGCGGTGAGAGCGCCGAATCCTAACCACTAGACCACCAGGGAGAGACTGGTGCCCTGCATCTGTGATGAGGTGTCCTTGTCTAAACAGTCTTCCAAGTGTCCTGACTCAGCACAGCCATGACGGTCAACAACGTCCTCTACCATGCTGTTGCTATGTGTTCCAAAAATCCCTGCAGTTGCCCGTTGGGGATGTAGCTCAGTGGTAGAGCGCATGCTTTGCATGTATGAGGTCCAGGGTTCAATCCCCTGCATCTCCAAGATACGGCCTCCCTTTTGGGCAGAGGCACATTCTGCATTCAACACTGACCCTCTAAGTTGGAAACGTGCAGATCTGGCAGGCCCAATCAATGAACATGACAATGAGTTCACTGTACTCCAATGGCCTCCACAGTCACCAGATCTCAATTCAATAGAGCACCTTTGGGATGTGGTGGAACGGGAGAATCGCATCATGGATGTGCAGCCGACAAATCTGCAGCAACTGCGTGATGCTATCATGTCAACGGAGGGATGTTTCCAGCACCTTGATGAATCAATGGCACAAAGAATTAAGGCAGTTCTGAAAGCAAAAGGGGGTCCAACCCAGTACTAGCAAGGTGTACCTAATAAAGTGGCCAGTGAGTGTATAACTGTGGTTTACAATTATGAAGTGTTAATGTAATTGTCCTTTTCATGAATTCATGAATTGAACCCTGGCCTCCCGCATGGCAGGCGAGAATTCTATCACTGAACCACCAATGCTTCCATGTCAGCCGAATTTGGCCTTGAAGAATGGATATTTACATATATCGGTGGTTTCCAACGGCCGTAAAGAAGTGTTCATGCATTGGCCGGGAATCGAACCCGGGCCTCCCGCGTGGCAGGCGAGAATTCTACCACTGAACCACCAATGCTTAGATGTCAGCAAGGATAGAGAATGAATGGGGAATTTTGAGTGAGTTTAAGACTTAACTTTAGCGCGAGACCGTGGTTCAATTCCCCAACTGATCAATTAAAACTTGGTTGTATGTCTTTGAACCAAAAGAAAAGTTGATCATCAAAAGGTGTGTAGTTTCCGTAGTGTAGTGGTCATCACGTTCGCCTCACACGCGAAAGGTCCCCGCTTCGAAACCGGGCGGAAACACATTTATTCTCACCATTCCAGGACCATGGCGCTTTCTCTCTGTAGCCGTAGCATTATTGTAGTGAGATAATTGTGTAAAATGAAAACTGTCAATAACCAGTTCACAAAACATAGCTAGTTTGGCTTGAAACACCAGGTGAGCAAAGGATTTAGGCAAAAAGTCTTTGTGCACAGGCTGGGAATCGAGCGCAGGCCTTCCAAACCACCTCCTCTGCCCATGTTGGTAATCGAACCCAGGCCTCCCATACCACCTCCTCGTTAGTATCGTGGGCAGTATCCCTGCCTGTCACGTGGGAAACCGGGGTTCCTTTCCCCGACGGGGAGAGCTACTTGTTTCTTGCAGCTCTAATTCAAGCAAAGCAGTCCAAAGGTAGTGAAACGTAGTTGTTAGCTAAATATGTAGCACAAAAACACCTTCTAACTTGGAAACGTGCAGATCTGGCGGTCCCGTTGGCACCCTTCAATAGCTCAGTTGGTACAGCGGAGGACTGTAGGTTCTATAGCAGTAATCCTTAGGTCGCTGGTTCAAATCCGGCTCGAAGGAGGAGCCTTTTTTTTTTTCTTTTTTGTGAGTTTTAACAAGGTGTCGTTCAAGGACTGCAGCGAACGAGGGTTGTGTCTCCACAAAATTCATTCCCTGACCGGGAATCGAACCCGGGCCGCGGCGGTGAGAGCGCCGAATCCTAACCACTAGACCACCAGGGAGAGACTGGTGCCCTGCATCTGTGATGAGGTGTCCTTGTCTAAACAGTCTTCCAAGTGTCCTGACTCAGCACAGCCATGACGGTCAACAACGTCCTCTACCATGCTGTTGCTATGTGTTCCAAAAATCCCTGCAGTTGCCCGTTGGGGATGTAGCTCAGTGGTAGAGCGCATGCTTTGCATGTATGAGGTCCAGGGTTCAATCCCCTGCATCTCCAAGATACGGCCTCCCTTTTGGGCAGAGGCACATTCTGCATTCAACACTGACCCTCTAAGTTGGAAACGTGCAGATCTGGCAGGCCCAATCAATGAACATGACAATGAGTTCACTGTACTCCAATGGCCTCCACAGTCACCAGATCTCAATTCAATAGAGCACCTTTGGGATGTGGTGGAACGGGAGAATCGCATCATGGATGTGCAGCCGACAAATCTGCAGCAACTGCGTGATGCTATCATGTCAACGGAGGGATGTTTCCAGCACCTTGATGAATCAATGGCACAAAGAATTAAGGCAGTTCTGAAAGCAAAAGGGGGTCCAACCCAGTACTAGCAAGGTGTACCTAATAAAGTGGCCAGTGAGTGTATAACTGTGGTTTACAATTATGAAGTGTTAATGTAATTGTCCTTTTCATGAATTCATGAATTGAACCCTGGCCTCCCGCATGGCAGGCGAGAATTCTATCACTGAACCACCAATGCTTCCATGTCAGCCGAATTTGGCCTTGAAGAATGGATATTTACATATATCGGTGGTTTCCAACGGCCGTAAAGAAGTGTTCATGCATTGGCCGGGAATCGAACCCGGGCCTCCCGCGTGGCAGGCGAGAATTCTACCACTGAACCACCAATGCTTAGATGTCAGCAAGGATAGAGAATGAATGGGGAATTTTGAGTGAGTTTAAGACTTAACTTTAGCGCGAGACCGTGGTTCAATTCCCCAACTGATCAATTAAAACTTGGTTGTATGTCTTTGAACCAAAAGAAAAGTTGATCATCAAAAGGTGTGTAGTTTCCGTAGTGTAGTGGTCATCACGTTCGCCTCACACGCGAAAGGTCCCCGCTTCGAAACCGGGCGGAAACACATTTATTCTCACCATTCCAGGACCATGGCGCTTTCTCTCTGTAGCCGTAGCATTATTGTAGTGAGATAATTGTGTAAAATGAAAACTGTCAATAACCAGTTCACAAAACATAGCTAGTTTGGCTTGAAACACCAGGTGAGCAAAGGATTTAGGCAAAAAGTCTTTGTGCACAGGCTGGGAATCGAGCCCAGGCCTTCCAAACCACCTCCTCTGCCCATGTTGGTAATCGAACCCAGGCCTCCCATACCACCTCCTCGTTAGTATCGTGGGCAGTATCCCTGCCTGTCACGTGGGAAACCGGGGTTCCTTTCCCCGACGGGGAGAGCTACTTGTTTCTTGCAGCTCTAATTCAAGCAAAGCAGTCCAAAGGTAGTGAAACGTAGTTGTTAGCTAAATATGTAGCACAAAAACACCTTCTAACTTGGAAACGTGCAGATCTGGCGGTCCCGTTGGCACCCTTCGATAGCTCAGTTGGTAGAGCGGAGGACTGTAGGTTCTGTAGCAGTAATCCTTAGGTCGCTGGTTCAAATCCGGCTCGAAGGAGGAGCCTTTTTTTTTTTCTTTTTTTGTGAGTTTTAACAAGGTGTCGTTCAAGGACTCCAGCGAACGAGGGTTGTGTCTCCACAAAATTCATTCCCTGACCGGGAATCGAACCCGGGCCGCGGCGGTGAGAGCGCCGAATCCTAACCACTAGACCACCAGGGAGAGACTGGTGCCCTGCATCTGTGATGAGGTGTCCTTGTCTAAACAGTCTTCCAAGTGTCCTGACTCAGCACAGCCATGACGGTCAACAACGTCCTCTACCATGCTGTTGCTATGTGTTCCAAAAATCCCTGCAGTTGCCCGTTGGGGATGTAGCTCAGTGGTAGAGCGCATGCTTTGCATGTATGAGGTCCAGGGTTCAATCCCCTGCATCTCCAAGATACGGCCTCCCTTTTGGGCAGAGGCACATTCTGCATTCAACACTGACCCTCTAAGTTGGAAACGTGCAGATCTGGCAGGCCCAATCAATGAACATGACAATGAGTTCACTGTACTCCAATGGCCTCCACAGTCACCAGATCTCAATTCAATAGAGCACCTTTGGGATGTGGTGGAACGGGAGAATCGCATCATGGATGTGCAGCCGACAAATCTGCAGCAACTGCGTGATGCTATCATGTCAACGGAGGGATGTTTCCAGCACCTTGATGAATCAATGGCACAAAGAATTAAGGCAGTTCTGAAAGCAAAAGGGGGTCCAACCCAGTACTAGCAAGGTGTACCTAATAAAGTGGCCAGTGAGTGTATAACTGTGGTTTACAATTATCAAAGGTCCTCATGAAGTGTTAATGTAATTGTCCTTTTCATGAATTCATGAATTGAACCCTGGCCTCCCGCATGGCAGGCGAGAATTCTATCACTGAACCACCAATGCTTCCATGTCAGCCGAATTTGGCCTTGAAGAATGGATATTTACATATATCGGTGGTTTCCAACGGCCGTAAAGAAGTGTTCATGCATTGGCCGGTTCTATCACTGAACCACCAATGCTTCCATGTCAGCCGAATTTGGCCTTGAAGAATGGATATTTACATATATCGGTGGTTTCCAACGGCCGTAAAGAGATGTTCATGCATTGGCCGGGAATCGAACCCGGGCCTCCCGCGTGGCAGGCGAGAATTCTACCACTGAACCACCAATGCTTAGATGTCAGCAAGGATAGAGAATGAATGGGGAATTTTGAGTGAGTTTAAGACTTAACTTTAGCGCGAGACCGTGGTTCAATTCCCCAACTGATCAATTAAAACTTGGTTGTATGTCTTTGAACCAAAAGAAAAGTTGATCATCAAAGGGTGTGTAGTTTCCGTAGTGTAGTGGTCATCACGTTCGCCTCACACGCGAAAGGTCCCCGGTTCGAAACCGGGCGGAAACACATTTATTCTCACCATTCCAGGACCATGGCGCTTTCTCTCTGTAGCCGTAGCATTATTGTAGTGAGATAATTGTGTAAAATGAAAACTGTCAATAACCAGTTCACAAAACATAGCTAGTTTGGCTTGAAACACCAGGTGAGCAAAGGATTTAGGCAAAAAGTCTTTGTGCACAGGCTGGGAATCGAGCCCAGGCCTTCCAAACCACCTCCTCTGCCCATGTTGGTAATCGAACCCAGGCCTCCCATACCACCTCCTCGTTAGTATCGTGGGCAGTATCCCTGCCTGTCACGTGGGAAACCGGGGTTCCTTTCCCCGACGGGGAGAGCTACTTGTTTCTTGCAGCTCTAATTCAAGCAAAGCAGTCCAAAGGTAGTGAAACGTAGTGAGTGGTTGTCCATCAGTCGTGTTCTTTGCGACAATGACCTTTCTGGTTGTCATTGTAGCTGTTTACACAACAAGGATGAACTGCCCCAAACCAGGTGATTGTCATGTATTGGGCCAGTTCTATTTCGGTCCCTTCACCTAGCTCCTATGTCTTCAGTGTTCACCAGGGCTCATATTCACAAAGCATCTTAAAGTAGGAAAGTTGATCTAGGATCAGTTTAGCCTTTTAGATCAGATTGAATAAGATGACATGGAAAGGTGGGGGACCTGATCCTAGATCAGCACTCTTACTCTGAGACACTTTGTGGATATGGGCTTTGTTGGAGTTGGAGCTAAAGTTAGCTCGCTAACTCCCTTTGATCGCTTCCGTAGTATATAACCTGAGTAGTTGAAAAGTGCATTTATTAGGTTTTTTGGAAGGCACATATCACAAGCTTTAGACCCAAGAAGACAGCCACCAGAGGAACAATCAGAGTGAGTAAACTTACGACTTTATTACAAACTGTGGCTTGGCGGGGTCATTTTTATTTCGATACTTGACAAGTATCACCAGTGACAGAACCACACAAGTGTTCACCGGTTTTGTACATGGAGGGTGCTTTAGTAGAGTCAGTGTGATCTGGGTGGATGAGAGAGGTGCTGAGCTGCAGGGACACTCCAGATACCAGGGTGTCATACAGGGCGTCTGACTGTGACACTCCAGAGGCCATTGTCTTACCATGCTTACAATGGGTCAGGAAAACCTTTCAGCCTCAAACAATATAATAAGAAGAACATATGCCATTTAGCTAACGCTTTTATCCAAAGCCACTTACATTGCAGTGAGTGCATACATTCCAGTATATATGTGTTAGGGTTAGGGTTAGGGCCATGCTCTACCAACTGATTGGTAGTTTTTTTTTTCAGCGAATATCATAATTACATGATAGAATGACTAGCAAAGGAGTTCAAAAGTTGAGTGTGCGGAATTTATTAAGTTTGACAATGAGGACGAATCTCATTGCCAAACTTTCCCATAATTCAGTGTGTTTGTGTGTGCGTGTGTGTGCGTGTGTATGCGCGCGCGCGTGTGTGAATTTGAGTGTCTGTGGCACAGACTCTGTGCATGCATGCATTTATGTGTTTGTGCATGTGTGCATGCAGGTGTGTGTGTGTGTGTGTGTGTGTGTGTGTGTGTGTTTGTTTGTTTGTGTCCATGTGTGCGGGCGTGCATGCGTGTTTGTCCGTGTGTGTATGTATGTTTGAGAGTTTTTAATTCAACTCTAGGGCTCATTTAGTTGAGTCTTCAGTTGAGTATTACTGGAACTCTTCCTACTCTCAGAAATTGATGTGCTTCTTATACCACTTCGCTTCTTCCGCCACAAGTTCCCATCTAATCTGATTATCTCAACTCACCATCTCTAACGGGAGCACAAGTCATTTCAAATTCAAGGTATGAGTGGGACTTGTGTGAAAATGTGCCGTTGTTACAGAGAATACATTGACCTGCGTTTGTATTGGGACATTGAAGCATTCTTTCTTCTTTTGGCTCGATATTTTAAAAGTTTGAATTTGAAATCAAACTGTTCATATGAGGTTAAATGCTGCCCTGTCTAAATATGTACGCAGGGCACGAGTATGGTCACACTGCTACAATGTTAACTAAGACTGTTTCTGACTGAAGTGCTGCTGACCTAAAAACATACACGTTTACTGTAACCCTTCTAATTCCATGTCCTGCTGAGCTAAAAGTGTGCAGGTTTACCGTCACGCAAATGAATACATTATCTATGAAGTAATGAGACAAATGAACATAACAAAATATAACATGGTTCATGAGAAAAGAGTGGTCCAAAAAAAGTGAAAAAACATTGTGAATGTGTCAATGTGTATTTAGGGTTAGGGTTAGAACCAATACATTAATTAGCAGAGGTTGTGCTGATCTAGGATCAGGTAGGACCTGCACTCTTACTCTGAGACACTTTGTGGATACAGGTTTTAAGGTGCACATACTGTACTCAGTCATTGAAGGTGTAGGAGTCAGTGGAAGGGGCAAGGGAGTGGATTGGAATCAGGCCATAGATGAGCCCATGCTGCTCTTTGGAGACATCTCCCCCACCTACCGTACAGATCAAGGATCAGCTCGTCAGTTCTCTGAGCCTCAAGCCTAACTGAACTGGGAAACAAATGAAACTGATCCTGGGGCAGAATTTAGCAATCCATTTAACCCTCAGAGGAGTACAGCAGGGTCTCTACAGTGGCTACATGTCAGAATTAGATTTTGATGCCTTGTTTCAGCACTGTACTCTGATTATGGTATAATAGTCCTGTGACATATTTCCTTTATTCTTTTCTCCAGAGGTACCTTAAATTACTCTATACAGTATACTAACCCCTCACTATACAGTATGGTCTTTTGGATGCTGCCTTAATCTTCCTCACCAAATGTTCAGGTTTGACCTCTGCATCTCCCTCTGTGATGAAGAGCTCTGTGCAGATCTTGTTGAAAAGTATGGGTTCTCCTTGTTTAGCTATTCTCTGAAATACACATTCACACTTTGGCACACAACAACGCAAGTTAGGTGTCCTTTTCCCGAGGGGCCCATGCCTGCGTATCCAAAGACGCAAGAATGACACTTCAGTCTCGTTGAAAGCGTCGGTTCGAACCCCGCCTAGTTTGAAGCTGTCTCCGTGCTCAAAGAAGCTGTTGGACGACGTCCGTCTGAATGTGGTCTCCGAAGGATGTGCCGCACGCTTTACATTGTTTCTCCACCTCCTCTGTTTCCACGCCCACGGTCGTCCAAGCTGACAAAGAAGCATGGCTGTGCGATGAGGATGGCATTCGAACCCACGCGTGCAGAGCACAATGGATTAGCAGTCCATCGCCTTCACCACATGGCCACCTCGACCTACGCTCGTATTGGCCTGGTAGCCTATTCCACCGGATACTTAAAGCCAGGACGTGAAGAAAGGCTTTTTAAAAGTGGAATTTTGCTGCTACTTGGGGAAACATCTGTTGAACCATTGAGCCAAAGGACTTTGATTTGGTGGACCCAGCTTGTGAAAGTTTTCGTCAAAGGGCTCGTCCAGGATTTGAACCCGGGACCTCTCACACCCGAAGCGAGAATCATACCACTAGACCAACGAACCGTCTGACACCACCTTGCCCCTACACCGCAACGGAGCCTCAGGTTGTGGGAAGTGTCTGCACTGTCTGCATAAAAAGGACTCATTCGCAACGCTGGCAAGGTGACCCATCTGCTGAAGCGGCGACCCAAGACACTTTGATGGAGTCGTCCGATCTGGTGAAAGGCTAAATCAGAGGGCTCGTCGGGGATTGAACCCAGGACCTCTCGCACCCTAAACGAGAATCATACCCCTAGACCAACGAGCCACCTACTAACGGATGCCCCTTCCCCGCAATGGAGCCTCAGGTTGGGGGACGTTTCCGCCCAGTCGGCAAAAAGCAGGGAGTTTACTTCCACTGTGTGTGCATTGTTGTAAAATTTTTCTCACCCCCCCACCCTCCCTTGTTTACTGAGTAATCCAGCCCATGAAAAAAAGGTGACAAGAAAGACCCCGTGGTGAAAATAGCTGCTTTCCAAGCAGTCGGCCCGGGTTGATGTGACAGATCATTGAATGTGACTAACTGTAGGAGGAAGCAGAATTGTGTTTTCAAGCACTTACCCACAGAGAGGTGAATCCTGGTGTCGTCGGCAGGCTTCATGGTTCGGTCAGATCCACACCAGTTTGTCCCAGCATCCTCTACTTTCAGATTTCTGATGGTGAAGTGTGTCAGTCTGGGGTAATCCCCTTTTCACATGGACACAAGGATAAACACACCACACCATGGCAATCCTCTCAACGTGTTTCGGTCACATTGTCTGATTTGAATTAGCTCCAATCTGTGAAATTCATTGGTCAAAATATTACATTTCAATCATTATCATAGTGCATTCACATTATTGAGGACTAAGTCTGCAGAATACCTCTGCTACACAACAGTACATTTATTAATGATGGACTAGAAGACCAGATTAGACTCACCTTCAACATGCAGGTGCAAAATAATAGTTGAATAATGTTTTTTCACTTCAGTCAAAAATAAACGAGCAAAATCCACAACTCATTCTCACCACATCGTAGACTGCTATGTCAACACTGAGCATGTTCAGATCTCACAGCTCACTACAGAGACACAGCACAGTAAAAAAAACACAAAAAGGAAGTGCTGATATCATTAGAGTTAGGTTTCTCAGAATAACTAGATCTGGAGCTGATAAACAATAATTCATATGTTGACGTTTTTTTCACAGCCACTGTGACTTGAATCTAGTTCACAAGACTGATTTTTCTGCAGATGGATTTTGATGGCGCCAGCCTTGATTTAAATGTGTATATCTATTTACAGTTGAATGAGCGTGCCTGGCGGACATCCTGAAGAAATCGCATCCTCGCCATTTGTCAATTCCTTTGCAATTGTAATGTGTCTCACACCTTGTCCTTTGTTGGGAATGATACTTAAGGAGAAGGACAGGAAGATGTTCTTTGAGTTTTGGGTCATATGTTGCTTTGAAACTGTTAAATTGGTTATTTTGTTGATACTCTATTCTCATTCTTCCTATGTGCATTAATGTGAGGTTGTGCGCTAGATAAAGCTTCTGTTAATACAGCACAACATAATCATGACCAGGTTCTCTCATTGAATGTTGAATGTTCACATGCATCATGTTATGGAAAATACATTCATAGAACTATTTTCAGGTTATACACTTTCATATGACTGATACAACTTGTGTAACTACTGTGATGACATTTTCTCTTGCCACTCCTCTAAAGTTCTATAGCCATTGTTCTGAGAAGCACTGTATGATTTACCACATGAACAGCGGTGATCTCTGAGGGAGTGGTAGGAGAGAGCAATAGTGGGGGGACAGGCGCATCCTGTCGATAGGTGTGAAATGTTGAACGGCGATTAATCAATAAGAAAGTCTCCCCATTGTTCATTCTCTCCCGCCCTTTCTCACGTAAGCACAGGCCCATCAGCCGATAGCCTTGGCGGCGCCTGTGTTATGTTTAAACTGTA
Organism: Argentina silus; assembly: GCF_951799395.1. Classification (NCBI taxonomy): domain Eukaryota; kingdom Metazoa; phylum Chordata; class Actinopteri; order Argentiniformes; family Argentinidae; genus Argentina; species Argentina silus. The sequence goes on along the minus strand of NC_139676.1, from coordinate 1,804,411 downwards.
TAAAAGACGAACCTGATCATTGTCTCTTTAGACTTGTGCTGAACGGACCCCCGGTTCTACGCTGGGCTGCTGTTACGCTCTTGTCTCTTGTTTGCAAGCAATAAATACCGGACTCAGATATTGTGGCTACTCAGGACTTGTTTCTTGATTCTTACCTCCGAAGAGCTAAAGTACAGAGTGGTAAATCCTAGACTTCCACCACAATCATCATCGAGACGTAGAGATAGTTAGCTACTGCTATTGGCATGAGCGTAAACTCCTCACAAGACAATTTATCTTAACTTGAGGGCAAGTAAAATAGCATTTTGGGTATTCTTAATGAATCTAGGATCCGATATGATGGATTGTCTGTCACACAGGGATGAGCAAAGTATTGTCTATCATTGTTAACCCATGAAATATACTTTGGAGTCAGATATAATGTAATGTTAACTTATGTTAGTTGGTCATGCGACCACTTGTTTTGAGTTCGATTCATCATGTTCATACCTGTTAGAAGTATTTATTGGTAATAAATGTAATAATAATGAGGATGTAGACATTTTCTATGGCTATGGATCATTATCATAGTGCATGCATCATCATTATTGAGGAATAGGTCTGCCTCTGCTACACAACATCAGTGCATTAATGATGAACAAGAAGACCAGCTTACACTCACCTTCAACATGCAGTTGCACCTGACTAATCAGTGCGATGAAGCCCGCTTTGGTTCTCTTAACATTCACTCCACACCAGTATGGCCCAGCATCCTGTTCAGACAGGTCAGTGATGGTCACAGTTTAGACTCCCTCATTCTTGTTGTCAGACAATGAGAATCTCCCTAGTGTCTGTTTACCATCATATGTAACAGAAATATTTCTAATATACGCACAGGGTCCTTGCTGCACCAGGAGATTAACCTGCCTCCTCGCATTCCTTTGGCTGCTGAGTCCCTTCCTCCGGGCAATGGCTTGTACAAGGACCACTTTTGGAGAAGAAAATCACAGTCAGCAAGCTGTTAATCTGTAACCAACCCTCCAAAAATGGATGCATTCAAACAGTCAAACAAAGCATTTACAGTAAACAAAGTGATTGTGATTGGCTATTTGGTTGGGGAGGAACCGTGGTTTAGACTTGGCATCCCTTGTTGTTCACGGGCTGGTCACACCATTCGTCCCATCTGCGGAGTCAGCACCCTGTTAGAGATAAGATACCTACTCTGGTATGTCCCCCCTAGCCTGGTACTTTTCCACTTTTGCTCTTTGTGTAAGCGTGTGTTGCGACATCTTTCTTGATGACCTGGCTTAACCTCTCTATGTATTAATCCAACGTACTATGGGACTAATGCTTGATTCATCCCATTTATCAACAGACCATCACATTAGTAAATTTAGCACACTGCAGTAATGTATTTTTATTATAGCAATAATAAACTGTTTTTATCAAATATAATTTCTAACAACGCATTCCGCATCCAATAGTGAAAAACACCCGAGACATTTTTCAGTACCTTTCGTTGCTAATGCTCATGGCTTAGTAATGCTAATGCTCATGGCTTAGTTATGCTAGCTCTCAGAAAACCAGCGGGGTCTCGTCAATGTAAACATCAACAGAAGTGTGTTGCTGTGTAGCGCCGGATCAACCATTCCATAGAATGCTGCTCATGTTCTATTTCTAGAGGTCACATGGTAACGCATTTCTGAAAAGTCTTTATGATACATCTATGATTATTATTAATTATTTTCAAAACTATGTGTTGCTATGCAACCTTTCGATATAGAACATTAGCAACATTCTATGGAATGTTCAATCCGCTCCAGATAACAACTTCAGTTGATGTTTACATCGACACAAACCAGCTGATTTTTAGAGCAAAACGGGCTGAAAAATGCCTCAGTGTTTTTCAGGTTTGGACTGCTGCCTGCCGTTTTTACGTCCGTGTTTTCTTTTTTGTTGGGTTCGCGATCGTGCAGAGGGAAGCGACGGCAGCGACTTCGGAGAGGGTATGTGACGATAGTTGGACCATATCTGAAAGATAGTTTGACAATATCTGAACGATAGTTAGACAACCACTCGATATGTGTTGCTAAAACAACACAGCACACGTAGGTGACGAGCAAGCGAGCTAGTTCAAGCTAAAGCTAACTATGCTACCACCGTAGCTACTGACGGACTAACAGTCATGCCATTACACAGAAGCATTTATTGACTATGTGTCTACTGTAAAATGTAATTGAACGTGACATACCTGCTTCGAGGTCGCTGTCCTCTCAAAAAGGAAACAGGAACAACAACCTGTCGTAGAAATGGCAGTCCGCAGTCCACGCAGTCCCGCAGCAAACCTGAAAAACACCGAGGCGTTTCTCAGTACCTTTCGTTGCTAATGCTAATGGCGTAGTAATGCCAGCGCTCAGAAGACCAGCTGGATCTAGTCAATGTCAACATCATCAGAGGTGTGTTGCTGCGTAGCGCTGGATCAAACATAGAATGTTGCTCGTGTTCTATTTCTAGAGGTCACATGGTAACGCATTTTTGAAAAGTGTTCATGATATGTGTCATGTATGATTATTACTCGTTATTTTCAAAACTGTGTGTTGCTATGCAACCTTTCAATGTAGAACATCAGCAACATTCTATGGAATGTTCAATCCGCTCCAGATAACAACAAACTTCAGTTGAGATTTAGCATAAGCAACGAAAGGCACTGAAAAATGCCTCGGTGTTTTTCAGGTTTGACTGCGAGAGTGCGTGGACTGCGGCCTGCCGTCTCTATGACAGGTTGTTGTTCTTGTCTTCTTTTTTTGCAGGGTTCGAGATCGTGAAGAGGGAAGCGACAGCGACTTCGAAAACGGTATGTGGCATTTAATTACATTTTACAGTAGACACATATCGAACACATTGTTTGTGCAATGACTATTTTGCGAGAAGCAATGGTAGCATTGTTAGCTGCTAGATGGCTAAGTAACCCGTTGACAGTTTCTAAGAGTTAGCTCGCCCGCTTTAAGCCTTTAGCTTGAACTAGCAAGCTTGCTAGCCAGCTCCATGCATTTTGCCAAGGAATGTACATTTTGGCCTTGCGCTATGTTATTTCGTATTCTAGCAACACATATTCAGTGGTGCAATGGCATTATTGTCCGTAGAGAGGACTGATCCATGAGGACATTTACATTACATTTATGGCATTTAGCAGATGCCTTTATCCAAAGTGACTGACAACAAATACATTTGTCTAAGTAAGTGAATCATCTATCCATCAGTCATCATAAGATAAAGTAATCAATGCTCGGACCAGTGGCCATAGGCAGTCACAATGCTAGAAGAAGGACATTTTTATTATTATCAGGAGAGAAACTTGTAGGAGGGACCGTTAAGATGTAGGTCTTCAATCTACAGCGGAAGATTGGTAGTGACTCTGCAGTCATGACAGCAGTAGGAAGCTCATTCTACCAGCGGGTCGCCAGGACAGTGAAAAGCCATGACCGAAGGGGCGGCGGTGCCAGGCGGCCAGTCGTGGGTCTTGAATCTGATGAGAGCTGCTACCGGGAGCCAGTGAAGGGTGCGGAGGAGGGGAGTGACATGGGAGAATTTGGGGAGTTTGAACACCAGACTGGCGGCAGCATTCTGGATGAGCTGTAGAGGCAATTCAATAGTCTCGCATCGAATACCTGTACCTGTATTAATACCTTCTTTTTAATATCATTGCTATTTTTTTCTAAATGTGTTTGTATTTTGTTAGACATCATCTATGAGCTGGTTCAGTTTGGGGTGATGGTGGGGAGGCCCCTGGTGGTGGTTAGTACAGTTCTTTCACTGTGACTTTGTTGACAAGTCCATATGACTCTCTGCTCTCTCTCTTGTGTTTCCTGTTAGCAACCTGGTGGGTTTGTGGAGCGTCTGTACTCTCTTCTGCACTCCTGCCTGCCTGCCTGCCAGCAACATGGAATCAGAGGCTGAGAGATGGCTGGTGCAGCTGAAAGTACAGACATGTTCTGATGTTGTTACTGTTCCTTCTCTCTAGCATTTAGCATCCAATCTATAGTTCAGTTTAAATGGATACTGTGAATTAGCAGTAACTCAGAGCCTTAACTCAGGGCGGGCTGATGATGCTTCTGGAGGTTCCCTGGTACTTCAAACCAGTCTCTGGTCATTGGAGTTTCCAGCCTCCTGGAGCACCACCTCCAGCTCCTCATGGAGTCCTCCTAGACACACACACACACACACACACACACACACACACACAGGCTTTTAAGTAATAGGAAAAAGTAGTTTAAATGATTGTAAGTAATTGTATTCTGACCATTATTTTTTCACTTCCCCCTCCCCTCTCTCTCTCTCTTTCTTTCTCTCTTAGGAATTCCATAGGGTCAGACCTCATCGGTCACCCCAAAGAATGGGAAGTTCTTCAGTGAAATCCAATAAGTATTCCAGTTAAAGTTTAAAAAATAACCTCACGTCTTCTTGTTATGTCCCCCCCCCCCACCCCCCCGATCTGCAGGACCACAGGAGCCTCACTGATTTGTTACGGATGGGGGTTGTGCTTCCCAGTGCGTCCCCCTACTTGCCTCCCTCCGTCCGTCCACTGTGCCACCTCAATCACATACTTATCACCAGCACCTGTGTGTAATTGTCACTCATGCAATATGTACCCTCACTTCCCTTCACTCCCGCTTCGTCTTCACCTTTGTTGGTCGCTTTGTGAGCGTAAGTCATACGAGTATACAAGTACTGTTTTGAGACTGTGATCTCCTCTTTGATTTCGAGCATTGAGTCCCTATTTTTGTGTCCTGTTTTGACTACTCATCCAAAGTAAAGATCCTTTTGTTTAGTACCGCTAACTACTTGTCCGCCTCTCTTTCTCTGCACCGCACCTGGGTCCGTTAACATACCTAAACCTTACACTGATTTGTGTCTTTGCCACTTTACTTTCATCCTACAGATACTTAGAATATATATTTGCAATTAAATGAGTAATAGAGTAGCTCAAATGTATTTCCTGTCTCTGTTTTCTTTTCTTTTGGTGACACTTCACACAAAGGGGTTTCCGTTATAATGGGTTCATAATTCAGTTTGCACATTATAAGCATGTGTTGCATTTATAAAGCATTAGTAACAGCGCAGCCACATATTTTCAAACTACTTTAATTGTCATTATCTACGAATGAATCATTAAAAGAGAATATCGTGACTATTTCTGTATTTTTGAAACCTCTTGTTTTGTGTCTGAATTGAATCAATGAATCAATGCGTAGTTCGTACAAATATAATCTATGAATCGAATCACTGTTTTATCTCATTCAGCCACGGAATCCCTAGTTTAACAGCGTCAACTTTAGAAGCAGCATTACTGTTAAGTGTCACTTTCATTTTGTATAGTGTGCCCATGGCATTGGGCTGCATGGAATCCACACGCATACACACCACACTAAGGGCATGTGACAGGGACCCGTGTCTGCTTATTAGCGCTACGTTTAGAACTGTAAACTGAGATCATTCAAATTTTCCTGTAACATCACTTTAATAGTCAATAAACTCATGAATCCTTATGCATAAGTGCTTTGTTATTTCCTTTCAAACCCTTCCTGTAAGTCCCTTTCACATGTCAAGAAGTAACTTACTGTAAGTAACGATAAAATGCTAAGGGTAGCTGTGATCGAAATAGAAAAATACCTTCCAGAAGAAAAACAAATGAGGTTCCCAATGCCTTTAGGATTGCTTCCTGTGCGACCATGGCCCGTTCACACATGAAGAAGTAACTTAGAAAACAATAAAAATCACCAGGGAGCTTTGATGGCGAAGAGGTTAAGGCGTAGGATTACTAATCCAATGGGGTCTCCCTGTGCAGCTTTGAACCCTGCTCTCAGCGTAAACACAGCTGTGTCCCTATTTATGTACAAGATGTCGGCCCACTTTTGGAAACCTGATGTAAAACAAATCGAGCTGCAATTGCAGGATGGTTAAGGCGTTTGCTTTAAAATCAAACATATTTCCCAATGCCTTTGGCATTTCCTTTCAAACCCTTTGCCTGCAAGGCTGTGTCATTTTCATGTTTCAAAATGTACAAAAGTGTAAGGAACAATGACATGCAAAGGGAAGCTGTGATGGCCGAGTGGTTAAGGTGTTGGACTTGAAATCCATTGGGGTTTCCCCGCCCAGGTTCGAACCCTGCTCACAGCGCAGGGGAAAAGACATCCCTCTTAAAGGACGACATGTTGGTCCACCTTTGGAAAAATGAGTTGTTGAGACGCAATTGCGTGGTGGTGTAAAATGCAATTGTGGTTCCCAATGTCTTTGGGACCTCCTTTCCTGTGTAGCCCATGGCCCTTTCAAATTTGAAGAAGTAACGTAGAAACATTTAAACAACAATGAAAGGCTAAGGGCAGCTGTGATGACGGAGTGGTTAAGGATAAGGACCCGAAATCCAATGGGATTCCTTTGCTTTCTCAAAGTGTTGTTGCGCATGTATTTGTGTAATGTAAGTTGCATCCTCGTAACATGGCTTCTGTGAATTGATATTCAAAAGTCTCTATATGAGGCTTCCTTAATAAGCAAACTCTGGTCCGTGTCTAGATCTTGAAAAGATTTTGTCTTTACTACAGACCAGGCAGTGCAGAAGCCAGTATAGCTGTGATGGCCGAGAGGTTAAGGCGTTGGACTCGAAATCCAATGGGGTCTCCCCGCGCAGGTTCGAACCCTGCTCACAGCGCACAGTTTACAAAATTGAGTCTATGTATTTGAACAGAACAAAGTAAAGACCAGCAATGTTGCTTACTGAAATTAAAGTGTGTTGTTACACATGTATTTGTGTGATGAAAGTTGCAAAAGAAGCCTCAATTTCTCTTTCGTTTTCTTCTTTTTTCTCCTTTTTCTTCTGCCCCCTTCTTCCCCCCCCTTAACAGACTATTGTTCCCCAGCTTGATGCTAAGGGAAGAGAAAGAGAGAGAGAGAAATTGAAGCTTCTTTTCCATTATTTACTAGTTTATTTATCAGTATGTATTCTAAACGATTAAAGAAAAATAAAAAATATTGCCTTTTCCGTTTTTGAATGGGGGGGAAGAGTGGATCGGAAGGTCACCGGTTTGAATCCCACCAGCGCCAGAAATAAAAACAGGCAAAGTCTCCCAAAGTGTTGTTTTGTGTAAATTCAAGAGCCAATATCTTGCTTCTTGTGACATAACAAACAGAAGTTTAAGAACACTTGCTGTTGTTTTAATGATGTTTAATGACTGTGCTATGGGCCTACAGGTCTGTTGCTCTATTCAAGTTGCGTGTGTATCTTTGTTTATGCATCTGAAATGATCAGACCTCTGTTTCTTTCTCTTATGGACTGCATCACTCGCTATTAGCAATGTGTCAAATTGATTGAATAAAACTCAGATAAAAGATTTATATTTGAAAATAGATTTTTTTTAATTGAAATAAACACAAAAAACCTGTGAGCTGCCTCCTACACACTGGACAGCACACCCTGACCTACCATAGATGGTAGGGCATCCACGCCAGGAGCCTGTGGGTGAAAAAGTGCTCTGGTGTTGGGGCCTGGTTAGAGTGGCTCGTACCAGAGTTTCGAGTTTGGCCGCAGCCTCTGGTTCTCCCACAGGGTGGATGCAATCATCGCTGGTCTTGCTGTGGAATGGTCTTCTTCATCTCTGCCGGCAGCCAGAATGAATCGGGCGCCTGACCGAGAAAGGCAGGGGCAGCAGGACAATAGAGAGGACCAGGAGGGGCAGCAGGACCAAGGAGAGGACCAGGAGGGGCAGCAGGACCAAGGAGAGGACCAGAAGGGGCAGCAGGACCAGTAGTAGGGAAAACACCCACATCGGACTCATCTTTAAAAAAAAAAAGAAAAAAAAGAAGCCAAACTCAGTGAATTACACATGCATCATCATATCAGAGTTATTTAACACACACACACACACACACACACACATACACACACAGAAACAGACACAAATAGACACACAAACACAGGTAAAAACCTGCCTGCCTGAATGATTACAGGCCAGTAGCACTCACTCCAATCATCATGAAGTGTTTTGAGAGAGTGGTACTGGCACACATTAAGAGCAGCATACCGGACACCCTAGACCCCCTGCAGTATGCCTACCGGCCCAACAGGTCCACCTCAGACGCTATCGCTGCTGTCCTCCAGTATTCCCTCTCTCACCTGGAAAACAAAGACTCCTACATCAGGATGCTCTTTATAGACTACAGCTCCGCTTTTAATACGGTCATCCCCCACAGACTCATCCACAAAATGTCCACACTTGGCCTGCACCCCACCCTCTGTGACTGGCTCCTAGACTTTTTGACTGGCAGGCCCCAGTCTGTCAGATTGGTAATAGGACTTCAGCCAGCATTATTACAAATGTTGGCACTCCACAGGGATGCGTCCTCAGCCCCATCCTCTACACCCTGTTCACCCCTTGACTGTGTCGCCTCCCACAAGGACAACATCATCCTAAAGTTTGCGGACGACACCGCAGTGATAGGATGCATCACTGGCGGGGACGAATCGGCTTACAGGAGGGAGGTGGCCAGTCTGGTAGCATGGTGTGAGGACAACAACCTCACCCTCAATACGGACAAGACCAAGGAGATGATAGTGGACATGAGGAAGAAGAGGGGACCTCATCGGCCACTGTACATCCGGGAACTCGAAGTAGAGAGGGTGATACCTGGGCAAATACCTGGGCGTCCACATCAGCGAGGACCTCACCTGGACACTTAACACCACACAGCTGGTTAAGAAGGCCCAACAGCGGCTGTACTTTCTGAGGAGGCTGAGGAAGTTTGGCATGTCGCCCAAGATCCTCAGCAACTTCTACAGCTGCATTGTTGAGAGCATCCTAACCAGCTGTATCACTGTGTGGTACAGCAGCACTACTGCTATGGACCGCAGACGCCTGCAGAGAGTGGTGAAGACCGCTGAGAAAATCACCAGGACTCCACTGCCCTCTCTGCAGAGCATCTACCACCGCAGAGTCCACAGGAGAGCCATCCATCCTCAAGGACCCCACCCACCCCCAACACGGACTGTTCACACTTCTACCCTCAGGCCGGAGGTACAGAAGTGTTAAATGCAGGACCACCAGACTAAAGAATTCCTTCTTTCCCACTGCCATCAGACTCCTAAACAACGCATAGGAGATTATAATCATTGACTACCTCATATAACTGTACTACCTCATAACTGAACCCGACTTCAGTTTGCACATGCATAATTGCACTGTTTACATTTGCACTGTTTTATTATTATTATTGTTGCTTTTTTATTATCACATGCTGCCTTAAATCTTGTTATCTTGTACATTTTGTTTAGTATATATTGTATATTTTTTAGTATTGTACATTTTACATTGGTTGGCATTCTGCGGACAGTAAAGCAAGAATTTCATTGTACAGGGAAACGTGTTTTCTACTGTGCATATGATAATAAACACTTTGAATCTTGTTCAACAGGGGAAGGGGTCCTCATAGACGGCCGTAGCAGGGCTGGACAAGGACTTGGGTACAGGGGAAGGGGTCCTCATGGAGGCCGTAGCAGGGCTGGACAGGGACTTGGGTACAGGGGAAGGGGTCCTCATGGAGGCCGTAGCACTCCTGCCTACAGGGAGGAGGTCCAGCACCTAACAGTGTGGTGCAACGACAACAACCTGGCTCTCAACACCAGGAAGACCAAAGAGCTCATTGTGGACTTCAGGAAGTCAAAAGCTGGCACACACACCCCCATCCTCATCAACGGGACTGAAGTGGAGCGAGTCACCAGCTTCAAGTTTCTGGGTGTCCACATCTCTGAGGATCTCTCCTGGACCCTCAACACCTCTACCCTGATCAAGAAGGCTCACCAGCGTCTCTTCTTCCTGAGGAGACTAAAGAAGGTCCATCTGTCTCCTCAGATCCTGGTGAACTTCTACCGCTGCACCATCGAGAGCATCCTCACCAACTGTGTCACAGTATGGTATGGCAACTGCTCTGCATCTGACCGGAAAGCACTGCAGAGGGTGGTGAAAACTGCCCAACGCATCACCGGTTCCTCACTCCCCTCCATTGAGGCTGTCCAGGGCAAACGATGCTTGCGTAAGGCACGCAGCATCGTCAAGGACATTTCTCACCCCAATCATAGACTGTTCACCCCACTCCCCTCCGGGAGGCGCTACAGGTCTCTCCGCACCCGAACCAGCAGGTTCAGAGGTAGCTTCTTCCCTGCGGCTGTCACCCTACTGAACTCGAACTCTGCACCTAGGTGATAACCTACCAACCCCTGCACCCCCCCCCCCCCCCCCCCCCCCCGGACAATTGCAATTACAAACTGCTCTTACTCCATACCACTGCTCGTCTGTACATATCTGTCTATACTGTTCATAATCTGTCTATACTGTTCATAATGCACATATCCTTATATTTTTCTTTAATACTACTATTAATACACTGCACATATCTGTACATACTGTACATACCTTTTTATACTGTTCATATGGCATTCCATATTTATTCTGCTATTTACTCTAATGTTACTGTTAATACGTATACCTAGACTGCATTGCCTATACAGCTCATATGCTGCTTACACTGTTCATACTGCATCCTATTTATTCTGCTATAATGCTACTGCTAATTCATATACTGCTTACACTGCACTACTTATACTATACTGCACTATTATACTGCACTACCTGTATATACTGTACTTTTCTGCTTTTTTGCACTTCTGGTTAGACGCTAACTGCATTTCGTTGTCTCTGTACTTGTACTCTGCACAATGACAATAAAGTTGAGTCTAATCTAATCTAATCTAATCTAATCTATTGGCAGTACCAGCAGGGGTAGTAGCAGGGCTGGACAGAGACTGTGAGGGAGAGGAAAGGTAGAGTACACCAGGAGAGTATATTGTGATTGTGCATGTATCTATGTGATTGTAGGCATAAGCCACATTAGTCACACACGAGTTACACTAATAACACAGAGATATTAAGACGAACAAATCCATGTAATACCTCAACAGGCTTCCTAGTCACAAGGTTTGGTTTGGCTGCAGCACCAGAAGCCCCTCCAAATCGGGGTTTATGAAACTGAAGAGAAGAATGGCAAGAGAAATTGGTCAGAATAAAATGATGACAAAACAGTGCTTCGATAAAAATAGATGGATAACGTTTGGCAAAATGTTATGGAAATATTTACCATTGACACAGTCAATGTAGGCCACAGAGGACTCTGCACAGGCTTGGCAGGGACTGAGGTTGTGGTCTCTGCAGGGGCCATGGCACGAGATGGAGCTGGACCCTGGATCATGGCAGCAGCAGGCACTGAGGCAGATATGGGTGCCAGGGGAACACTGGCTGGCTGCTGAAGACATACAGATACAACTGTATCAATTATCAATACTACTGATAATGGGATCCTTTTTCAGCATGACCAATAGTTACATCTGATGTCCCTTCATTACCTTCTGGGAGTGAAATCCACAGACACAGCTCTGGCCCACCAAACAGCAATGTCTGGCCGCGTATCTGCACTGGACATTTCTCAATCTGTAACCAAATGGTATGCTCAATGTCATGGCATATACAACATAGCTTATATCTGTTTAATCTGTTGGTGTATTTCACGGACAAAATGTACCTGCTGGTGAAAGGCGAAATCAAAGAAGCTGTTGTACGAGGTCCGTCTGAATGTGGTCTCCGAAGCATGTGCCGCACGCTTTACATTGTTTCTCCACCTCCTCTGTTTCCACTCCTACGGTCGTCCAAGCTGGCAAAGAAGCATGGCTGTGCGACAAGAATGAGATCCGAACCGACGCATGCAGAGCACAATG